>NC_089268.1:7143110-7456407 GCF_963930625.1 Muntiacus reevesi
AACATCAAGATTGAAGTATAACATAAACTCCCTAAGAGTAAAAAAATAAAGTAAAGCAAGGATTTTCTACCTTTAATTGAAACCTGCTCTAGTTTATTCATTGTAATAAAATTATATCCTATCACAATTTCCTAAAGCTCTTTACATAATTGTCTTTATTGACCAAATTTAGAGAGAATACTATTATGTCTTAAATAACCTCAACATATTGTGACTATTTTTATAAAGGAAAATGTTCTGATTTGTTGGATTCTAATTAATTAAATTAATTCTAATTAATAAATTCTAATTTATCATAAATTTCATTAAAGTATCTTCAATGATTATCAAAGTTTAGCTTTCATGACCTAAAATTTGGTTTACATTCAGAATTTGGTTACTGTCATCTCTGCTTATTTTCCAATTCTACAAATTGAAATATCTATTAAGTTGTTGTTTTCTTACCTAATTTTCTACATAAAGATTCAAGACTTTTGTTAAATTACATGTAGAGTGAATTAATCACTTACATGTTAATACAACCTAAATTTCTTGAAGATTAACATTTGTCTTGTCCCCTTCATAGTGTAACACATTGCATACTTTATTCTCTAACTATGTGTTGGTTAGAGAAGCACTTTTTATTGATTCCTGTTATCACGTTAATATAAATATGTCATACATGTTTAAACGTACGACATCTAGTTAGACACAAGTGTTAATAATATCAATTAGCATTCACTACGTTGTCCTAAAACTAGCAGTAACTTTTCTTTGTGCTTGAAATTAGGAATCAGTGCTCAAAATATTGTATGATGATTTGTGAGTGCATTTTGCATGCATGCATGTGAGAGAGACACGTGGAGAGACAGAGACGGGGAGAGAGACAGACCTCACACTCTAGCCCCAGACACAGAGGCTGCATTCATGAATATATGGTCAGGAACTGTGTGTGGAAACATGCACAGATCGTAACTGTTTTTTTTGTTTGTTTGTTTTTGTTTTTTAAATATTATTTTATTAGTTGGAGGCCGATCACTTCACAACATTTCAGTGGGTTTGCTATAAGATTGAAGATTACATGTTAAAGTAAACCGCCTCCCTGATCCTGCCAGCCTCTGGGTGCTTACCGGTTTGTCTCTGGGGTCTCTTCCCAGTGCCATGTCTCTGCCGTGAAGCTTGTCAGAAGCTGCTTTCTCCTCACTTGGAAACTGCCTCTCTTTTCTTCTGATTGCCCTTCGCACCTCTCCCAGGTCAATCTTTCTAAAGTGCTGCGCCTCGCCCAGTCTTCCTCCGCTGATTCAGCAGCCACTCTTCATGGCTTTCTGGTGTCTTCACAGTAAATACTGAAGTTTTAGAATCACATGAGCTTAACTCAAGATACATCACCATGCGTTGCCCCCGTCTTAATTTATAACCTATTCCCTGATTCTTTTCTGATAATTTTTCCAGCCAGGTAGTGTATTCCTGCCGCTGTAACCTACAGTCATCTCTCCCCCTCTCCCCACCCTATTGATTCTCAGAGTTTCCGCCTTTATGGCTTTGTCATGAATTGTCTGTGAATTGAGTGGTATCAATAAACATTTGCCATGCTCATCAAATCTTAGCTTTGGAATTTGAACAGGTTACAAGAACAAAGTTGTCTGTGGCCTACCATGTCTGGGACCTCAGTCTGAATTATCTGGAGCTTCTTTAACCACAAGTTTAGGGCTCAGGGCTCGTGTTGGTGTTGGCGGGGGGCTCACTTCCTCTAAGTGGGTCTCTCGCGTGGCCTCTCCCTGTGACCGCCCTGCAGAAGCTGCTTTTTCTCGTTCAGATCCGCTGACTTTCTCATGGTGGCTCCCCCCAAAGGAGAAGGCCCTGTGGAAGCTGTGTGCATGTTCATAAGCTAGCCTCAGAAGTCACATGGTGTGACTTCTGCTGTGTTCTGTGGGTTGAAGCAATCACAAGTTTGCCTGGGTTCCAGTGGAGGGTAAAAGCATCCATTTCTTGATGGAGATGGGTGAGGTTCTAGAAGAACATGTGGGTTTAGAAACACTGCTGTGGCCATTTAGGAAAAATTATAGTGTGTCATGGCAGGGACTGCAGTTCATATCCCACATACTCTTTTAGATTATTATAGGCCCTACCAATCTTTCCCCATTCCGAACTCTTATAAACTGTGCTCTCGTTCACAACCAGTGTGCAGTAGGTCCCCTACATACAAACGAGTTATGTTCCAAGAGTGCATTCTTAAGCCCAGTTTGTTCATAAGTCCGATGAAGTTAGCCTAGGTGCCCACCTAACCCCATCACCTATACAGTATTGTACTGTAATAGGTTTATAGTATTTGTCACACAAATAATACCCTAAAAAACAAACACAAAAAATAAAGAAAGCATTTTTAATCTTACCTTGAAAAGGACAGTAATGCCATGCAACAGCGGGCATACAAGGGCAGCTGACGTTCGGAGAGGTGGGGGACGGCAAAGCTGGGGATGTCAGCCGCAGGAGATGGGGGCAGCTGCAGCTTCGCGCATGCTTGACTTCGGCGTCGCGGGTTCTGATTCCTTTTCGGAACCAGATGCACATTCACATCTTTGTAAGTTCTCAACTTGAAGATTCGTATGTAGGGGACTTGCTGTATTTCTTTGAATTGTGAACTCTTCCTAGTGCATTTCTTGATCTCCCCAACTATACTGCACATTTCTCAGTGCAAGGACTTTACTTTCCTGTATGTATATTTCCCACATGACCTAGCATGGGGTGGGGCTTTGGACATAGTTGTGTTCAACAAACCTTTGGGTTAAAGTGAAATAGGCTTACAATAAAATAAGCCTTGGTTTTAATACATTGTAAGTGTCTGTGGTGGATGGTCTTTGTGGGGTGCTGCTGTGGGGTGGGGGATGGTAGCTGTGATCTTTAAGAAATAAGTGACCAAGGATCACGTTTTACACAGAATTAAACGTGTTTGGATTGAATGAAAATGAAAACTTAAGTGTCAACTAGGCGTGATGACAGGCAATGGGAAATGCTTTTTTACATCTTAAATATTGACTTTAAAATTTTGAATATATTTAAAACTTCATTGAATGATTCCAAATATTAGTCATTGAAAGTATTTGAATTCTACTGGCATTTAACTGAGAGTCAATAAGACCAATGGACTAATAAGAGTAAATATTGTAATATTTCACCTTTAAAAATGTACAGTTGTGTGAATAAAAGCTTTTATACTTTAATTCTGTTTTATTTGCTTTTAAATTAAAAACACTGCATGCTTATTTTAATAAGCCAAGGTATATAGAGAAAAAATAAGTCTTCTCTCAACCATTACCACACCAGAGACACAACTTTTGGTTTAGCACATGTTTTTACAGCTTTCCCCATGTTCATTTTGTGTACTTTTGGTGCTTGTACATTATTCCTTATATTTATTGTTCATGCCATAATTTGTTATTCTTCAGTATGCAGAACTTGTGGTTACATCAATGGTAATTTTTCTATAAGATGATTATGGAGTTTGATCATCAGTTATTGCTTTAGGAGGCTAAATTACAGACTTTGTGGTGAACTGGCAAGTTTGATATTTTAATTCAAAGTTGATTTTTCTTAAATAGATTCATAGAAAATATAGAAAATAGAGTCTTGATAGGATGAGCTTCCTGTTGTGTGCTCCATTGTATTTATTAATATTTGTTCACATTACGAGAACAAATAGTAACTCAAGGATAGAACTATGTAAAGCATTATGATTGTTAGTAAGTAAAACCAATAGTATACTAGGATCTCAGCCTTGTTAAATTCTTCTAATGGACATGTGTAATTTACACTTTACTAAGCATTGTAAAATTTCACATGTTGAAAATTATCTGGACATAAAATTTCCACATGGAAGATAAATGCACAGTCTTTGCCTTTCAAACTCTCCCTACTCTCAGGGGTATTGGAGGCTTGGCCATAAAATGAAAGGAAGAGAATAAAGATTAGTCCAGTGAAAATACGAGAGTTCAGAATTCCTGAGTACCTGTAATCGGTCACTTAACCAGATCCTGTTATATAATACATAAAATCCAGATCTAGTTATTATGTATTTATGACATTGAGAACTACTTATCATTAGCTATATTGACATGGTTTTGCTATTTCAAACATGAATCAATAGAATGTAATTTCCTGTATATTTATAACCTTCCTGAAAACTAAGAACATGCTCGATAGAATATTCCAAGTCTCATGTCTCCATATAACTTATTATGTATTCAAGATGGCAGATCACACTGAAGTGATGAAGGGCATTCATCAATATCCAGGAATTCGATATCCTGTCCTTACTCCTAATCTTCAGGGTTTTCACCGTGCTGTAAGTGTGCTACTAATTTTCCCTAAACTTGTTATGCTTTTTATTGTAAAGATTTTTACAAAGTTAAATGGTGTGAAATGTGACTCCCTTGTTATCCTGCATAAACACTACTGCTATTATACTCATGTTAGGGTACTTGGCGATCAATGACTTTGTGGCATTGTTGGGACTCAGATGCTCCATACAAATGGCTCTTTCAGTTTAACCATCCAAGAAGTAATACACAGAAATACAATTGTTCATTTCAATGAGATTCTTTTGAAAGTATATTTTGTGCTTCCCTCCCTCTTAAACAAGGAGTGCAAAATAAACATTTCTCAACACAATGTTATAATTATTAATGTAACTGTAGCAGATAATTGTATTTGTCACCTCTTTTGGCCTTGCTGTTGTTCCCATCCTCTTCATGAAGCTAACCACTGTCATTGGAACTAACAGCTTTCTTTATTGTCTTCTCACTTGTTTCTCCAAATCCAAGGTGATTTGGGAATTTATATGCCAAAAAGCTTTTGTGAGTATACATATCCACCTGCAATGCGGGAAATCCCAGTTCGATTCCTGGGTCAGAAAGATCTCCTGGAGAAGAGATAGGCTACCCACTCCAGTATTCTTAGGCTTCCCTTGTGCCTCAGTTGGTAAAGAATCCGCCTGCAATGAGGGAGACCTGGGTTCGATCCCTGGGTTTGGAAAATCCCCTGGAGAAGGGAAAGGCTATCCACTCCAGTATTCTGGGCTGAAGAATTCCATGGACAGTCCGTGGGGTCTCAAAAGAGTTGGACACGACTGAGTGACTTTCACTTTCATACTAGAAGAATCAGTGCAACTTTAAGTAGAGGCCTGAGGTGGTATGCTTACATGGCTTTATTATAAAAGCTAAGCAGCAGCTATCTCTGATTTTAACAGACATTTTTCACTTTTGTATTTGTGACTGTGTTGCATGAAGTTGAAGTTCTGGGTCCTAGTTGGGGTATGACCTGTTAGTGTATCTTGTGAAACTACTTTTCTATTAAAAAAATTAATACAATTTTTGATTACATTGTAAATAAAGACAGAGATCTTTTAAGAAATTGTAAATATTCTGTCATCTGGTCCTAACAGAGTAGGAAATGTACCTATCCTGAGAAATATATGGAAGGACACCCTCAGGATAGCTTAGAAAGTAATAGAAACAATCTTGGCCTGGGAGTTATGCAAACTCAGGTCTAAAACATGGCCCCAGAACTTCTACTGACCTTGGGATCTCCTACTAGAGATTTATCCTCTTTGAACCACAGTTTTTGCATCTGTAAATTGGTATAGTACATGCTTAGTTTAGAAGATTGTTTGTAGATTAGAAATAGGGTGCGCAAAGTACAAACAGCAACATGGGATCAGAGTAGGTGTTCAATAAATAGAATTTTATTTTAATTTATATCAAAAAATAATGAAATATAGTTGATTTATGGTGATGTATTCATTTCTGATGTACAGCAAAATGATTCCATTATACATATACATTATACATATTATACATATATACATTATACATATATACATTCTTTTATACATATTACATATTATACATATTTTACATTATACACATATATATACATATATACATTATACACATTCTTATACATATATGCATATACATATATATGTATACATATATACACATTCTTTTAAAATACTCTTTTCTATTATGATTTATCATTGGATATTAAAAATAGTTCTCTGTGTTATAGAGTAGGACATTGCTGTTAATCCATAGACTTTTATTTTAAAGATTAAGAATTTATTGTGGATAGAGGAGTGGAAGCCAATATTTTTTTCAGTGTTGGAGGAAAGTTGACAGAATTTTTGTTTTCTTGTGGTGTTAGGGTATTGGTGAGGAAGGGCAATCTAGGCATGGTGCTAGAGATATATTGATAGAAAGACTTACTCCGTCTGGAAAAGTAAGAGGCTTGATGTTTGACAATAAGTCTGTGGGAAGACTGGAGGAAGGAAGGAAGATGGCAAAGTGGGCAAAAAGGATAATTGATTAGGTCAACATTTTGGATTTCAAGATTGGCTAGAGGGGAGGGGACTTTCTTGGCGGACCAGTGCTTAGGACTCCACACTTCCATTGCAGGGGGCATGGGTTCAATCCCTGGAAGGGAAACCAGGATCCCTCATGCTATGCAGCACAGCCTAAATAAATAAATCAATAAAAATAAAAAGTAAAAAAGACACCTACATTTACTAAAAAACAAAAACAAACAAAAACTGGCAAGAGGGTTAAAGAATTAGACACACAAGGGTTTATTTGTCATAGTCAAAGTATGAAACAGTGGAAGGGAGGTTGAGAGATGGGGAGAAAACTGGGGGCAAAATCGAAGTGATAATTTGGAAATTTTTTTTTCTTATAGATTATAAGGAAAGAAGAAAACCAGAAAGCATTTACTATCCTCTATTTAAAAGTATATGGTCTAAAAGAAATGTTTTCCATAGAAGTTAAGAGGTTTTATTGGGATGCTGGTATTTTCCACAATTTGGGTTAAAATACTTCTGAGGATAACTTTTAGGAAAGGCAAAATTAAATTGGAATACCACCATTGTATATTCTGTGATTTATGAGTGTTGTAGTTTATGGAATTATCCTGTTATAAAATATTTTTACATGCCAAAAGAGAGTATATAGCAAGTAGAGAGAAATCTAATTTTAAATTCTAAGCAGAACGCTAAAGAATATAAGTATTTCTTTACAGAGTAATTAATATTGCTTCTACTGCTCTCACTTATATTGTTGAAACTAATTAGCTTTTGCCTTTAAATTATATTTTTCAGGTTGCTGCAGGAGCAACCGAGGTATCTGTTTTTGGTGCTGCCTCTGAATCCTTTAGCAAGAAGAACATTAACTGTTCTATTGAAGAAAGTATGAAGAAGTTCGAGGAGGTTGTTAAGTCTGCAAGACACATGAATATTCCAGCACGAGGGTAATTATGAAATCCCACAAATTCTATTTAATTCATTAATGTCTGATGTAAGAGCTCTTTAAGAATTATTTTGACATTGTTTTCCCACATGTAATAATATACATAGAGTATCTTATTTGCACCTTATGTGATCAGGGCCTCCATTTTATAGTTACTGCTATAACTACCTCAATAATATCACCTGAATCCTGAGGGTGTATCTAGCCTGTGGGACATGATGTATTTGAGGTCTTGGTGACCAGCATCACAGCTGACACTATTACTCATTTCATTAATTCCAAATTACCCAAATGTAGCCGTGTTGTTTGGATGTCAGCCTACTATAGTGGATAGATTGGTATAAACTCATAGTAGCATTTGGAAAGTAGTTATTTAATGTGGTTTCCAAATTTTTAACTTTTTATAAGAACCATGCTTTTTCTTCAAAGAATATACTGTATAGAAATTGAATAACATATGCAAACTTTAAAACTGAGAACTGCACTGGGGTGTAGGTTCATCATACCACCCATTCAGCTGACTTCTGGGCCTTCTCTGTGTGACTCCAAAGCAACTATATTTGGTGAAGGAGAAGAGAAAGGAAACCTGCTTTTGTTTTTGCCTTCTTTCAAGCAAGCAGGAGAGCATCTTGCGCAGACAGGCTCTACACCCAGATCCGTGTCTGTGAAATGTATAATAAATTCATTTTTAACTTCTTAAGAAAGTAGTTTTTTCTAACACATTAGCTAATTTTCTATTTTTATAATTATGGAAGTATGATAAACATGCCATATTATCTTCATAATTTAAAATGTATAGTGTTTGTAAGAGAAGGCTGAATGCTGTCCCTGGGCTTCCATGCTGGTTGTTTTTCCCTCGATTGAGGTGAGCAAGGTTCAGAGTGGCAAGAAAGATCTGTCATCAATGAGAAAACAAGTGGACCCAATTTGGAGTGAGACGATTAGAAATGGGTTGGAATTCAATCAAGGTCATTTGGAGAGCAAGTAGAATTAGATTACATTGTAGTTAGGTACTTTTTGGTTTGCTTCCTTTTCAAAACTTCCTTTCCTTTCTCCTTAGTAAATTTCCAACATGACTTTTTAAAGATATAAAGTTATTTTGTAACTAACATGTATACATAACATGTGGAGTACATGCAAGAAAATTCAAAAACCAAGATAGTCTATTTCCATAGACAGAAAATAAAGGATGTTTGTTTTTAAGGCAAAAATCACATAACAACCAAAAATATAAAAGTTAAATAACCACCATCAAAAAGGAGAGGTGTCCTGCAAGTTTTTAAATTCAAACATACATAAATTGTTTTGTTTTCTTCTATTTAAAAAAAAAAGGGAAAAATGAAGAAGCTATTCTTCTGTTTCAGTGTACATTTATATTTGGAGTATAGGCTATTGAGTAAAGTAATTCTCATTGAAAAGTTGAAAGAACACAAAACCTTAAGAAGTAAGGTACATATTTCAATTGGGAAGATTTTTTTTTAATGTGGAAAGATGGGTGTTCACAAATTTTATGACAACTGATTTTATCACTTTAGTTTTTATAAAATAGTATAGGCAAACTTTATAAGGCTAATAGAAACCCTGAATCTCCTTTAATACTGATTGTATTAATGTTTATAACATTTAATATAAAAAATAAATAAAATAAAATTTAATAAATGTTTAGTACTAAATACTAAACATTTAATATTGTCCTATCAATAAAGAAACTTCTAACCATGCTACAACCTAAGAAATTTTTCAGGATTTGATAAGATGGATACAGAAGTATAGATGCATGAGAACTAACCTACAGCCAAATGAAATCAGCAAAAGTACATCATAGTTATACTATAGACAAATGCCTGTTTTCCAGTGTAGATTTTTTTCCTTTGGAGCCCCAAGTCCTTGATTTTCTGAAATACTAGTCGCTTTTAGAAACAACGCCTTTCGACGAATGGATGTGAGTTCACTACTTGTGCAGTTGAAAATTATCTTCTTCTCCCCCAAACTTTTACAGACTTTAAATTAGGTCTTATTTTAACTGGCAATATAGAAGTTTCAGTTCAGTTCAGTTCAGTCACTCAGTCGTGTCCAACTCTTTGAGACCCCATGAATCGCAGCACACCAGGCCTCCCTGTCCATCACCAGCTCCTGGAGTTTACTCAAACTCATGCCCATCAAGTTGGTGATGCCATCCAGCCATCTCATCCTCCGTCATCCCCTTCTCCTCCTGCCCCCAGTCCCTCCCAGCATCACGGTCTTTTCCAACAAGTCAACTCTTCGTGTGAGGTGGCCAAAGTATTGGAGTTTCAGCTTCAGCATCAGTCCTTCTAATGAACACCCAGGACTGATCTCCTTTAGGATGGACTGGTTGGATCTCCTTGCAGTCCAAGGGACTCTCAAGAGTCTTCTCCAACACCATAGTTCAAAAGCATCAGTTTTTCGGTGCTCAGATTTCTTCACAGTCCACAACTCTCACATCCATACATGACCACTGGAAAAACCATAGCCTTGACCAGATGAACCTTTGTTGGCAAAGTAATGTCTCTGCTTTTTAATATGCTATCTAGGTTGGTCATACTTTCCTTCCAAGGAGTAAGCATCTTTTAATTTCTTGGCTGCAGTCACCATCTGCAGTGATTTTGGAGCCCAAAAAAATAAGACAGTGTTTTCACTGTCTCCCCATCTATTTCCCATGAAATGATGGGACCAGATGCCATGATCTTAGTTTTATGAATGTTGAGCTTTACGCCAACTTTTTCACTCTCCTCTTTCACTTTCATCAAGAGGCTTTTTAGTTCCTCTTCACTTTCTGCCATAAGGGTGGTGTCATCTGCATATCTGAGGTAATTGATATTTCTCCTGGCAATCTTAATTCCAGCTTGTGCTTCTTCCAGTCAAGCATTTCTCATGATGTACTCTGCATATAAGTTCAATAAGCAGGGTGACAATATACAGCCTTGACGTACTCCTTTTCCTATTTGGAACCACTCATTATTAAAAGGCATAGGCTATTGGCGCTCATTTTAGGGAAAAAGCCATGCTCAGCTAGTCAAACCTGAAGTAGATGTTCCAGCCAGTGTTACTATGACAACAGCTGCATCAATATGGACCATTGTTCAGAAAATGTATGGTGCCAGCTACTGTCAGATTTAAAGGCCATGCAGCAGGACACATTTTATAAATGCTCACTAAAGCCATTTAAGCTTCTGTAAAACAGTAAACTTTCATATGGTCTAAATAGCAGCTTCTATTAAAGTTATGAAGTCTATTGTTTGTTTTCTCCCCTCCTGGAAATACACATATACACATGCCTATGTACAGGTTTTTTTATAGATGCTTGAAACTTTATGTAACATCTGGGACACATTGGGAAAGACACCATGCCAGATTGCCGATGTTAAATGCAGAGTCAGCTAACTACTGCTCATCGACTGTATGTGAGTGAGCAATGAAATGTCGAAATTTTGGACTTCATTTTCTAGTGTGTATTTCACGTATGTGTAAAACATCTAGGTTTTTTTTCTCTTATCTGTATAAATCTTTAAAATGTTAAAAAGAGAAAAATAAAAGCCTGTTATAAATTTAGTCATTCTCTTTTTTTATCAGTGGATTTACTGAATGAATTGTCTCTTGATGTGTATTTAAAATTGAAGTCCCTCAGATATGAAGTAGTTTTCTTATCTATCACATGAGACTTTCAGCTTTTATTCCCTTTTGTTTGAAATGAGTATCAGCTTCTCTTTAACGAAGTCACAAGTCACAAGAATCACATGCTCCCTTTTCTTGTGGAAATTTAATTTTAAAAGGAAACTGTCACTAAGGTGTCTTGTTCATTTCATTGTTAAGATACTTATAAATAGGTTATAAATTCATAAAGTGAGCAGTTGGGCATATCAGAGTTTTAACATGATTACCTCTTAGACTTCTCCTATAAAGTGGTCTAGAATGATATGACCCATGATTAGCTTCCTGAAGGTTTGAGCCTACTTAAAGTTGAAAGAAGTAGATTGGTAGCATTTTTTTTTTTCTAGTAGCCAAACAAAATTATTCATCCATTGTTAAAACAAAATTACAAAATGCAAAAAAAAAAAAAGAAAAATTTCATCGTGAAACTGTCACTGCTGAATTTACTCTCAAATTCCCTGGGGTGGGGGGAGGGGGAACCTGAGGTGCAAAATAATGAGAACAATGAATTTTAAAAAAACAAATTAGTAATTAAAGTAGCAAAGACAACCATAGATCCCTGGAGGAGGGTATGGCAACCCACTCCAGTATTCTTGCCTGGAGAATCCCATGGACAGAGGAGCCTGGCAGGCTGCCGTCCATGGGAGTTGGACATGACTGAAGGGACTTCGCACACAGACAACCATAGATGACTTTGAAGTGTGAACAAACAAAGGTGGTTTTAGGATGTAATAACATTTTGCTTTCATCTTAAACTCTTTAGAAGGCATGATTAATATTTATTCATATTTTGGAGGAGATGAGGAATCAGACTTTTCATAAAACTCTAATGAATCTAGGATGCATATCTTACATACCTCTTCATCTGTCACCCAAGTCACTTACTTTCTTCCTATCTAAATCAAAACCAATGAAAACCCAATCTGTTTTTAAATGCTTCTGAATAAAATTGTATCTTTTATATGAGCGACCAACTGTTTTGATAAGACCCTCAATGTTTGGAAATTCTTCCTGTGCTTAGTTAATTTTAACTGGTTGCCTAGCTCTGAATAATTTCTAGCCTTTAAAATGGTAGCCATTTCTTATGGCTGTGAAGTCAGGGGAGAGTATTCTCTCTCAAAATGGTCAGCTTTCCCTGGATTTCCCTTGGAGAAAGAACTGATAACTTAACACATTTCTTCAGGAATTTGCAACCTACTTGTTTGTTCACCAAACCATCTAGGTCATGTGAACATGTTAGGAAGGAAGGAAGGAAGGGAAGGAAGGTCTCCTGTCCTTCCCTTGCCTAATGCAAAATGTCATCACAGACCCTAATCCTGAAATAGCAGTCTTTTTGAGTAGAATAATGAACCTCCTTGTTGAGGGCTTAGAGTTTTAAATACACAGTAAGTGACCAGCAGTTTCTCTTATGACTGATGATGTCAATGCCTCCCATAAGCTAATTTATCCTAATGAAATTCACTTGCATAGGTGGCACCATTGTCTTATAAGTAGAAGCTCATTGGTCGAAGTTTCTTTCCAGTTTCTTTTGTTAAACTGAAGCCTTTCCACTGGTGCCTGGAAGAGGAATTCAAATCATCATCTACCAAAATATGGCATGTGAAACTTTAAAATTGAGACATCTGTTAAAATGATATTCTTTAGTACATATGGTGGTTTTGAGTTCTACTTTTCTTAGCCTTACATATTACTCTGTCGCTGCTGTGTGCCAGGTAACACATCCCTAGCTACAGTTAATATGTATAAGTTGTGAGTATGTGAAGTCACATCTAAATGGCCTCTTTTGAGGCAAAAATGTGTTTTGTCATTTCTCGTGAAATTCACCTTTTAGAACTAAAGTGAATTTTAGCAGAATTGCTTCTCGAGGCTAAGGGACCATCATTATCTCTTCTATCATCCACAGTGATAAGGGCATGATAGGCTCTCAAAATGTATTCATAATTGGTTTGTTAATAACTGGATGCTGTTTTGTATTGCTTATAGGCTAATATATTCTGCATGGCTGCATCAAATTCACTACTCTTTTTAAATGTCTTAATTACCTTTCTTTGACATCAAATGTCACCTCATCATTCCTGACACTGACATTGTTTTTCTCTTCTGAGTGTAGCAGTGGTTGATTCTTTATGCTCCAAGTATTTGTGACATTTATTAAAAGCTTCTTTTGATTTCTTTTTGCCAGAATGATTTGAGGAACATGGGAAAGTAGGCCTAGGTAAGGCCTAACTAGGTGATTTTTTCATGATTCAGTTCTTCTAGGTAAAGTTGTTAAAGACTTGAATGCTGCTGTTTTATCATGATTTTGCACAATACTGATAAATGGCCTCAGTAAGCACAAATAAAAATAAAACAACTCATATTTCTACCCAGGGTTTATTGTAATTTTAGTACCACAGGTTTCAATATTGTTGGTGATTTTTTTATTACTCTGTCATCCTAAATAATGTTTAAAACATGATTCCAAGTCTGAACTCTCAAATATTTGCCATCATTTCTGGATACAGAATTTGAACTGTTAAGAACTGGGATCTGGCTATATGTTGATTATAAAGATTGGAAATTTTATGGAAAATCATTCTGAAAGTTAAAATGACATCTTTACTAACATATTTTGCATGAATTCGTTTAAAAAATATTGATTATTTTATATTATGTCTTGTCTTCTGATGCTGTGTGGAATATGAAAATGAAAAAGTAGCCTAAAGAGTTTCCAGCAGACTGGGGAAGTAATTTGTATAGAAATAATGACTATGTGGTAAAAAATGCCAAGTGTTTAGGAGAAATACAGATAAATCCCATTAATTTCTAAAGTAAGACTGTCTTAAATTTCTCTTGTAGTTATTTGTAAAACCCTCATGGAGGTGTCAATAAAATGAAGTCATAAAAATGAATAAAAATATGGAAACATAATCAGAAATAGTGGCCTTTTCAGTGAGAGCAGGAAATTTACAAAGAGCAAAGGCACAGTGAAGAGAAACCTCCAGAAATGTTTGGGTAACAGGGAGAAGTTTATATTTCCTGGAATAGGAGCTTTTAAGGCTGTGAGTGGAAGAGAGGTAGAAGGTTGGATGCAGTTTCACAGATTGCTGAGCTTGAATACGAAGTTTATTTGGTAGACAACAACAGACCATTAAATGTTTTCAGAGTAGAAAAATATTCAATCAGACTCATGCTCGAGGAATATCGTTTCAGCAGTCGATACCGGAGTACAAATGAGGGCGTGCTGTGAGACCAGAAGCAAGGCGGGCACTTGGAGACATCTGTGGCCATCCCAAAAAGGGCCCGCGGGCCCCTCTCTGTCCACGTGAGCTGGGCCAGCAGTTCCTGCTCTGGGGAAAAACCAGCCAGCGCTGGTTAATGAGCATGTTCTTAAAGGTGACCTTCAAGAGATTTAGTGACTGAAAATGACTTTATCTTTTTCTTCTTAATGGCAGATGTGGGGAAAACAGGAATGAACATTATTTTGAATCTGTTGAGCTTCATATGCCATGTGAATGTGTCAAGCAATCGGTTTATAATGTTCATAAGAAGACTGGAAGTTTGTTCCTGTGTGATAGAAAGAGAGAGATTATGAGGGACTGGGGTGATACAGAGACTCCCTTTTCCGTTCCCATTGCAAACACATAAATATAACAACTTGTAAAACGTAAGGTGAAGTTCAGAAAAGAAAAGGAAGTCCTCAGATTTCATCAAAGAAAGTGCGGTAAGGATGCAGTTTGATGTCACTAGCACATGGGGATGTCTCTTGCAGCTATAAGCCCTAGTGACTTAGAAATGGGGTTTAGAATCTATATGGGAAAAGATAGATGTTCTGCTAAGACTAGGATTTGAAACAGTGGTTTTGGATTCTGGAAGCACTTCCTTGCCAATGCAGAGTCACTTAAATCTGTGCCAATGTTATAGGTTGTGGATTTATGACATAGGAGTATTGTGGAAACCCAAATTGGGAAATAAAGGTAGACATTTGCTTGGGAACTGGTAAAGTCTGCAAGGCAAGGGGAAAAGGAAATTAGATCTCCTTTATAGGAACATTTAAATAACTCAGGACTTTCATGGAACTTCCACAGAAACTAGAGCACCATGAAAAGGCATTCACAGTAAAAATTATAGACCACAGGAGGGAACAAATTACTCTAAGCAAAATAAACAGAAGAAAAAGAAAAAGAAAGAGAACTTTAGCAGAAAAGAAGGACATAGAATAACCCAAAAAGGAGATGGTAAATTAACCTTTACTATATTTATAGAGGCAAAGGAAGAATATAATAAAAGAACAAGTATTCATGAAAAAAAGAATGAAGATTTGAGGAAAAGAAATGGAAGTGAAAAGCATATGTGTTAAATAAAAACAGTAATTGCAGAACAGCAGACTAGATATAGTTGAAGTGGAATTTAATGGTCTAGAAGTGGCCTAGAACTAGTATTTGAGGAAATTGCAATAATGAATAGAAAAATAATAGAAGTTTTGAAAGTGAAAAGAGAATGCCTAATAGATTCTCAGAAGGAGAAAACAAGGAAACTAGATATGAGAGAAATGTTTGATGAAGTATTATAGTACCTTGAAGATTTTCTAGAAGAGTAAAAAGCATTAATGTTAATAATGAAAAAGTGTAACAAGTCCTGAAGGACTCATAGTCAAATGCAGGATATTAACTATAAGTAGATAATCCTATAGCAGTAGAGAAGAAGTGTGCTCAGTCACTTCAGTTGTGTCCAACTCTGTGCAACACTATGGACTGTAGCCTCCCAGGCTCCTCTGTCCATGGGATTCTCCAAGGCAAGAATACTGAAGTGGGTTGCCATGATTTACTATAAAGCAATTATCTTTAGAGGGAAATATTCTCATCAGCAAAAACTGAGGTCAGAGATACTGAAACAATATATTCAAAATGACAAAAAAAGAGAAAAAAAAACCACAAAAACTGTCAGCTTAGAATTCCATACCTAACCAGACTATTGAACTAAAAGTTAACAAGACATTTGTTGACAAAACAGTCTGAAAAATTCTACCTTTGCTGAAAGAAAAAGAAAAAAGAAATTGAGTCAGAAGGGAGGAATGGAAAAAAAAAAAAGAAACAGAGAGGTAGCAGGCTGAGGCTTCGGCAGAGCAGAAACCATTTGCAATATGTCTGTAAAAACTGATACCAGCCATTTAAAGTGGATAAATGTAAGAAGTGCCATGGATTTAATCAGAGATAGATGTTGTAGGGTAGCACTGAGATTAGACATTATATGTCTGTGTAACTTGCATCCCTTTTACATAAAGGCATCAATTGAACAATCCAGGTAAGGAAGTATTGCCAGAAGTTGAGTGGTTTTCTTTTTGTTTTGTTTTGCTTAATTTAAATTTTATTTTTAATTGGAGGATAATTACTTTACAATATTGTCATGGTTTTTGCCATACATCAACATGAATTAGCCACAGACATACTAAGCATGTCTTCTCCCTCTTAAATCTCCCTCCCACTTCCCTCCCTTTTCCACCCAAATAGATTGTCACAGAGCACTGGCTTTGGGTTCCCTGCATCATACAGTAAATTGCCAATGGTCATCTGTTTTATATATGGTAATGTATATGTTTCAGTACTACTCTCTCAAGGTGTCCCACCCTCTCCCTCCCCCACTGTGACCAAAAGTCTATCCTTTAGGTCTGGGTCTTCTTTGCTGTCCTGCAAGTAGGATTATCAGTACCATATTTCTAGATTCCATATATATGTGTTAATATATAATATTTGTCACTCTCTTTCTGACTTACTTCACACTGTATAATAGGCTCTAGGTTCATGACCTAACTAGAATGAACTCAAATGTGTTCCTTTCTATAACTGTGTAATATTCCATTGTGTGTATATATATCAATATGTCTTTATCCATTTATCTGTCAGTGGACATCTAAGGTTGCTTCCATGTCCTCAGTTCAGTTCAATTACTCTGTCATGTCTGACTCTTGTGACTCCATGGACTGTAGCACGCCAGGCTTCCCTGTCTATCACCAACTCCTGAAGCTTGCTCAAATTCATGTCCATTGAGTTGGTGATGCCATCCAACCATCTTATCCTCTTTCATCCCCTTCTGCTCCTGCCATCAATCTTTCCCAGCATCAGAGTCTTTTCCAATGAGTTAATTCTTCACATCAGGTTGCCAAAGTATTGGCGCTTCAGCTTCAGCATCAGTCCTTCCAGTGAATATTCAGGACTGATCTCCTTTAGGATGGACTGGTTGGATCTCCATGCAGTCCAAGGTACTCTCAAGAGTCTCCTCCAACACCACAGTTCAAAAGCATAAATTCTTCTGTGCTCAGATTTCTTTATGGTCTAAGTCTCACATCCATACATGACTACTGGAAAAAGCATACGTTTGACTAGATGGACCTTTATCAGCAAAGTAATGTCTCTGCTTTTTAATATACTCTCTAGGTTGGTCATAGCTTTTCTTCCAATAGCAAGTGTCTTTTAATTTCATGACTGCAATTATCATCTGCAGTGTTTTTGGAGCCCAAGAAAAGAAAGTCTGTTACTCTTTCCACATTTATTTGCCATTAAATCATGGGACTGGATGCCATGATCTTAGTTTTTTGAATGTTGAGTTTTAAGTCAGCTTTTTCACTCTTCTCTTTCACTTTCATCAAGAAATTATCTAGCCGTTGTAAATAGTGCTGCAATGAACATTGGGGTACATGTGTCTTTTTCACTTATGGTTTCTTGAGGGTGTATGCCTAGTAGTGGGATTGCTGGGTCATATGTGCTTCCCTGGTGGCTCAGCTGGTAAAGAATCTGTCTGCAATTCGGGAGACCTGGGTTCAATCCCTGGGTTGGGAAGAGCCGCTGGAGAAGGGAATGGCTACCCTCTCCAGTATTCTGGCCTGGAAAATTCCATGGACTGTATAATCTATGGGGTGGCAAAGAGCGGGACATGACTGAGCAACTTTCACTTTCATGATACTTCTATTTCTAGTATTTTAAGGAATCTCCATACTCGTCTCCATAGTGGCTGCATCAGTTTGCATTCCCATTAACAGTGCAAAAGAGTTCCCTTTTCTCCACACCCTCTCCAGCATTTATTGTTTGTAGACTTTTTGATGATGCCCATTCCTACCAGTGTAAGATATATCATTGTGTTTTGATTTGCATTTCTCTGACAATGAGCAATGTTGAACATCATTTCTTGTGTTTACTAACCATCTGTATGTCTTCTCTGGAGACACGTCTGTTTACGTACTGCTCACTTTTTGATTGGGTTGTTTGTCTTTCTGATATTGAGCTGCAGGAACTACATGTTCAAAAAATATTTTTTATATTTTGGAGATTAATCATTTGTCAGTTGTTTCATTTGCTATTATTTTCTCCCATTCTGAGGGTTATCTTTGCTCCTTGCTATATCTTTGCTCCTTCATTGTGAAAAAACTTTTGAGTTTAATTAGGTCTCATTTGTTTATTTTTATGTTTATTTCCATTACTCTAGGAGGGGGAGTCATAAAGGATCCTTTATGATTTATGTCAAAGGGTGTTCTGCCTAAGTTTTCCTCTAACAGTTTTATAGATTCTGGTCTTACATTTAGATCTTTAATTCAGTTTGAGTTTATTTTTGTGTATGGTGCTAGGAAGTGTTCTAACTCATTCTTTTACATGTAGCTGTCTAGTTTTCCCGGCACCACTTATTAAAGAGACTATCTTTTCTTTATTGTGTATTCTGCCTCCTTAGTCAAAGACTGGTGTGTGGACTTATATCCAGGCTTTCTATCTTGTTCTGTTGGTCTGTATTTCTGTCTTTGTGCCAGCACCATACTGTCTCGACAACTGCAGCTTTGTAGTATAGTCTGAAGTCAAGATGGTTGTTTCCTCAAGCTCCCTTCTTCTTTCTCAAGTTTGCTCTTATTATTCAGGATCTTTTGTGTTTACATACAAATCGTGAAGTTTTTTGTTCTAGCTCTGCGAAAAATACCATTGGTAGCTTGATAGGAATTGCAATTGAATCTGTAGATTGCTTTGGATAGTATAGTCATTTTCACAATATTCATTCTTCTAATTCAAGATCATGGTATATCTCTCCATTTGTGTTGTCTTTAATTTCTTTCATCAGTGTCTTACAGTTTTCTGCATGCAGGTCTTTTGTGTCTTTAGGTAAATTTTCTCTTAAGTATTTTATTCTTTTCGTTGCAGTGGTGAATAAGATTGTTTCCTTAATTTTTCTTTCTGATTTTTTATTGTTACTATACAGGCATGCAAGGAATTTCTGTGTATTAATTTTGTATCCTGAGACTTTAGTATATTCACTGATTAGTGCTAATAATTTTCTGGTGGCATATTTCTGGTTTTCTATGTAAAGAATCATGTCATCTGCAAACAGGGCATTACTTCTTTTCTAATCTGAATTCATTTTATTTCTTTTTCTTCTGTGATTGCTGTGGCTAGGACTTTCAAAATTATGTTGAAAAATAGTAGTGAGAGCAGGCACCCTTGTCTTGTTCCTGATTTTAGAGGAAATGCTTTCAGTTTTTCACCATTGAGAATAATATTTTCTGTGGGTTTGTTGTATATGGCCTTTATTAGGTTCAAGTATGTTCCTTCTGAGGAGGACATGGCAACCCACTCCAGTATTCTTGCCTGGAGAATCCCTATGGACAGAGGAGTCTGGTGGGCTACTGTCCATGAGGTAGCAGAGAATTGGAAGTGGCTGAGCATTTAAGCACAGCACAGTAGATTCCTTCTATGCCTGTTTTCTGGAGACTTTTTAAAAACTATAAATCAGTGTTGAATCTTGTCAAAAACTTTCTCTGAATCTATTGAAATGATCATATGGCTTTTATCTTTCAATTTGTTAATATGGTGTATCACACTGATTGATTTGCATATATGTTGAAGAATCCTTGCATCCCAGGGATAAATCTCACTTGATCATGATATATGATCTTTTAAATGTGTTTTCAGATTCTGTTTCCTAGAATTTTGTTGAGAATTTCTGCACATATTCATCAGTGATATTGGCCTGTAGTTTTCTTTTTTTGTGGCATCTCTGGGTTTGGAATCAGGTGACGGTGGCCTCATAGAATGAGTTTGGTTGCTTTCCTTCCTCTGCAGTTTTCTGGAGAGTTTGAGCAGGATAGATACTAGCTCTTCTCTAAACTTTTGGTAGAATTCATTTGTGGATTTGTCCGTGGAGTCACTTGGCTGTGGATTTTTGTTTGTTGGAAGATTTTTTATTACAGTTTTGATTTTAGTGTTTGTGATTGGTCTGTCCATATTTTCTCTTTCTTCCTGGTTCAGTTTGGATAGGTATACTTCTATAAGAATTTGTCCATTTCTTCCAGGTTATCCATTTTATTTGTATATAGTTGCTCATAGTAATCTCTTATGACCCTTTTTATTTCTGCTTTGTCTGTTGCAATTTCTCCATTTTAATTTCTGATTTTATTGATTTCAGTCTTTTCCCTTTTTTCTCTTGATGAGTCTGGCTAATGGTTTATCAATTCTGTTTATCTTCTCAAAGAACCAACTTTTGGTATTATTGTCTTTGCTCAAGTCTACTTCATTTCTTTTTCATTGATTTCTTCTCTAATCTTTATGATTTCTTTTCTTCTACTAGCTTTAGGGGGTTTTGTCCTTCTTTTTCTAGTTGCTTTAGGTGTAAGGTTAGGTTATTTATTTGATGCCTCTCTTGTTTCTTCATGTAGACTTGTATTGCTATAAACTTCCCTCTTAGCATGACTTTTACTGCATCCCATAGGTTATAAATTGTTGTGTTTCATTGTCATTTGATTCTAGGTATATTTTGATTTCCTTTTTGATTTCTTTAGTGATCTGTTCACTATTCAGAAGATAATTCTTTAACATGTGAGTTCAGAAACACATTTCCATGTGTTTGTGTTTTTTATAGTTTTTATTTTCCTGTAGTTGATATCTAATATTATAGTGTTGCTATCAGAAAAGATGCTTGAAATGATTTCAGTTTTCTTAAATTTACCATGGCTTGATTTATGGCCCAAGATGTGATCTTTTCTGGAGAGTGTTCCAGGTACACTTGAGAAAAAAGTAAAATCTATTGTTTTTGGATGAAATGCCCTGTAGATATCAATTAGGTCAAATGTATTGCTTAAAACTTGTATCTCCCTATTAATTTTCTGTCTATATGATCTGTCCATTGGTGTGAATGGGGTATTAATGTCCCCCACTATTACTGTGCTATTGTCTATTTCCCTTTTAGTAGTTGTTAGCATTTGCCTTATATTTTGAGGTGCTCCTATGTTGGGTGCATATATATATATTTATAATTGTTACCTCTTCTTCTTGGTTTGATCCCTTGATCATTATATACTGACCTTGCTTGTCTTTTGTAACAGTCTTTATTTTAAAGTCTATTTTATCTGAAATTACTATTGCTACTCTTATTTTCTTTTGATTTCTGTTTTCATGGATTCTCCAGGTTTCTTGGATTTGAGTGGCTATTTCCTTTCCCTTGTTAGGGAAGTTTTCGACTATAATCTCAAATATTTTCCCATGCCATTTCCTTTTATCTTCTTCTTCTGGGCCCCTATGGTTTGAATGTTGGGGTACTTAATGACCCAGAGGTTTCTGAGACTGTCCTCATTACTTTTTATTCTTTTTTCTTTTTTTTGTTCTGCTTCAGTTATTTCCAGCATTCTATCTTCCAGCTCACTTATCTGTTATTCTGCTTCAGGTACTCGATGGTTGGTTCCCTTCAGTGTATTTTCAATCTCAGTTATTGCATTGTTCACTGTTGATTGTTTATTCTTTAATTTTTCCAGGTCCTTGTTAAACTTTTCCTCAAATCATCTGGATTTGTGCCTTTAGTCTACTTATCTGTGTCTTCATTTAATTTCCAAGATTTTGGATCATCTTTACTGTTATTTCTTGGAGCCCCCTTTTTTTTGGGGGGGGGTGGGCAAAAATATCGGAGTGGGTTGCCATTCCTTTCTCCAGATCTTCCCAACCCAGGGATCAAACCCGGGTCTCCCGCACTGTAGGGAGACGCATTACCATCTGAGCCACCAGGTAAGTCAAATGGCAACCCACTCCAGTGTTCTTGCTTGGAGAATCCCATGGACAGAGGAGCCTCGTGGGCTACAGTCCATGGGGTCACAACAGGCTGGACACGACTGAGTGACTTCATTTACTATTATTACTGTGGATACTTTTTCAGGTAGACTGCCTATTTCCTCTTCATTTGTTTGGTCTTGTGGGTTTTTACTATGTTCCTTCATCTGCTGCATATTTCTCTGTCTTTTCATTTTGCTTAATTTATCATGTTTGGGGTCTCCTTTCTGCAAGCTGGAAGGTCATAATTCCTTCTAACTGTGGAGACTGTACCCCAACTGGTGGGGTTGGATCAGTGCTTTGTGAAGGTTTCCTGGTTGGGGGAACTTGTGCCTGTGTTCCCACGGATGGAGCTGGATCTTGTCTCTCTGGAGGGCAGCGCTGTGTCCAGTAGTGTGTTTTGGAGTGTCTATGGTTTGCTATGGCTTTGGGCAGTCTGTTTGCTAATGTGCAGAGTTTGAAAAGGGCTTGGTCTTAGTGTTGACATGGAAGCCTTTGGGAGGTCTCTCACCTATTAAAGTTCCATGGGGTTGGAAGTTCTCTGGTGGTCCAAAGTCCTGGAGTCAAGTTTCCTGCCTCTGGGTTTCTGACCCATCAACCAACAGCAACATCAAGGCTTTACAGGCCACACAGCACAGAAGACAAGCACCTTGGATTAATGGTGAAACAACTTTTAATAGGTGAAAATATCCAATGAGTTTCACATACTTATATTGAAAAAAGAAGAGGGGTAAGGAGAAAAAGGGGAAAGAAGGATAAATGGGGGGTTCTAAAGTGAAGAGAGGAATCTAGCCAATAAGTAAACCCCTAAGTGAAAATGGGTACTATATATTAGACTCTCAAAGCTACAGGATTAAAAACAATAGATCAAAAATCAAACGTCAAAGACATGGAAAATATTACTCTCAAAAATACAACATCAAAACATCACAACAAAAATAAAATGCCTGCAATTTGTTTAAAAAGTAAGTTTTTTTAAAAAAGAAAAGTATGTTATAAAAAATACAAATTAAAGGAGTAATAAAGAACCATATTAAGACAATATGAGAAAAATAAAAGGAGAAAAGAGGTGAGGGATAGAGTGGAAGTGAGAGGAATGTCCAAGTGTTTCCGCTTCTCCCTGCTGCAGTTGAGTTGCCCACTCAGGACATCCTCCAGCATATCTAGGAAGGCATCTGGACCTGTTGCAGGCAGTGCAGAGTCAGCTCAGACTCAGATCTTCCCTTGCTCCCGCTTGCACTTGCTGTCAAATTCTACAGTTGCTCCTAAAGCGCACAGTCCCAGGCTAATTGCAGGAGTGTAAACTGTTGGACCTACTATGCCCAGGGTGGTTTCCCCTTCTTTCACTTGCTCATGCAGCACCTGGTGTTCCACCTCGGCTTGGGGCCCACCCTGTTTGTAAGCCTCTCTCCAGATACAAGTAGGTGGATGGAGCTGCTTAGCAGGGCTCGCCTGCTCAGTTGTGCCGAGAAGACGGAGGGTTACCACAAACGCCACTGGGGCATGTGGGGAGTGCTTCCGTGGCGTTGGCCTGTGGGAGGCCGCCACAGTCCGAGGCGGGTCGTGCACTGCCCCGGGGGAGTTGGTCCCTGGTTGTGACAACCTTGGCAGAGCTGGGCCGCTCGGCCTTCCGGGAAGACCTCATAGAGACCCACAGCCACTCACAGCTCGTGGTCTT
Organism: Muntiacus reevesi; assembly: GCF_963930625.1. Taxonomy (NCBI): domain Eukaryota; kingdom Metazoa; phylum Chordata; class Mammalia; order Artiodactyla; family Cervidae; genus Muntiacus; species Muntiacus reevesi. The sequence goes on from NC_089268.1 coordinate 7,166,780, forward strand.
TGGGGTGGAGACCAGAGCGGCCCCGTGCCTTCTGCCTCTGGCTCACGAGCCGTCTTCTGTGCCTCTGGGGCTGTCGGCCTCCGCCACTTTCCTCCGCTCCAGCGTCCGTCAGGACTGGGTCCTTTGTCCCGCGAGAGTGTTTTACTGTTAGAACGTGGTGTCGCAGCCTTCCCGTGGGAATGACCTTTCGCTTCTCTGACAGTTCCAGAATCTTCCCTGATCTGCCTCTGTGGTGTCATGTTAGCCCACTCAGAGTATCCTCACGGTCAACCCCGGCCTCTCCTGAGGACTGGCCCTCCAGATCGGAGCCTCTGCCCCCAGCTGCCCCTCGCTGTGGGCGAATGCGAGCCTGTGAGCTGCTTCTCAGCTGAGAAGCCCTGTTCGGCGCAATCTCTGTGGTGAATTTTTGCCTTCGGAGCGCCTTTCTTGCCGCGCTCCCCTCTGAGGTTGGACATCTCCCCACTGCCCCAGTGTGTGAGGGGATTCCCTGGTGTGTGGAAACTTTTCCTCCATGGAGGCCTGGGGTCCTCTGCCAGCATTCACAAGATGTTTTGCGGGAATTGTTCCACAGGCTGACGAGACTTTTTGATACATTTGTCAGGGAGAAGGTGGTTTCCCCATCCTATTCCTCTGCCGTCTTGAAGGCCTCCTTGAGTGGTTTTCAATTTTGGCAGTGTGGTAATTTTTTATTTTAATATATTGATAGTTCGAGTCTATCCCCCGAGTTTCTGATTTAAGTGGTTTGGCTTGTCCTACCCATTAGTGTCTTTTGCTTTTAAGCTCTCTAAGATGATTCTGTATAGCCAAGATGGAGAAGTACTGTAGTAGACTGTCTAAGAAGAGCAGAAGTCTAGAAACTAACTTCTGCCACCAAAGCAGATATGGCAGCCTCTTTTCATGACAGAGGCCTCTTCACATTCGTGAAAATGCCTCACTTTTTACCAGTGGTTGGCAAGCTTTTTCTATTAAGAGCCAGGTAGTAACATTTTAGATTTTGAGAGTCAGATGATCTTTGATGCAGCTACTGTTCTGTTATTATAATGCAAAATAGTCATGGAATATAGATGAGCAGATGTGCATAGCTTTGCTCCAATAAAATTTTTATTTGGAAAAGAGTGATGAGCAGGATTTGACCTCTGGACGTTCCCTTCCAACCTCTGCTTTAGAAAGTTAAAGTACAGTTAATGGACATAGTTGAGAGTCATTGCATTCACTTTGCAGAACGTAGCCCCATGTGTGAATAGGTTAAAAAAGAGGTGGAGAAGAATGTGTGAAGATAACATGCAATGGAGGATGAGGATCAGGTCAACCACAGGCCGGGGCAGGGCTGGTGGGGAAACTCGAGTGAGTGAAAATGTACCCTGAGAGAGTTAGGGGCATGACACAAAAGGGCAACTATGGCAGGCTTTGCCATGTGAGTTAAGAGAACACAGGAGAGGTGTGCATGTTCTATATTGTATTACATTTGTTGTTTTTTGCTTGCTTTGTTTTTTGCCTTTAGTGTGATGGCATGTAATTAGAGAGCTTGGATTTCATTTTTAACTGTATTTAGATATTTGGGGTTCAGAATAAATGTACTTCTATTTTCAACATGTTATCATCGTTGTAGCTGAATTGAAAATATGTGGCCTTTTACCTCCCTTGCCATCTTCTTCAGGGCTGTGTTCACATAGGAACGTTTTCTTTTCCACATATCTTCACTGAATTTGTAAATATCACTCAAGCATTAAGTTTAAATTATTGTGATTGAAGGATCAGAGAGATGGGTTTCCTGTCCAGCATAACTTCCAAAGTTTACTTAAATTTATCTTCTTTTCTCCTCCTCTGTCCTCATAATTGCTTGCGTGGCTATAGAACTGCTTAGTTATTTCAATTCTAAAACCCAAATTTTATTCACATTTTGATACTTTTGAAATTCAGTTGCCTTTTGGGGATCACTGGATGTATACTGAATTATTGAATCTATGTTTCATGTTTTTACTCCAAAACCTGTTGTGAAGTTTGTAGCTTATCTTCCAATTGACAGCATCTTTTTTATTCTTTTTTTTTTCATTTATTTTTATTAGTTGGAGGCGAATTACTTTATAATATTGTAGTGGTTTCTGCCATACATTGACATGAATCAGCCATGGATTTACATGTGTTCCCCATCCTGAACCCACCTCCCATCTCCCTCCCCATCCCCTCCCTCTGGGTCTTCCCAGTGCACCAGCCCTGAGCACTTGTCTCATGCATCCAACCTGGGCTGGTGATCTGTTTCACCCTTGATGCCCATGCCCATCAGCAGACAAATGGGAAGGAAGCTGTGGTACATATACACAATGGAATATTACTCAGCCATTAAAAGGAATTCATTTGAACCAGTTCTAATGAGATGGATTAAACTGGAGCCCATTATACAAAGTGAAGTAAGCAAGAAAGATAAAGACCAATACAGTATACTAACGCATGTACATGGAATTTAAAAAGATGGCAACAGTAATCCTATATGCAAAACAGAAAAAGAGACACAGATGTACAGAACAGACTTTGGGACTCTGTGGGAGAAGGCGAGGGTGGGATGTTCTGAGAGAATAGCATTGAGACAGCATCTTTTAAAAAATATATTCAAGTATAGTTGACTTAAAATGTTGTGTTAATTTCTGCTATACAGCAAAGTGATCCAGTTATACATACATATATATATATACACACACATATATATACACACACTCACATATATATAGACACACACATATATATATACACATACACATGTATATACACACACATATATATACACACACACCCATATATATACACACACACTATATACACACACACACACACATATACACACACATATACACACACATATATATACACACACATACACACACACACATATATATATACACACACACATATACACACATACACACATATATACACACCCATATATATATACACACACATATGTACACACACATATGTACACACACATATATACACATAGACATATATACACACGCACACACATATATATACACACATACACAGATATACACACACACACATACACACACACACACACACACACATACACACACATATCAAGGAAACGTGGGATCATCTTTGCTCATGTTTTTGCCTCCACCCTTCCTGTGGTACCCACTTCCAGAGTTTGTGATGAGTTGCATTTTTGAAAACAAATTGGATCTTGTCATATAAGTGTTTCAGAATAATTTTGAGTGATCTTAAAGTTTCAACCCCATGGCATAGCATTCAAGACCTTGCTATCAATACCTTTCGTATTCGGCCCCGGAGAACGGGGTCTCCAGTCTCCTTCCGCACCACCACTCTCCTTGTGTGAACTGCTTAATTCCTGACGACCAGGCATATGACGCATTGTATTCATAGTGTTGTAACGTGTCTGAGAAATCTTTAATAAAACAGGACTGGTGTTGAGTTGAAAATAGCTAAAAAGAGACTTTTCTTAAAGTTTCATACTTTCAGATGGAAGTGTATCATTCTTACAGGAAAGGCTTGACTTTTTATATTAAATGGTTGAAGAAGTTTATGGAATATCTTTATTTGGAGCCATTTAAACACAGACTAGACAGCCTTTGATTGTCTTGGGGATGATTTAGGTAGACCCATGAGAGAGAGGCAAGGTGAAGTTTGAGGTTGTGGTCAGTTCTAGGAGTTTTGGGGTGATTAATGAATGTATCTTGGTGAGGTCAAAACATCCATACAGAAATGAAGAGAAAAGTTCAGTTAGTCATCTACTTGCTGCCTAGATGATTCCAAAGACCTGGATATTTAACAGATGAATGTATGTACTTATTTACATAGAGCAATACATCTCAGGCCTCCCTTAGTGGTTCAGCAGTTAAGACTCCATGCTTCCACTGCAAGGGGCACAGGTTGAATCCCTGGTCAGTGAGCTAAGATCCTGCATGCCACAGGCAACAACCATAAAAAACAACAAAAATAAAGATGCATCTCTCTGGTATTTTCTGCTTTCGTGTTTTACTATAGTGTAGGCAACCCCAACAGATACTTATTCCTATCTGCCATCAAATAACATATATCAAATTATAATTAGAAAAAAATTTTAATTAAAAATATGAGTAAATTGAAAATGTTTCCAATTGTTTTTGTTTGATCTGAGAATAAGATAATAATGAAAGAAGAGAGTAAAATAAATTTTTTTGATGAACCTTTGTCTATTCTTTTCATTTTTATACAGTGGAAATTAGGAAGTGGCTTATCTATAGACACATATTTATATGGCTCTGTATTTTAAACTTAGGTATGTATCCTGTGCCCTGGGCTGTCCATATGAAGGAAACATCACACTTCAGAAAGTGACAGAAGTAAGATATACGTCTGGTTTTCTGGTTCATGGTAAAATGTCTATTTTTTTAAATGGGCTCTTTTTCCTACTGTTTATTACATCTGCACCACAAGGCCAAAAGAACCATGGACCGGGAGACATACTTGATCACTGAGCTAATAGTTTTATTTTAATGCTAAAGACCTAGATAGTGGCTATCACTGTCCAGAGTTAGCATCTGAGTCTTATCATTTGGATGTTCAAAGATGGAGGGGATAAAAACATCTGTTTTGTTTTTATGTGAATAGAACATAGTGAGTGGCCTGTCTGCTTTCTTTTGGAATGTCAGGGCCATATTTGCACATGTCCTTAACCTTTGCCTTGGTTGCTCAGGTGGCGTCCCTCTGCTGTCTCCTGCCTATTTTGACATTTGTATGAGTCCACACTGCTTCCCTGCTTTTATTCTTTTTAGATCCCATAGCTCTTTCTGCTGAGATTCAAGTTGCCATTATTCCAGAGGCAGAGGCAGATATACTATAAAACAATGAAGCTTAATTAAAAAAATTATTGATGTACAGTTTGCCATGTTGTGTTAATTACTGCTGTACAGAAAACTTATTCAGTTGAACATATACTTATATATTCCTTTTCATATTCTTTTCCATTATGGTTTATCATAAGATGCTGAATATACTTCCCTGTGCTATATAGTAGGACCTAGTTGTTTATTCATCCTATATATTTAATAGTTTGCATCTGCATACAACTTAAATTTTGCAGTCCTTTGCTGGCATCAGACCCTTCCAAGGATCTGTTATTAATTTGTATTCACAGTTATATATCCTTTTCTTGAAAAATGTTTCCAAAATAATATGACTTCAGACTCCACAAAACCCAAATCCAACTCTGCCTATACCCCTACCCCTTGTTCTTCTGCCTTCTTCCTCATGCCGCCTCTGGGCAGACCTCCCACAGCCTCAGGCTCTTCATTTCTGCTCCACAGTGACTGGGGTGCTGCCAGAGAGAATCACGGAACAGACAGATCAGAAGCCTTAGGAACTCATGACCAGTGACCTTGCCTGGGCCTTCTGTTCCACCCCAGGGTGGGGCCAGCTCCTGGTCTCACTTTCTGAAATGACTCTTGCAAACCATGTCCCCTCCGCTGAATCCTCCCCTTCTCTCACTCCCCTGCATGTGCAACTGCAGAGCCCTTCCTGTTGACACTTGAGCATACACAAGCCTCTTCCCTCTGAAAACTTCCTTCCTTCAGTCAGCATCTTTGGCTGGCTAGTTACTGACAATCCTCTCCATCCCACCACAACTACACTTCTGCATCAGTGTCTGCATCAGTGGTGCCCTATCTGTGTGGCATCAACTCTTCATCACGCCCCTAATGATGTCTAGACCCTTGGTGTCCATGGATTTGTTCTCTATGTCTGTGTCTGTATTTCTACTTTGCAAATAGGTTCATCGTATCATTTTTCTGGTTCAACATATATAGCACAGGGAACTCTTCTCAGAGTTCTGTGGTGAACTAAATGGGAAGGAAATACCAAAAAGAGGGGATATATGCATAAATATAGCTGATTCATTTTGTTGTACAGCAGAAACTAACACAATATTGTAAAGCAATAATTTTTTTTAAATATGTGCGAGATCCTATTCAGTCCTTCTCTTGATTCTCAGCATAATTTGGGGCTGATGGCATTCCTTCCTTCCTGCCATTCTTGTAACCCTGGGATTCCCCTGACTCCACATGTAGAATGTTCCTTTAATCACCTGGGTGGCAGCTTCACTTTTCTTTATTTGGCCATTAAGAAATTCCACCATTTAATAGATTTTTGATATAATTAATGACTGTATCTACATGAGGCAAAAAAAAACCCTGATGGAATCACAGAGAGAAATTCAGTCACCTACTTGCTTTCTGTATGATTCCAAAGACCTGTATATTTAACAACTGAATGGATATACTTAAATAAAAGAGAAGAAAGAGGAGGATCAGCATTATGCTTTTTTTATCCAAGTTTCCATCCAGTAATAGTCATTGCCAAATTCAGACTTAAACTAAAGAAAGTAGGGATAACCACTAGACCATTCAGGTATGACCTAAATCAGATCCCTTATGACTGTACAGTAGAAGTGAGAAATAGATTTAAGGGACTAGATCTGATAGACAGAGAGTCTGATGAACTATGGATGGAAGTTCATGACATCGTACAGGAGACAAGGATCAAGACCATCCTCATGGAAAAGAAATGCAAAAAGGCAAAATGGTTGTCTGAGGAGGTCTTACAAATAGCTGTAAAAAGAAGAGAAGCAAAAAGCAAAGGAGAAAAGGAATTCACATTTGAATGAAGAGTTCCAAAGAATAGCCAGGAGAGATAAGAAAGCCTTCCTCAGCGATCAATGCAAAGAAATAGAGGAAAACAACAGAATGGGAAAGACTAGAGATCTTTTCAAGAAAATTAGAGATACCAACGGAACATATCATGCAAAAATGGACTGTCAATAAAGGACAGAAACGGTATGGACCTAACAGAAGCAGAAGATATTAAGAAGAGGTGGCAAGAATAAACAGAAGAACGATACAAAAAAGATCTTCATGACCCAGATAGTCATGATGGTGTGATCACTCATCTAGAGCCAGACATCCTGGAATGTGAAGTCAAGTGGGCCTTAGAAAGCATCACTATGAACAAAGCTAGTGGAGGTGATGGAATTCCAGTTGAGCTATTTCACATCCTGAAAGATGATGCTGTGATAGTGCTGCACTCAATATGCCAGCAAATTTGGAAATCTCAGCAGTGGCCACAGGACTGGAAAAGGTCAGTGTTCATTCCAGTCCTTAAGAAAGGCAATGCCAGAGAATGCTCAAACTACCGCACAATTGCACTCATCTCACACGCTAGTAAAGTAATGCTCCAAATTCTCCAATCCAGGCTTCAGCAATATGTGGACCAAGAACTTCCAGATGCTCAAGTTGGTTTTAGAAAAGGCAGAGGAACCAGAGATCAAATTGCCAATATCTGCTGCATCATCTAAAAAGCAAGAGAGTTCCAGAAAAACATCTATTTCTGCTTTATTGACTACGCAAAAGCCTTCAACTGTGTGGATCACAATAAACTGTGGAAAATTCTGAAAGAGATGGGAATACCAGACCACCTGGCCTGCCTCTTGAGAAACCTGTGTGCAGGTCAGGAAGCAACAGTTAGAACTCGACATGGACCAGCAGACTGGTTCCAAATAGGAAAAGGAGTATGTCAAGGCTGTATATTGTCACTCTGCTTATTTAACTTATGTGCAGAGTACATCATGAGAAACGCTGGGCTGGATGAAGCATAAGCTGGAATCAAGATTGCTGGGAGAAATATCAATACCCTCAGATATGCAGATGACACCACCCTTATGACAGAGAGTGAAGAGGAACTAAAAAGCCTCTTGCTGAAAGTGAAAGAGGAGAGTGAAAAAGTTGGCTTAAAGCTTAACATTCACAAAACTAAGATCATGGCATCTGGTCCCATCACCTCATGGGAAATAGATGGGGAGACAGTGGAAACAGTGTCAGACTTTATTTTTTTGGGCTCCAAAATCACTACAGATGGTGACTGCAGCCATGAAATTAAAAGACGCTTACTCCTTGGAAGGAAAGTTATGACCAACCTAGATAGCATATTAAAAAGCAGAGACATTACTTTGCCAACAAAGGTCTATCTAGTCAAGGCTATGGTTTTTCCAGTGGTCATGTATGGATGTGAGAGTTGTGGACTGTGAAGAAAGCTGAGCGCCGAAAAATTGATGCTTTTGAACTATGGTGTTGGAGAAGACTCTTGAGAGTCCCTTGGACTGCAAGGAGATCCAACCAGTCCATCCTAAAGGAGATCAGTCCTGGGTGTTCATTGGAAGGACTGATGCTGAAGCTGAAACTCCAATACTTTGGCCACCTGATGCGAAGAGTTGACTCATTGGAAAACACCTTGATGCTGGGAGGAATTGGGGGCAGGAGGAAAAGGGGATGACAGAGGATGAGATGACTGGATGGCATCACCAACTAGATGGGCATGAGTTTGAGTAAACTCCGGGAGTTTGTGATGGACAGGAAGGCCTGGTGTGCTGCAATTCATGGGGTCACAAAGAGTCAGATACAACTGAGCAACTGAACTGAAATGAACTGAACCAAACCTGGACTAGGTGACCGTTCTGTGTGCCTTCAACCTGTTTTGGATGTTGATTGATACTGCCTTTCTGAAACATCAATCCAAGTTTATCACCACCATTCCACATTCAGTCAAGGTTTCCTACTGCTCTTATGATAGAATCCTCAACCGAAATTCTAAACCCAGTTGGTTTGCAAGACAGTGTGTTCTTTGAATGCTCTGCCCTGGGCCTTCCTCCCCAGCTTTATGGAGCCCTATTGCCCCTTAGTTTTTACTTTCTTGTTGCAACTGTCCTTTGCATTTGACCTTTTTTTTTGTTTTTCACCTTGCTTCCTGGCATGTGGGATCTTGGTTCCCTGACCAAGGATTGAACCTGCATCCACTACAGTGGAAGCACAGAGCCTAGTCACTGGACCAACAAGGAATTCCCTTGACTTTCCTTCTGACTTGGAGTGCCCTTCATATTTGATATTTTAGTTGCCTCAAATTCCACCTGAATATTCTCACATCTTTCCTTTGCCACCTCTCCAACAAGTTGATGCTGACTTTATCTCAAGCTGCACTGAGGCCCTTCCTGTTTGACAGATCCAGGTCAATTTCCTTTGCTCCATGCTCTTACAATCTTGTTTCTTTGTTCTAAAATTATTATTTTAGCTGTGTTTACACATTCCCGAGTGGAATTGATTAGGGTCTGTCCTCACTTGGCTCCAGAGTCCATAATACCAATAGCCTGGACATCTGCATCCCTGCCATATCCCACCATGCAGGGCAGCATCTGGAGTAAAACAGGCACTGAAGACACACATAAGGCATGAGTTTGTGGGTGACCAGGTGTCTGATTTTGCACAAAGTGATTTTTATATATTCTCATTTCATTTTCACAACCAAACATTTCAACACTAACTTCACCTTATTATTATAATTTCAAAAAGTTAAGTAGTATGGCTTAGAAAATGTCCTATATAAAGATGTTTTATTGTTCGTATTTTACAGGACAAAGACTGGGGCTTCAAAATGTTCATCTTCTGCCCAGCATCATATGAGGAGCATAGATGAGATTTAAATCTAGGCATGTGTGGTTGCACAAGCAGGGTCTTTGTCAATATATCATGCTGCCTTAAATCAAATTCATATTGCTCTTCGGTAGTAATATTATTATTTGACTTGAGGGGAACTTGAAATTTACTAGGCTTAAGATCATCTGTTTATGAGCTAGAAATTTTAAGACAAAAATATTGTGTCTGTATCAATTGCAAAGTTACTTGATTGATATCTCTTAATCGCTAGTCTAATGGCTGAAGGAATACTGTTAATAGTTTCAAAGTAAATTTCTGATACTTTTGTTAGATTAAAGGGCTGAGAAAATAAGCCTCCCATAATTGAAATTATAACTTATAATTTTATCATTGAACTTGCAGTTACACAGATAGATATGGTTCTAAGGCAAACTTGAATGTTAGAAACAGATAATTGCAGGAATATCAATGGACATGAGTTTGAGCAAACTCTGGGAGACAGTCAGTGAAGGACAGGAAGCCTGGTGTGCTGCAGTTCCTGGGGTCTCAAAGAGGCAGACACAACTTAGTGTCTGAACAACAGCAGAAATGTCATTCAGAGTTTTATGTAATGTTTGGGATTCACGAGCAAGGAAAAGGACTAGAAAACTAAAATATATGTTTTCTATGAATATGCATGTGATCTTAGTTGTGATGTTCACCTCTAGATTGTGTTTGCTGAGGAACAGCGGGAGTTGAGTCCATAGATCTCCTTTGTTTTACTTGCTTGCTTTTCCTGGTAGGTGTCTAAGAGACTGTATGGCATGGGCTGTTACGAGATATCCCTGGGAGATACAATTGGAGTGGGAACTCCAGGAAGCATGAAGAAGATGTTGGAAAGTGTCATGAAAGAAATCCCACCCAGGGCTCTTGCTGTTCACTGTCATGACACCTACGGACAAGCCTTAGCAAATATCCTCACGGCCCTTCAGGTATTTTGTATTATTTGTGTGTGTGTGTAAAGGTGTGTATACTTGTTTGGCATACAAATGTATTAAGAACTCTAGTGAGAGAATATTTATAAATTGCTAAGAATATAATATTTAAACAGTAGTCCACACACAGCACACACTCAGGAAATATTTGTCAATTTGCACATGCTTTTTTTGGGCAATGGTGTCTCTTATTACAGTTCATTTGATTTGGTAAAATCCCTAAATTTGTTCTTTTAAAGAGCATTAATATTCTCAGGGCTATGTCTGTTTCTTTCAACTCTCACTTGCACTCGGCCTTACTGAAAAATGATGGTATTTTGGGGGTGCAAAGCACAGAGATAGTAGCACGTACTGTTGTAATCATGTAACTTATGCTCTTTTGGATAATTTGGTGCTCTGTGATGAGGAAATATGGTGCTGAAATATAGAGTATTTTGTTTAAGATGTTTTCCTGATGTTGGCAAGCATCCTTTTGAAAGAACCCCTGGTTTTTATCAAGTATATTCTGATCAAAATCAAGAGATTTAGAAAGTTGGAGGATTAAGAATTACTTATTAAATTCTAATGGTATCTCAGTTCTTTTTAATGTATTTATTGAAAAGAACACATAAATTGCATTTTAAAATATTTATTATTAAATCAGTGCTATTTCTTAAACTTGACTAAAAATAGATTCACTGGATGTTCTTTGAACCTAAGATTTTGACAACTAAAGATAAGAGTGTCTGAAAGCTTTTTGGTGAGGCTGGAAATCAATGCCTGAAGCTTAATGTCACTGTCCTGCAGTGCACAGTTGTTTGGCAGAAGTTAAAAAAACCCTGTGAAGATCAAGCCCCACAAGGGCTTATTTGGACTTTGTAACATATGTGCACAAATCCTTATTTATCCTCTGGAAGCAGGCAAGGAACACTGTATTGAATTAGAAGAAAAAATGATATCCCATGGACTTTGGGGCGTGGGAATTTTGACAATTTTCCTTCTTTCTAGTTTCTAAAACAATAGAGAACTAGGCACCGCTTCAGGATTCTGTGTTCAGCTGCAACTGTAACTTATTAAGTGTTCCTCACCAGCAAGTTCCTGGAGAGGTCTGTGTGTGTGTGTGTGTGTGTGTGTGTGTGTGTGTGTGTGTGTGTGTGTGTGTGCATGTGTGTGTCTGGGTGTGTGTCTCTCTCTCATTTCATATATGGATATATTCTCTGTATGGTAATGCTTTGGGTTATATTTTATTCATGTACCATATTTATTGCATAATGAGTGATACCTTAGTTTGGGGGAATCCAGGGCTTATAGTGGAAATTCTGGAGGCCCAAACATCTAATTTTTAAACTTTATGCCTCTTAAAAATGCTCCAGTGTGAAATATTGCTGTTGTCCGGTTGTGACTGTTGACAGTTAAGGAAGGCCTATCTGAGGAGTCTAAAATCAGATGCAAAGAATGAGAAGAGGGACTTACCTGGTGGTTCACTGGCTGAGATTCCATACTCCCTCTGCAAAAGGTGCAGGCTCAATCCCTAGTCTGTGAACTGAGATCTCACATGCTGGAGGTTGTGACAGAAAAAAGAAAAAGAAAACAGAACGAAAAGAAAGGAACTTCAATCAGGGGTGTGTGAGGGGTGGGGGCATCAGTGTGTGGAAAGAATGTTCAAGCAGATGAAACACCACTCAGGCAAAAGGCCTTGGAGAGAGAGGATGATGTCCTAGGAGCTGAAAAGTCAGCTAATAACATTATTCAAAGGGGAAGCTGAGCTTTATAACATTTGCTGAGTTAGTTGAGCTGCAAAGTCTCTATTTACAGAGATGAGAACTCCAGTTCTGGAGCGTTTGCCCATCCATCCTGTAACAGACATATGGGGTGCGGGTGTAGGAAAGAACGCTTGGTCCAAGCAAGATGGGAGCAAAGGTCAGAACCTGACCCCCACCATATACCACATCCTCTTTCAAAAAAGATGAGCCAGCAAAACTTCCAGCTCACAAGGAAGAAGGCGGCAAGCATAGTCATTCTCAAGGCCTTGGCTGTGAGTAAGGGAGAAATACACAAGCTCCCTTTCCACTTCCTGGCTTGTTGACCCTGATGTGGATTTAGGATTCAAATTCACGTTGCCTGCAGAATGTGAAAAACCTGAGCAGATGAGTGGCTGTGGATTAGTAATACCTAGAGGTGTCAGGAAGAATGTAAATCTTGTCAGAAGGAACGTATCTTAAATTTAAGCTGAACTGTTTGGAATCTGTGTGTCTGTGTATGTCTGTGTGTGTGTATATTTGTGTATGTGTATGGTCTATATCTGTGTGTGTAGGTATCTATGTATGTATGTGTGTGTGTGTGTGTGTGTGTGTGTGTGTGTGTGTGAATGGATATGTGTGTGTGTGTCAGGGGAGGGGTGGATATTCTGCTCTGTTCTTGTACAAGTTAGTAGGGAGCGTGTCCTCAAGCCCTGGGCATTGTGTGCACAAGCTCTAAGTATATGTGGGAGGAAAGTGCGCTTGGAGCCTGTCGGGGGCCACAGTGGGAACTTGACGTGCAGTCACTGTGTAAGCAGGCAGAGGGGAGGGTCAGAGCGGCTTATGTAAGAAGTACTATGTAGCCCGCGTGGCCAGTTCAAATGAACTTTTGAGGAAATGGTCAAAAATCAGAGACCTGCTGGGGGAGCTAACCACTAGAGTTGTAGAGTTTGTCTTTGCTGCTGTCTGCTTTCCAACAGTGGCATCCAGTTTGATAAGCCAGTGGCAGTGTGAAATATATACACTCCTTTCTCTTTGAATCTGTGTGTGGCTCAGACAGTCTGTCAGTGTTTTGGGAGGTCTATGTTCATCTAGACATGGAATGTCTTTGCAAACCCACGCGTGCTGGGTCCCCAGCAGCACGAAGTGAGACAGTGTCAGCCTGGACCCCTCCCCGTTTCCTCTATCCTGTCTCCTCCCCAATAAAAGCAGCAGCAACAACAATAACTAGGATTACCTTGAGTGGAGGAGAAAAATAATATGCCTCAGAAGAAAAAGCTGCCAGTGTTTAAATAGAAGGGAAATCAGAGAAAGTTCCACTTCGTTATGAAGCAGGCCAGCTTTGGCTTCAGGAAGCACTGGCCATACTTCATTCTTTAAAATGGAATCTTTGAAGTGGCTTCTAGTCAAATTGGTGGTACATGTGGAGTGGATATCATTTGCTTTAATTTAAGGGTTGAGAAACAGTTTACAGTGCTCCAAACTGGAAGTTAAGATGATGGCAAGGAGACACGCAGTAAGTGGAAACTTGGCCACGATGGTCGGAAACAAATGAGAGTTATAAATGGAACATCCCCCCTTGGTCTGGAAAGCACATACTAATCGTGTAATAGAGGGATCTTTCTTGGGTTCCCAGGTTTTATTATATTTTTTATTATTTAAAGAGACTTACAGGACTGTACATGCTTGTATGGGAGTCAAGAATTTATAATTATCAGATATTCTTTAATATAGAGAAATAATTGAGACTCTAGGTTTGAGTGGGGGATATTTATAACCACCCAAACCCAAAAGAGCAAGAAAATGAGGTGACAAAACGTACAGCATTTCAGTAATGGAAGAAACGTACATAGTCCAATATACTTGTCTTAATTTTTATGTAGAAAGTGAGTCTCACTCTTCTGCATATTCCCAAGTACCTAAGTAAAACACCAGTGAACAAATTATTTAATCTACTTAATACTAAACAATTGTACAGTCTCTGTTTTTCTCCACTCAAATGATTTGAGCCTTCATAACTGGGTAAAACAGAGTAAAACAAATGAGTTCTAATACCACAAATAATAAAACCACATTAATTGGTAGCAAAGACAGTAGAACAGGCAATATTTAACTTTTCCCTAAAGAAATACCATTTGCCTTTTTTTCTCTTAAACTTAATATACATTTAGCTAATGTGCCTTTCTTCATGATGTTTTCCATATGTTTATTATTCTCTTTTAGAAAAACCAAATCATTTAACTAATTTTTACAATAAAGCATTCTTTTCTTCATATTGACTCTCACTAAACCACATTTAAATGCTACCAAACAGCAAATATGTCCTCACATAATTGATTCTTGAGGTTCTCAAAGAAAATTTTTTAGATTCCAAATTCTCTTCTCAGTTCTATATCTATAGAATGTGTACAATGATTTATATATCCTCAGATTTTGCAAAACTGAGATGAGGTGCAGAGTTTCTAGGACATTTATCATTGTAACAGTGCAGGTGGTTAATACTTCATATTATTACATTCATTGCAGTTAAAACTATTAGTACTGCTGATATATTAATAACAATAATAATAACCTTTATTACTCAAAGAGCTAGAGGACAAAGCATTGCTTTACAGATGTATACATTTGTAACCAAAATTCAAGAATGCTTTAGCTTTATTGTTTGAAAAATGTTCTCACATACTGCCACATATTCTAGTTCTGGGAGTGGTATACACTATTAGCTCACACTGGTTCGTTTTTTAAATGATCATTTAGAATATTAAAGTTAATAGTATTGGTAAACGCTAGATTGAAGACTGAAAGACAACAGTGAGTGAGGGCCAAGTTGAACATGTGGAATCCCAGACTGGACGCTGCAAAGTTGTTGTCCTTCCCATGTATTTATAAATCTCTTCAATGTAGAACACACTATAAAATGGAAATCATGTCTATAAAAAATGACCATTTATAATTATTTCATGAATTATTTTAGAATGCTTATTTAACCAAAAACATATTTATTAACTGCTGTTAATAAATCGTGTTTATTGATCATGTTAATAAATCACGTTATCCTGTTCGTACGCCAGTTGTCTTGCCCTATCTCACTGTGCACGCTGTTCGTTGAACATGGGGTAGGCGAGGTGCCTGCTCAGAGGCTGGAAGAAGATGCAGGAAACCATAGGAATGCAGACACGTTTCCTCTCTGCTGGCCGGCGCAGCGGCTGTAGCAATATTCTTTCGTGGCCGACGCGGCGAGCCTCGCAGCAGACGCGCTGTGTTCTCCTCGCGTGGCTGACCCCACGGACACCGCCACTTCCCAGGTGGAGCTCACGTGCATGTGCGCTGCACGCTGCCGTGACCAGGCCAGGACCTCCTGACGGGCAGTGCAGTGCTAGGTTATGAATGACCTCAGCTGTTCCATAGTCATCATTTATAAAACGAGGGGAGAGCCTGAACACCCCCTTGGCCAATCTGCTCTCTCCCTACGACTGCCTTCTGTGTGATAGTCTGTCTGCTATTAGGAATGAGAAAAACAAAACAGAAAAAGGAATGAGAGACAAAACTGCAGGATAAAATGCCATCCTATTTATTAATTATTTTTTCATATATCAAAAAATGTGGGAATCATGCCAAATTGCTTAGGAAATCAGTCAGATTATTGTCACATAATTTACATTTGACACTTTCACCTAGGTTACATTGGTAAGTTATCCTGACTTAAAAATTTGCAAAAATTATAAGAACTGTAATAATCAGGATATGATTATTTATTTCTTTTGAAAGACTTCAAATTAAATAAAACTATTTTTGTACTAATTGTTTTTTCCACGTTTATTGAGATATCATTGACATACATTGCTGCATAATTTTAAGGTATCCGGCATAACAGTTCAGTTCAGTTCAGTTCAGTCGCTCAGTCGTTTCCGACTGTTTGCGACCCCATGAATCGCAGCACACCAGGCCTCCCTATCCATCACCAACTTCCGGAGTTTACTCAAACTCATGCCCATCGAGTCGGTGATGCCATCCAGCCATCTCATCCTCTGTCGTCCCCTTCTCCCCCTGCCCCCAATCCCTCCCAGCATCAGGGTCTTTTCCAATGAGTCAACTCTTCCCATGAGGTGGCCAGAGTACTGGAGTTTCAGCTTCATTATCAGTCCTTCCAGTGAACACCCAGGACTTATCTCCTTTAGGATGGACTGGTTGGATCTCCTTGCAGTCCAAGGGACTCTCAAGAGTCTTCTCCAACACCACAGTTCAAAAGCATCAATTTTTCGGCGCTCAGCTTTCTTCACAGTCCAACTCTCACATCCATACATGACCACTGGAAAAACCATAAATTTGACTAGATGGACCTTTGTTGGCAAAGTAATGTCTCTACTTTTTAATATGCTATCTAAGTTGGTCATAACTTTCCTTCCAAGGAGTAAGCGTCTTTTAATTTCATGGCTGTAGTCACCACCCGCAGTGATTTTGGAGATCCAGCATAACAGTTTTACTTAAATATGTTGTGAGCTGATTATAGCAATATGCTTGGTTAGCATCCATCATCTCATATAAAAAGTAAAAACAAAAAAGGAAAAAAAATTCCTTGTTATGGGAATTTTTAGGATTTACTCTAGCATCTTTCAAATATATCATATAGCAGTGGTAACTATAGTCATCATATACATTTCACCCCTAGTAATGTTTCTCTTAAACCTGGAAGTTGCTCCATTCTTACTACCTTCCTCCAAGTTCTCTTCTTCCCACACCAATTCTGATATGTTTTTGTCTCAGTTTGCTGGGGTTTTTGTTTGTTTTGGTTTCTTTGGATTTTAGATTCCACAGTGAGAACATACAGTATCACTCTATGTGACTTACTTTAGTTGGCGTAATGCCATCAAGTTCTGTCTATGTTTTGCAAACAGCAGGATTTCACAGTTTTATTTGTGAGTGAACATTATTCCAATATAAAAATATGTAATATTATATGTATGTTATATATATGTATACTATACTGTACATTTTACATTATATTGCATATTAATATATAAAATAATTAGATCATTTTATATATCAATAAATACTTTATTTAAATAAATACTTATACAGTGTTTAAATAATTATATAAAATATTTTATTATTTATATATAGTATATGACATTATCAAACTCTATGTAATATAGTATAAATCCTATACTTGGTATAACACATAGTATCTGTTATTTAACAGTATGTGACATTATTATCATACTATATGTAATATAGTATATATTATATACATTGTATAATATGTAGTATCTGTTATTTAACATGTAGAATATAAATTGTGTAAAGAATATATTGCAGGTATATATTTGAAATATTATAGATATTATATAGGCATTATAGTATATATAATGTATCTTATACATTACATATAATATATACTATGTTATAATTCTTATATATGGTTCATAAATATAATGAATTTAATATTTTACTTAAATTTATCACATTTGTATATTATATTTATTTATTTTATATATTATATGCAGTATATTAAACATATATAATATACAAATAATATATTAATAATATATACTATAAGTACATGTATATACTATGTTATATATTGAATACATAGAAGATAATTTATGTAATGTTTATATATTACATGCTAAGTTGCTTCAGTCGTGTCCCAACTCTTTACAACCTTATGGACTGTAGCTTGCCAGTCTCCTCTGTCCATGTGATTCTCCAGACGAGGATACTGGAGTGGGTTGCCATGCACTCCTCCAGGGGATCTTCCTGACCCAGGAATTGAACCCATGTCCCATGTCTCTTTGTCTCCTGAATAAGGAGGCAGGTTCTTAACAACTAGCACCAATATTTATATTTTATGTAGTATATATAATATATAAGTATAAATTTATATATTGAATACTATATGATATCTATATATTACATAATATATAATTCCAGAAATATATCATATAAAATATATAACTATATAATATTATGCATAATATTTCACTGTATATATTTATATGTATATATAGCTCAACTTTTTAATTTTTTCATCCATCAGTGGACACTTAGTTTCCATGCTTTGACTATTGTAAATAATACTGCAGTGAACTTGGAGGTGCAAATATCTTTTCAACTTACTTTTTTATTTCTTTTGAATATGTTTTCAGATGTAGAACCCCCTGATCACATGGAAGCTCTATTTTAAATTTTTTGAGGATTCTCCATACTTTTTGTGTAGTATCTGTACCAGTTTATAAATCCACCAATAGTGCACATGGGTTCCTTTTTCTCCACATCCTCACCAGCATTTGCTATCTCTTCTTTTTGGCTGATTATCACTCTAAAATGTTTAAAGTGATGACTCAAAATGATTTTTATTTGTATTTCCCTAATGACCATTGATTTTGAACATCTTTTCATTTTGTTGCTCAGTCATTCATTTGTGTCCAACTCTTTGTGACCTCATGGACTGTAGCACAGCAGGCTTCCCTATCCTTCACCATCTCCTAGAGTTTACTCAAACTCATGTCCATTGAGTCAGTGATACCATCCAAACATCTCATCCTCTGTCATCCCCTTCTTCTGCCTTCAATCTTTCTCAGCATCAGGGTCTTTTCCAATGAGTCAGCTCTTCACATCAGGTGGCCAAAGTATTGGAGCTTCAGCTTCAGCTTCAGTCTTCTAATGAATATTCAGGGTTGATTTTCTTTAGGATTGATTGGTTTGATATCCTTTATGTCCAAGGGACAGAAGACTCTCTCAAAAGTCTTCTCCAACACCACAGTTGGAAAACATCATTTCTTCGGCATTCAGTCTTTATGTACGGCATTCGCATCCGTACATGACCACTGGAAAAACCATGGCTTTGACTAGACAAACCTTTGTTGACAAAGTAATGTCTCTGCTTTTTAATATGCTATCTAGTTTTGTCATAACATTTCTTACAAGGAGGAAGCATCTTTTAATTTCATGCCTGCAGTCACTGTCCCTGTTTACTATTCAAATATTGTCTTTCGATAACTGTCTATTCAGATCTTTTGCCGATTTTTAAAATGGGAGTATTTGGAATTTTTGCTATTGAGTTCTATGAGTTTTTCATTTATACATATATATGTATATGTATTCACACCTATATATATATACATGTGTGTGTGTGTGTGTGTGTGTATTCTTTTCCAAATTTTTTCCATTGTGGATTAGTATAAGGTAATGAATATGGTTTCCTTTCCTATACAGTAAGTGCTTGTTGTTTATTTTATGTACAGTAATGTGTATGTGCTAATCTCCAGCTCCCGTTTATCCGTCCCCTGTCCTTTCCCCTTTGGTAACCATTACATTGTTTTTTCTATGTCCATGAGTCTGTTTCTGTTTTGTAAATAAGTTTATTTGCATCATTTTTTAGATTCCACATATAAGTGTTATGATATAATGCTTTTATTTTTCTGTCTGATTTACTTCACTTAGTATGATAATCTCTAGGTTCATCTATGTTATTGCAAATGGCATTGTTTCACTCTTTTTAATGGCTGAGTAATTTTCCATTGTATATATGCACCTCAACTTCTTTATCCGTTCTTCTGTCGATGGACACTTGGGTGCCTTCCACGTCTTGGCTTTTGTAAACAGTGCTTCTATGTACTTTGGGGTTTATGCTTAATTTTGTTATTTGTATTTAGGTGTCATATTCAAAAAAGTCAATGTCAAGAAGCATTTTTTCCTATGTTTTCTTCTAGAAATTTCATTTTTCAGATCTTATATTTAAATCTTTACTCCATTTCAAGTTAGTTTTTGTGAGTGATGTAAGACAGGGGCTTTCTTTAATTTGGTTACCTGTGAAAAATCCATTGTCCCAGTGCCGTTTATTCAAAAGTTTGTCCTTTCTCCACTGAGTCTTCTTGGGTTCTGTGTTAAATATTGGCTGAACTTATATAGTTGATTTATTTGGGGACTTTTTAAAAAATTAATTTATTTTTTATTGAAGGATAATTGCCTTGCAGAATTTTGCTGTTTGATGTCAAACCTCAGCATGAATCAGCCATAGGTACACATATATCCCCTCCCTTTTGAGACTCCCTCCCATCTCCCTCCTCATTCATCCCACCCTTCTAGGTTGATACAGAACCTCTGTTTGAGTTTCCTGAGCCATACAGTGAATTCCCGACTCTTGATTCTGTTCCATTGATCTATGAGTCTGTTTTTGTCAGTACCATACTGTTTTGATTACCAGGCATTCATACTATAACTTAAAATCAGGAAATATGACATGCTCTGTTTTGTTCTTCTTTCAAAGGATCGCTTTTCCTTTCTTGTTTCCATGTAAATTTTAGAATTTTTTTTCCACTTCTATAAAAAATGTCATTGGAAACTTGATAGGAATTGCTTTGAACTTATAGATGGCTTTTGGTAGTATTGTTATTTTAACAATATTAATTCTTCAATCTATGAAGATGGGTAACCTTTCCATTTATGTGTCTAAGAAATCTTTAGATTTGTTGAATCAATGTCTTGTAGTCTTCAGGGTAAAGATCTTTCACCTCTTGTTAAGCTTATTCCTAATTATTTTGGGGGGAATGTTATTGTAAAATGGATGATGTTCTTTATTTACTTTTCAGATAATTTGTTTTTAGTGTACAGAAATGTTTCTGATTTTCTGCACATTATTTTGTATCCTTCAACTTTAATGCATTTATTAATTACGTTTAACTGGGCTTCCCAGGTGGTGCTAGTGATAGAGAACCCATCTGCCAATGCAGGAGACATAAGAGATGTGGGTTTGATCCTTGGATTGGGAAGATCTCCTGGAGAAGGGCATGGCAAATCATTCCAGTATTCTTGCCTGGAGAATCCCATGGACAGAGGAACCTAGCAGGCTAAAGTCCATAGTGTTGCATAGTGTCTGACACAATTGAAGTGACTGAGCACACACAATTGCATTTAGCAGGTTTTTAGTGGAGTCTTTAGGATTTTCAATATGTGAAATCATATCATTGGCAAATAGAGATGGTTTTATTTCTAACTTTCCAATTCTGATGTCTTTTCTTTTTCTTGCCTGATTACTTTGGCAAGGACTTCCAGTACTATGTTGAATAAAAGTGGCAAGGATGAGGCTATGGATTAATTCCCTGCCTGGGCGTTGTAGGGGAAACCTCCCTGCCCAGTAATTAGCTCTGCTCTGTGGAGGATCTGCATTGCCTGCCTGCTTCTCAGCTCCAGTGTTGCTAGGCTAAGCAGCTTCTAAGTGTTCTCACTAGCCCTTCTCATCGTGTGGGTCCTAGGGTCACACTCTGAAGCTTGTTGGTCTGTGACTCAGCTACCTTGCCTGGGGGTGGGCAAGTCAGGTCCTTTTGTTGCTGTTGTTGTTGTTCAGTCACAAGTCATGTCCAGCTCTTTGTGACCCCAAGGACTGCAGCATGCCAGGCTCTTCTGTCCTCCACCATCTCCCAAAGTTTGCTCAAATTCATCCATTGAATCAGTAATGTCATCTAACCATCTCATCCTCTATCATCTCACTTCTCCTCCTGCCCTTAATCTTTCCCAGCACCAGGTCTTTTCCAGTGAGTTGACTCTTTGCATCAGGTGGCCAAAGTATTGGAGCTTCAGCTTCAACATCAGTCCTTTCAGTGAATATTCAGGGTTGATTTCCTGAATATTGACTAGTTTGACTGGTTTGATCTCCTTGTAGTCCAAGGACCCTCAAGACTCTCTCCAACATCACAATTCAAAAGCATCTGTTCTTTCATGCTCAGCCTTATTTATGAACCAACTCTCACAACTGTACATGGTCACTGGAACCCTTAGAGCCACCAAAACTCCTTACTTGAGGATCTGACTCAGGAAGACCTACACCTGTCCTTTTCCCTGGTAAGATTGCAACAGAAACTTGGTCCCACAATTCAGCAAAATTGATGGCTGGCCCTACTACTTAGAGTCTGCAGGTAGGAACTCGAGCTTGCCAAGATCCAAGCATCACCCACCCTCTTTTCTCTGTCATGGTCAGATTCCCAGTGAATGATCTCTGAAGATTCTCCTGAAATCCCTGTGGGGCAAGGTCAGAGTGGGGGTTCCCACAAAGTGATCCCCAGCACTGAGTGGAAACTAGACGTTTCCCTGGGCTGTCTTTCCCACTGGAAGTGTCATCGGCTCAGGGGGGAACTCTTGGCATAAAGCTGCTCCAGCCTGGGGGACAGGCAAGGTAGTCAGTGTGTAGCCACTTTTCTTACCTATTAGTGAGGTCTCTTTTGGTGTGTGTGGTGCAAAGGTGCTCAGCCATTTCCCTGTGTTCTAGGATTCTCATAACTGTCTTGTTCATGAATAGTTATTAGCTGTTCTTGGGAGGGGGGACAAAGTCAGGAATGACCTATGTTATCATTATGGTGATGTCACTCCTATTGGCTTTCAGTGGTTAAGAAATTGTATTGATTTTCAAATATTTGGAAAATATAAATTAGTACAAAGGAAAATGAATTACTTATAATCCTACCTCAGAGGGTGTATTAGTATTAGCTGCCAAAATAGGTCATTTTCATTCATATATATATGAATATATATATACACACATATGTGTGTGTGTGTGTGTGTGTGTGTGTGTGTGTGTCTATTTTATGGGCTTCCCAGGTGGTGCTAGTGGAAAAGAACCTGCCTGCCAATGCAGGAGATGCAGGAGACGTGGATTTGATCCCTGGATTGGGAAGCTGCCTTGGAGGAGAGCATGGCAGCCCACTCCAGTATTCTTGCCTGGGGAATCCCATGGACAGACGAGCCTGGTGGGCTACAGTCCATGGGGTCACAAAGTGCTGGGCTCAACTGAAGTGACTTAGCATGCACACACACATATCATATTTTATTACAGTGTGCTTTATTATTTGTTTATTTTTTATTATTTTGTTAAATTGAAGGGTTGTGATAATCCTTTTTTGAGCAAGGCCATTTTTTCAACAGTATTATATTTTACTGAAGGTATATACATGATTTTTTTTAGACATAGTGCTCTTGCATACTTAATAGCAATAGTATAGTGTAAATATTGTTTTTATATGTATTAGGAAACCAAAACATTTATGTGATTTGTTTCATTTCAGTGTTTACTTTTTTGCGGTGGTCTGGAACCTGCAGGATCTCTGAGGTCTGCCTCTTTGATGTATGTGTGTGTGTGCGGGCACGTGTGCATGTATATACAGAAATGAAGGAATGATTGATAGCATATTGAACTACATATATCTGCACTTCATGATTCCTACAACTCCATCCCTTACATGTAGGCAGTTGGATATATAAGAATTGATTTGGGGAGAGAAGTCTATGCTAAAGATATGGGTTTAGAAGTAGCAGTATTTGTTGTTATTTAGTCACTAAGGTAGCAGAGTTTTGGTGGTGGTTTAATCACCAAGTCGTGTCCGACTCTTGTCACCCCGTGCACAGTAGCCTGCCAGGCTCCTCTGTCCATGGAATTCTTCAGGCAAAAATATTGAAATGGGTTGCATTTCCTTCTCCAGGGTATCTTCCCAACCCAGGAATCAAACCCAAGTCTCCTGCATTTTGCAGGAAGATTTTTTACTGGCTGAGCTGAGAGAAGTCCCATATATAGTACTCAATTCCAAGGAATTCTTGAGATGATAGAGAGGAAGGAGAGAGAAAATATATTTAATAATTAAGAAATCAGAGAAAAGTGGATATTTAGGAGACACAATAGTGACTCATGAGATAGGAGAAAACCAAGACTGTCTTGAGTGTGAGGCTCCTAAGGAAGAAGTCTATCAAAAAAAAGGAGGTGGCCCTCAGTGTAAGATGCTGGGTAAAGGAAAATGAAGACCACCAGTGATAATACTGTCTTCATTTTATGCTCCTGGCTTCAGAATTTTGCTGAGAGGACCTTGAGTTCTTCAAAACTTTAGTATTTACCTAACCTGATTACTGTCTTCTCTTTGACTTCATTTCTTTTAATTAAATCTTTCACCCAACTGTACTGTATTTTTATTCATGGGGCAAGATGAGAATCTATATTTTATATAAACACACTGCTATCCCTTTATTGCATAACCTACTAGTTCCTCAGAGATACAAAATATTCAGCTATGACACATACTGTGTTGTTATATTCTTGAGTGGAACTCTAGAGTTTCTATTCTGTGACAACATTAGCTGATATTTTTTGAACTGTTAAACTATGTTTTACATGCATTATTTTATTTTATCCTTGTAACAATCTTATAAATTAATTTTTTATATCTATAATTTTTTACATGAGGGAACTGTGGCTTTCCAAGGCTAGATTAGTTGCCCAAAGCCCTTTATTTGAAAGGAGTAAAAGTCAACCCAGTTTATCTTACCTCTTCCTCTTTGGCCATTTATTTTGTATATGTACCATACTTTTAATTAACATGACTTTATATTAGATTTCAAATTGAGTACTACATGACCCTTTTATGAGTCGTCTTATGAAAGTGAAAGTGAAGTCGCTCAGCCGTGTCGACTCTTTGCGACCTGTGGACTATAGCCTACCAGGCTCCTCCATCCACGGAATTTTCCAGGCAAGAATACTGGAGTGGGTTCCCGTTTCCTTCTCTAGGGGATCTTTCTGAACCAGGGATTGAACCTGGGTCTCCTGCATCACAGGCAGATGTTTTACCCTTTGAGCCACCAGGGAAGCCCCTGAGTCCTATTATCAACCCTGTTAAATTATTTTATGTATTTATTTTATGTAATTGAATTTTAACAGAATTTGGCCCAAATTTCATCCTCCAAATATCAATTTAATTAAATATGTAGACTAATTTAGAGAGAATTGGCTTAAAAATAGCATCTCCCCATTCAAGAAATTGGCAAGTTTTTCCTTTTATTCATATTTTGGTTTGTATAAAAATGAAATTTAGAGTTTTTGTTTTGTTTTGTTTTTTTTAATGTAGAAGGCCTATGAATTTTGGTTTCCTCCCTGGTTGAGAATCACTGTAATATGCACTACTGCTTTTCTTCATGATTTTGAATCACTTCTTCCTGTGTTCTATCAACCTCTCTTCCTCCCTTCACTCAGAAATTATCAGTCTCACATTAATGGTATAGTGGTGAGCTAGAGTGGTATAACTGCCTTCCAGAAATTAATATAAATCTCACCAAGACTCATTAATTAATTAATAAATAATCCCTCATCAAATTTCTCAGCAGATTCTTATACTTAGTTGTGTTTGAAATGTTTAAATATATTCATATTAAATACGTGAATACCTTGAGCAATTTCTTCGGGAAAAAAGTTTTCTTGCAGGATATGGAAAATATGTTTATGACATCAATTTCCTGAGGTAAAAAAATGTTGAGGTTTGAAGAGGATGCTTTGAGAATTAGATTATTTTACTTTGATCTCATAATAACAACAGATAACTAAATAAAGCTCACATTTCTTAGTAAAACGTTTGCAGTTCAGTAAACATTCTTAAGGGAAACATTCGCTTCAGTAACCAAAACCCACTGTTTTCATTGAAGACCCAAATTAAAAGAATACTGTTTCTATTCTGTAAGGAAAGAAAAATCTTATTTATTTTTCTATGTAGACATTTTGGAACAGTTCCCCTTGAAATTACACAAGACTTTATAGATAACAGACCTGAGAGCAAAAAGACTCAGGATCTGCATGAGCTGTAAGAAGACCAACAGTGTTACCCATAACAGATCTACTAAAAAACCATTAAAAACAGGGGGGATGCTTTTTGGTTGCTAAGACGTCAATAGATAGATAAAGGCAACTTTCTGAAGTTTATCCTACTGTATTGTTGCCTTTTGGCTTAAAAATAGATTTTAAGCTCCTTGATGTTTAATGCAAGTCCTCAGTGTGCCTGAAATCATGTAAATTTAGAGAAAATTGTGATTCAGAAATATTACTGGGTTATGTGATGTGGCTATCGTGTTTATTTAAAACCATGCTATCTTACTATAAAATCAGGGAACAACAAATACTTTCCTGTCTGAAGTTCTAGGTGAGTGATTCCATGTGTGGTCTAGGTGGGAAGATATACCAAATTTATAAGAAGTGAAAATGAAACCACTCTTTGCTTAAGGAAATTTTATATGTGCTGTAGCAAGGAGGCAGAAGAAGAAAAGCCTCTCTTGGCCCTTTGGCTTGAAATGTACAATTGGGGAGAGGACATTAGTAAGGAAATTTCTTATGTCAAACATGTGTGTTGTTTTTATACTTCAATCTTGATGCACAAAGTTACATAAACAGGTATAAAGGCATTGATTACCTTCTTGTAAAAAATCCTCCCTTACTATGGCTTTTCAGAAAGTGCTGACTGATTATCAAAGTGAGTTCGTATTCTGGCATGACAAAAATAGGCTGGAAATAAGTTGAAAATAGCCCAAGAAACAGGGCCAGTCTCTCCAGCTTACACAGACTGACCTGTGTGCTCTGAGGTCTTAGATCTCCTTTGTATCTCGTGTCTCACTTGTTTCACCCTTGCAAGCAGTTTAGAAATTGGGTCTGTTTTGAAGGGAGGAAATAGTGGTAGTGGGATTAGGTCATGGTAAATTGGTAACGAGAATCTGGGGCTTCTTACTAGTTCAGGACTCAAATAGAGACAGTGGTCTTTAGTAAATAGAGAAATTCTGGATTAAATGAGTAGGTATTGGAGATTAAAGTGAATTTTGTTGAATTCTGTTGAGTTAAAGTAAATAAAAGCAGTAGAATAGATCTATCTTCAAAGTAGATACATTCTACAAGGAGTAGAATGTATCTACAAAGTATGTTTGCAGTTATCTTTCTGTGCACTGAAGCAGTGCTTTCTTTTCTTCAGTTTAGAAAGAAAATCATTAAATGTCTACGAATGAGTTTCTACATTGTACTGACCTGCTATGCAAATACAAAAATGAAAGAAAAGAGCATTGATATCAAAGATAGAGCGTAAGGATAAGATTACATGAGGATCACTTGTGATTATAGAAATGAAACAGTTAAGATGAGAGTGGCAGGGGACTTATAATTTCATATTCCATGAAAATGGTTCAGGAAATTTATTCAGCCTGCTCAGATTTTATTAGGACTCCATGTTTCAAATGCACTACACCCCATACTTTCAGACATATGTTAGAATGTAAACATATCTGCAGCACCAATATACAGACATAATGTAAAGAAAATGGTGCCTTCTATACGTTTCATATGTGTGATTAAGGACAACAGGATTGACAAATTATTTTCAGCAGATAGTAGAATGACTGACAGTAAAGACCCTCATAGAGAATGTGGTCAATCTGGTAAAGAGCTTTTCTGTTGTATAGGAAGTGATCCCTATATATATAGCCCAAGCCAGGCAAAAGTGGCTTCTACTTCCGCAACTTTGGTGTCTTCAGGTCTAAGATGGGAGCACTGACCAAGTGATCTCTGAAATTCCTTGTTGTTGTTTAGTTGCTCAGTCATGTCCGACTCTGCAATGTAGCCCTCCAGGCTCCTCTGTCCAGGGGATTTCCCAGGCAAGAACACTGGAAGGGGTTACCATTTCCTTCTCCAGGGGATCTTCCTGACCTAGGAATCAAAATCCCTTGACTGACTGTCAAAAACATGTAAAGTTATGCACAGCTCCATCCATTGCTAGAAGATAAGGGAACCAAAGGAGACAAATGATGAAACATGAGGGCATTTAAAATTCATGGTCTTCCAAAGTTGTATATTTAGGTAGCGATTAGAGGACGATTTCTCCCTCAACATGTTGAATTTCTCTATTTACCATTAAAAGGATTTAAGTGGGATAAAGTTGTCTTTCAATCAGTCCCGTGAGACAATAGCCTACATCAGAATTAGTTTAGGAGGGTGACGTTGTCAAGATGGTCCTGTAGTCATTCTTGGCTTTGTTCCCGCTCACAGGAAGGACAGCAGACAACCTCATAGGCAAGACTCCCCTGAGAGACTCCTAGAACAGGAGGTGAAGCTAAAGCCCTGTGTGCGCCCCACACCCCCCATTATCACAGAGGCCACGACAGATTGCGTTAGAATGGTTGGAAGGACAAGTGCAGGCTGACCGCATTGCACCTCCCAGGTCCATGCGGCCCCGTGCAGGGAGGTCTCCTCTGAGCCTGTGATACTTCCAGTGGGAGAAGAGCCCGGGGGACATCCACCTCCCCTGCATCTTTGTGCGAGTCCCTGCTCTTTCTTTGCCCCAAAGGGATCACAAGGGAATCCAAGGGCTCAACCACTAGAAATTCTGTTGTCACAAGGAAGGAGGGAGAGTCTTCCAACAACCAGCGGTCAGTTTTTGACAGACCAAGTTCTTACCTACAGAGTCTGCATAACAATCTCAAATCGTTTCTTTGCCCTAATGCAAGACCCATGTTGGTGGCACAGTATGCCAAGAGAACTAACTTGGGTCCAGATTTGCCTAACTTGGGCAAATATCCCCAAATGGAGTTTGAAACCTTGAAGATGACTTTGCCCTACCTAGGCAGAAGTACCCAATCACAGCCACCCATTACTGATCTTCATTTCTGGCCACCCACACCCACCGAAAAGCATATTTGGGAAAATTTTGGAGTTGTCTGAAGTGGCCCTCCTACCTGGAGCTTGGTTCTAGCCCCACCTGAGAGGTGGGATTAGTGAGACCACCTGGAAACCAGGAAACCCAGCAATCCTCCAGCCACGAGGGTTCAGGCAGAGCTAACTGCCTTCAGAGCAAAGCCAATGGCCCTATTCAGACAGGGAACTTGAGGCACTGGTCTAATGCACAGATACCAATGTAAGGAATCAGGGATCGTGAAAAATCAGGAAAATACAGCACCACCAAAGAAAACTAATAAAACTCCAATAACTGACCTTAAAGAAATAGAGATCTATGAAATGTCAGGCAAGTTCAGAATAATCCTCTTAAAGAACTTCAGTTAACAGAAGAACATACAACTACACAAAATTAAGAAAAAAACAAAGAACAAAATTAGAAATTCAGCAAAGTAATAGAAATCATCAGAACAAAGAATCAAACAGAAATCTGAGAGCTGGAGAATACAGTAACTGAACTGAAGTAGTCGATAGGGAGAAATGCATACTCAACCGTGCAAAAGAATCAGTGACCTGCAATACAGTACACTTCAAAGTATCCAGTCAGAAGTGCAAGAAGAAAAAAGAATGAAAAAGAGGGTGAAGCATGCCTGGGGGGTTTATGGGCCACAATGAAAATAAATAATCTTTACAATATGGGAATTTCAGAAGGAGAAGAAAAAGAGGACATAAAATATATTTAAAGAAACAATGGCTGAAAACTTCTAAAACCTGAGGAGAGAAATAAACATCCATATCTAAGAGGCCCAAAGGAGCTCAGATAACTTGACCCAAATAGGGCGGACACCGAGATATTGATACATTATAATCAAGTTGTCAAGGTTAAAGAAAGAGAAGGAATTTTAAAAGCAGCAAGAGAAAAGAGAGAAGTTACAGATAAAGAAATTCCCACAGGGCTGAAATCAGTGGATTCCTCAACAGAAACTTTTCCAGCCAGGAGAGACAATGGGCTGAAGTATTCAAAATATTAAAGAAATAGAAGCTGTCAAGCAAGAATGCTATCCGTAGTGAAACTGTCCTTCAGAAATGCAGGGATAAAGACTTTCCCAGAACAATAGCTGATGGAATTCATCATTGTTAATCCTGCCTTATGAGAAATGTAAAGTCATTGCTTTGAGTGGAAATGAAAGGATACTAATTAGCATCATGAAAGTACAAGAAAGGAGTGTATAAATCACTGGTAATGGAAAATATGTAGTCAGAGTTGGATTCTGTAACATGGTAATGGGGATACCTAATTCACTTACAACACCACTTTAAAACATAATAAAAATAAACACCAGTACAATAATCTGTTATTAGTTACACAGTATAAAAAATGTAAATTGTAACATTAACCTAAAATATGAGGGGGAGAAGTGTAAAACTTAAACACTTTATGGCAATTAAGATGTTGCTACTTTAAAACCGAGGGTTATGGTTTTATTCTTTTTTATGTAAGCTCCATGATAACCTCAAGGCAAAACCTGTAGTACTTATACAAAAGAACATATAAAAAGTTAAAGCATCCTGATACCACAGGACATCAAAATACAAGAAAGACAATGGGTGAGAAAAAAGGAACAAGACAAGCAGACACAATTAGCTGGTAATTATAAATGGTCACCTCTGAGAGCTGCTCCGGGCTTTGGATGCTCATATCTGGTGCCACTGGGACATTTTGCGGGGGCCCAAACACAGTGGCTGGGGCTCCGCCAAGCCACTCAGCCTGAGATTCTGTTTGCTTCCCGGTGGGTTTGTGTGGACTGGCTTGTCCATCTGTAACTTCATTAAGGCTTGCAGTCCATCTTCAGTACTTCCCCTTGCAGAACCTTATAAGAATTCAGCTGGCAAAGCAGACTTGTGGTTTGCAGAGTCCCACTGCCAGCATCATTAAGGCCGATTGGGAAGAAGGGATGCGAGTTTGGAACTGAGGGGCAAGAACTTAGGGTTTGGAACTGAGGGGCAAGAATTTAATAACTTGTTCCAGCAAACCGCTAATAAGGTGTTAAAAAATGTTGCCTCAGATCTGTTTTCCAGCCAGTGTTTATGTGATTTTAGTAGGGTGCATGCATGCTAAGTCGCTTCAGTTGTGTCCGACTCTTTGCACCCTATAAACCATAGCCCACCAGACTCCTCTGTCCATGGAATTCTCTAGGCAGGAATACTGGAGTGGGTTGCTGTGCCTTCCTCCAGGGGATCTTCTAGACACACATCAAATCCATGTCTCTTATTGGAAGATATTGGCCATTCATGTATCTGACAAAGCAATAGTATACTGAATATATGCAGAAATCATACTCATCTATGAAAAAAATAAATAGCAAACAAAAGACTTGAAGAGACCTTTCACAAAAAAATGGTAATTTTTTGGTAACCTTTCATTAATCCATGATAGGATACACAGCTTCATCAGAGAAATGTCAATTAAAGATACCACTACATTAAGATACCACTACCTAACCATAGGAACTGCCAAAATTATCAAGTCAACGATCCTGGTAGAATTGAAATGAGTGGAAGTCTCACGTAACGCTGTGAGAGTTTAAATTGGTACCACCGTTTTGGAACACGTGCATGCTTTAGAACACAGCGATTCCATTACTAAATGTACATCAACTGCAGTGCACACACATGGTCATCACAAGAACTGGTTTGTTGCTGTTGTTCAGTCACTGAGTCGCGTCTGACTCTTTGCGACCCCACAGACTGCAGCACACCACTCTCCTCTGTCCTCCCATGCCTCCAAGAGTTTGCTCAAATTCGTGTCCACTGAGTTGGTTATGCTCTCTAACCATCTTATCCTGTGCCATCCCCTTCTCTTTTTGCCTTCAGTCTTCCCCAGCATCAAGGTTTATAATAACCACTATTTGTAATAGCCACAAACTGGAAGCAACTCAAATGTACATGAGTAAGAGAATTTATGCAGAGAGTGTGGTATCTACATTTATCATTTATGAAAAATAAGACACTGCTGCACGCAACATTGTTAAATTTTAAGAAAAGTTGAACAAGAGAAGTCAGACTTGGTAAAGTGATTATTATAATATTATCAAATATATTTTATATAAAATTTTATAAATTAAAATTTATATATAAAATTTATAAAATTATATAAAATTTATATAAATTATATATATAAATATTATGTTTTATATATTATAAAATAATATAATAATATTATTATAATATTAAGTGATTATATTTATATAGCATTCAAAAACATGCAAACCAATCCATAGTCAGAGATGTTAAGAGGAGAATGAGATAAAGTAGTAGGGGCATGAGAAGGGTGTCCTGTGCTGGAAATATTCTCTTTTCTGATGTGGGTGGTGTTTCCACTTTGTGAAATCATTCATTTGTGCTCTTCTCTGTTATGTATGTTATACTTAAAGTGTATCCTTTAAAAACAAACAAACAGAAACCAGCAGGAAAATGGTCAAAGGACTTCATTAGGTGTTACACATAAAAAGGAACACAAGTGCCACACAAGCATAAAATATATTTAACCTTGTTATTAATCAAGAAAAAAATGCAAATTAACTACATGATTCTATTTTATGTGGTATATTGACAAAAATTTAAAATTCAGACAATATCGCATGTTGGAAATAATATGGAGTCACAGAAATCTCACATACTGTTGGTAAGAGTATGTCGTGATATTTGACTCCATGGTAATTTGGGGTGTGTGTACCCTGTGATCCAGCCATTCATTCCTTGTTATATACTTAGAAAATCTCTTATAGAGGCATAGCAGCAGAGTCTCTAGCATCACAAGCGAGTCTGCAGCAAAATTGTTCCTAATAATAAAAAAGGAATCAGTTCCACTTTCCATCTCAAATTAGTTAGATAAAGCCTGACACATTCATACAATGAAATATTCTCTGTTAAGGAATATCTTATTTGTTGGAAGGAAAGTTATGACCAATCTAGACAGCATATTAAAAAGCAGAGACGTTACTTTGCCAACAAAGGTCTGTCTAGTCAAGGCTATGGTTTTTCCAGTGGTCATGTATGGATGTGAGAGTTGGACTATAAAGAAAGCTGAGCACTGAAGAATTGATCCTTTTGAACTGTGGTGTTGGAGAAGACTCTTGAGAGTCCCTTGGATTGCAAGGAGATCCAACCAGTTCATCCTAAACGAGATCAGTCCTGGGTGTTCTTTGGAAGGACTGATTTTGATGCTGAAACTCCAATACTTTGGCCACCTGATGCGAAGAGCTGACTCATTGGAAAAGACCCTGATGCTGGGAAAGACTGAGGGCAGGAGGAGAAGGGGACAACAGAGGATGAGATGGTTGGATGGCATCACTGACTCGATGGACATGGGTTTGGGGGGACTCTGGGAGTTGGTGATGGACAGGGAGGCCTGGAGTGCTGCAGTTCATAGGGTGGCAAAGAGTCAGACATGATTGAGCGACTGAACTGAACTGAACTGAAGGAATATCTAGAGCTCTGGGTGATCACATAATTGATCTCCAAAACTTAATGATGCATGAACAAAAGCAAATTATTGAAGAATATATAAAGTAATATTCCAGATGGATAAAGTTTAAAAACTGACAAAATTAGCAATAATATCATAGTGTTACGCTATAAAGAAAAACAAATTATTTTCTGTGCGGGAGTGGTGGGACATGCTATTAAGGAGGACTCACAATTATTGTTGATGTTCTATTTCTTAAACTGTGCGGTAATAGAAGTATGTTTTATTTTTTTTTATTTTTTAAACTTTGTACTTTAAATATACTTTTTATATCAACAATAACAGAGATGAAAAGTAAAAGAAAGAAATATGTCAGCATAGCCGCATTTGGATTTTTGGTCATGAGTTTCTGAACCAAAGCTATCAATTAAAATTTAAAAAAAAAACCATTATTTTGCAGTTATTTTAGAAAGTGTTCATGTGATATCTTTCAGCTCATGGTCATTTGAGAACACAGTGGAGGGACCAGTAGGGTGAATCACCAGGGCTTATTTACACAACAAAAAATGTGGCTGTAATATATTCTCCACTGATGTTTCTGAAACCAGAGACCGGAAACGTAGAGTGGAAATGAGACCCTTTACTTTTCTTGCGCCAACACAAGCAACGATTACAGAGCCGTGTGAGAAAAGTTGTAAGAAATATTACTAGGTTTTAGCAGTTCAACCAAGTCAGCAGATTTCTGCAGTTGTGGCAGATTGGACCTCAGAAACTTCACAATCTTCAGCAAAGAATGGCTTTTACATGTTAAACTGATCCCTGATAAAACAACCCCAGGGTCATGAGAAGGCTGCTCTGCCAATTTCTTTTCACCATGGGACCCACTGACATCTGGCTTAGCTGTGGAAGCTGAAAAACTTCTTTAAAATTCTCTTGACAGTAAAAATGGACATGTGGAAATCATTCTAATCTGTTAATCTTTGGTGCTCCTGAAAAAGGGACATTTGGCTTGATATTTCATGATGATAAATATGAAACCTCCAGATCGAGTTGTACTTAACGGCACTGGAATAAAGACTAGAATTTTCATTTCCCATGTGAGCCAAGATGTTCATGCACCTGCACCAGGCCCATGACTTAAGGAGCCCGCCGGATTCTGGGTTTACACTTGGGCGTTGTAATTTGTCCCATTTTACATGTGTTACATTTGGCCGGTGAAAATTAGTGAACAGTAGCAAGTCATTCTTCCTCTTGTTCTCTTCCTTCCTCTCGTCTCTCTCCCCTTCCCCTCTCCTCACTCACTCACCCACCTGATCAAGCACTGCCTCTTTTCCTCCCTCTCTCCCATTGCATTAAATATTTCACATAATCAAGGCAATAAAACAGCATAAGTATTCTCACATGTATATATTTGCATGTTATTAATAAGTGACTTTTAGGGTCGCTGCATAAATGTCTGCCTGCAAGATCAGTGAAGGTCAGAAAGAGCATGCTGTGTCCACAAGGTATGCAGAGCAGCGGTAACTTGTAGCCATAGTTTGGACTGGTTTTTCCTCCCTTCAGCTTCTGTGATGGTTTGGGCTCCCCACTTTACCTCTGAGCACATTCCCTCACTGTGAACTGCTGTTTGAGGGAGTTTTTGTTTCTTTAACATCTTTTGTTTCTCCAGTTTTTGACTTTCACTAAATCCCTCTTTTCAGCATTAATACACATTATTAATTAGTTAGTTAGTTAATTTGGCTGTGCTGGGTCTTAGTTGTGGCATGCAAACTTAGCTGAGGCATGTGAGGTCTAGTTCCCTGACCAGGGATCAAACCCGGGCCCCCAGTATTGGGAGCACAGAGTCTTAGTCACTGGACCACCAGGGAAGCCCTAACATTAATATATTTTTTATTTCCAGTGACAAAATTTATCTTAGAAGCCCTGGATTGAAACTAATAAAATGAATTAGTGAATAAAGGAAATATGGACAACCAGATATAGGTCTACAGATGAAGAAATGTTAGTCGCTCAGTCGTGTCCGACTCTGTGATTCCATGGAATGTAACCCACCAGGCTCCTCTATCCACGGGGTTCTTCAGGCAAGAATACTGGAGTGAGTTGCCATTTCCTTCTCCAGGGGATCCTCCCGGCCCAGAAATCTTCTGTCTCCTGCATTGGCAGATGGTTCTTTACCACTAGCGCCACCTAAGAAGTCTGTAGGTCTCAGAATTCCCCACTAAATGGGTGCTGTTCAAGAGGTTTGCTCTCCTTGTTTTCAAACATCCTGTGCTGTCTCTCATCGAAATAAAAATGCAAATACATAAATGAATATATTAATTCATTTAAAGTAATGAACACAATTGTTGCTTCTGAGAAGCCAGTTCATAGCTTTTTTCTGGTTCTTTCTCTGTATAGTATCTTTGTCCTTGAATGGGAGAGTGACATGCTGGTTGTGAGCAGGGCCTCTGGAGTCTAAATGTCTTGGTTCCAGTGTTGACTCTGTGGACTTGGGCAGATTACTTCACTTTTCTATGCCCCATGTTTCCTCATCTTGAAACCTCGGGTATTTCTAGCACTTACTTGTGAGTGATGTCGAGGATTAAATGGATGTAGGTCCCTAGTAGGCACTGGAAGTGTTAGCTTTTTCTCACCCTTCCTCTTGGCTCCATTCCTCAGCTAACAGTCAGTCTCAACCTCTATACCAGAACCAGGAACATCACTTAAGAATTCCACCTTCCCAGTGGAAGCTTAGCTTCTACCCTTAACCCGGAATCTAAAATTTAGATGGGTATTTTTGTGGATGTGGCAATATTACATTACAAAAGAACTTTCTGTATTCCTCACAGGAATTCATCTAATGTCTCCTGAGTGCCTTCTATAGGATACTGTTCTTTGCTCGGGGCTAGATTTGACTGGCCATTGTGTTACTTGGCTGTGATGTGTGTGTGTGTTTGGGGGGGGGGGTGGTGTCTGTGAGAAGCAGATTGGGTCATTCATTTTCAAATAATCCCTGACTCATGAAGCTTGAATCCATTGCTACCTTATGAAGTATATTGTTAGCCTTAAGAACTCACATTCTACTCAGACTTCCTTGACTCCACTGTACCCGCAATAACAAGTTATCAAAGTAGATGCAAACCCTGGGCAGGCTGCCCTGGCTGCCATGCTGACCTCATCTCTAGCCCTGCTCTTCTTTACTCACAAGATCCTACACTGGAGACACAGTCAATGCAATCTCTATCAAGATTCCAGTGGCAGTTTTCACAGAAACAGAAAAAAGAATCTAAAATGTCTGTGAAGCCACAGAAGACCCCAATAGTCAACCCAATCCTGAGAAACAGCAAAGCTGGAGGCTTCATGCTTCCTAATTTCAAATTATTCTGCAGTCAAATAGTAATCAAACTAGTATGGTGCTGACATGGAAGTAGATATGTAGATCAGTGGAGCAAAACTGAAAGTTCAGAAATACATCCTCACATATACAGGCAACTAACATTTGATAAGGGAGCCAAGAAGACTCAGTGAAGGAAGGACAGTGTCTTGAATAAATTGTGTTGGGAAAATTGGATAACCACATGCAGAAGAATGAAATTAGACCCCTATTTAAATCACTCACAAAGATTAACTTGAAATGAATTAAACTCTTAACGTAATAACCTGAAACCATAAAACTGCTAGAAGAAAACAGAGGTAAAACGGTCCTTCACATTGGTCTTGGCAGCAATTTCCTAGGTACAACACCAAAAGTAGCAGCTACAAAGGCAAAAATGAGTAATCTGGACTACTTCAAACAAAAAAGCTTCTGCAGAGCAAAAGAAATACCAAAATGAAAAGACAGTATGGGATGGGAGAAAGTATTTGAAATCATATGTTTGATGAAGTATTAATATCAAATATATGTAGAAAACTCATGCAGGAGAAGAAGTGAAGTCACTCAGTCGTGCCCGACTCTTTGTGACCCCATGGACTGTAGCCTGCCAGGCTCCTCCGTCCATGGGATTTTCCAGGCAAGAATACTGGAGTGGGTTGCCATTTCCTTCTCCAACTCAATAGCAAAAGTAACAAAGTGACTCAATTTTTAAAAAAGCAAAGGAATAAATAGAATTCATTTTGAAAGAAGGTGCTGTACTCCACTAATCATCAAGGAAATGCAAGTTAAAACTATGATGAGGTCTTACTCCACATCTTTTAGAATGGCTATCATCAAAACAACATGATGTAACAAGTGTTGGAGTGGTTGTAAATGAAAAGGAACCCTTGTGCTCTGTAGATGGGACTGTAAATTTATGCAGCCACTAAGAAAAGCACTATGGAGATCTCTCAAAAACTTAAAAATGGAACCACTATATGATCTAGCAATCTTAATTCTGGGTGTATATTTGAAGGAAATGAAATCTTACCTCAAAGAGAAACCTTTACCCTGTGGTAGCAATATTCACAATAGCCAACATGTGGAAACACCTGAGTGTCCACCAGTAGATGATGGTATGCATGGGCATGTGTGTGCATATATATGTGTATGCTCGTGTGTGTGTGAAGGAATAGTATTTATTCTTGAGAGAAAAGAAAATAATGCCATTTGTGAGGATTTGGATGAATCTTGATGGCAGTATGCTAAGTGAGATGAGTTAGAGAAATCCAAATACTGTAGGATGATGCTTAATTGTGGAATCTAAGAAAGGCAAAATCTGAAAAACAGTAGATTTATGGTTATCAGGGGTTGCAGGGTGGAGGAATTCAGGAGATTATGGATCAAAGGGTACAAACTTTCAGCTACCAGATTAACAAATTCTGGGAATCATTAAATAGCATAGTGATTATAGCTAATGACACTGTATATACTTGAATGTTCTTGCACGATGTAACTTACATGATGTTACAAGTCACTTAGATGTCAAAAATCTGGAAAAGAAAAAAAGAGTAAAAGGTAAGAAAAAAAAAAACTAAGCAAATATTTTAGGACAAGATAGGAGAAACTGCCTTATCAAGGGTTTATCCGAAAAAACTTCCTAATGATAAAACAGTCTACAGGATAGATTCTCTCCAGAGTCCTAGGCAGGCTCACAAAACCTGGGGTGATGATCTAATCAGTTCAGTTGCTCAGGTGTGTCCGACTCTGTGATCTCTTGGACTGCAGCAGGCCAGGCCTCCCTGTCCATCACCAACTCCCACAGCTTCGTCAAACTCATGTCCATTGAGTCGGTGATGCCACCCAACCATCTCATCCTCTATTGTCCCTTCTCCTCCTGCCTTCAGTCTTTCCCAGCATCAGGGTCTTTTCCAATGAGTCAATTCTTTGCATTCTGTGGCCAAATTATTAGAGTTTCAGCTTCAACATCAGTCCTTCCAATGAATATTCAGGACTAATTTCCTTTAGGATGGGCTGGTTGGATCTGCTTGCAGTCCAAGGGACTCTCAAGAGTCTTCTCCAATACCACAGTTCAAAGGCATCAGTTCTTTGGCACTCAGATTTCTTTAGAGTCCAATTCTCACATCCATACATGACCTCTGGAAAAACCATAGCTTTGACTAGATGGACCTTTGTTGGCAAAGTACTGTCTCTGCTTTTTAATATGCTATCTAGGTTTGTCATTGGAGAAGGAAATGGCAACCCTCTCCAGTATTCTTGCCTGGGGAATCCCGTGGACAGAGGAGCCTGGTGGGCTGCTGTCCATGGGGTTGCACAGAGTTGGATGTGACTGAAGCAACTTAGCATGCATCCATGCATTGGAGAAGGAAATGGCAACCCACTCCAGTATTCTTGCCTGGAGAAGCCCAGGGACAGAGGTGGGCTGCAGTCTACAGGGTCACACAGAGTCGGACAAGACTGAAGCGACTTAACAGCAGCAGCAGCTATGTTCTCATAGCTTTTCTTCCAAGAAACAAGCGTTTTTGAGTTTCATGGCTGCAGTCACCATCTGCAGTGATTTTGGAGCCCAAGAAAATAAAGTCTGTCACTGTTTCCATTGGTTTCCCATCTATTTGCTATGAAGTGATGGGACTGGATGCCGTGGTCTTAGTTTTTTGAAGGTTGAATTTTAAGCCAACTTTTTCACTCTCCTCTTTCACATTCATCAAGAAGCTCTTTTAGTAATATCAATAACCTCAGATACTCAGATGATCTAAACTTTATTCTAAAAGACTACCAAGAAGCTAGGGATAGGAGAAGACCCTCTCTGTGTCAGAACTCTTACTCTGGTAGGAATTCAGTTTTACCTCTGGAGACCCACACAAGGGAAATTTAGCTCTGCTCTTAATCCTGAGTTTCTGAATCTGAATGAACTTGTACTATAGTCAGAACTGAACTTGAGGTTCATCTATTGTCATGTGATTTGTTTCTGTGCGGAGAACATGTTTTCAGTTCTATTTCTTAGGAAATGTCCTTTAGATAGTTATCCATGTGGATGCCTACAGTCCTGAGAGTGGAAATGTTTTCTTAAAAACTCAGAGAAGTTGTTGAATCGTAAAAAGTCACATTAGTCGTTTTTATAGCTGCCAAATAGGACTTTTATATCCTTCACTGTCCCTTTTTATCTGAATTCTATCTGCAACTAGGAGTCTAATTTTTTTCTCTAATTATCTTGTGAAATTTTTGTAACCAATAAATCATCTATATGAAACAGTAATGACAGATACATGTAATTATGTTATAGTGATACTGTATTTTAGCAAATTAAGAGAATTAATTTCTCTTGGAATTTACTGTTAATACTGCTAACAGTTACTGTCTATAGAAATGTGTCTTGAAAAAAATTTTGCTTCTAGGTGATTGTACAGGAGCCTCATTACAAGATATTATTTACATTCTAAAGTATATAAAAAGTGAGCAATAAACAAGTAAATCAAAATAACTATCATATGTTAATTCATATATATGGAATCTAGAAAATGGTACTGATGAACCTATTTGCAGGGCAGGAATAGAGACGCAGACATAGAGAATGGACTTGTCGACAGAGCAGGGGGAGGATAGGGTGTGATAAGTTGAAAGAGTAGCATTGAACCGTATACATTATCATGTGCAAAATAGCTAGCTAGTGAGAAGTTGCTTTGTAACACAGGGAACTCAGCCAGGCGCTCTGCGATGACCTATAAGGGTGAGGTGGGGTAGGGGAGGGAGACTCAAGAGGGAGGGAATGTATACAAACATATATACTTATGGCTCATTCACATTTTTGTATGGCTGAAACCAACACGACATTGTAAAGCAGTTATCCCCCAATTTAAAAAAAATTTAAAAATTAATAAATGAAATAATACTTTAAAAATCAAGATGAAATAATACATTTTACTGTAAAGCCTTGCTGTGTCTAGTTCCTGATTTCCACCTGTTTCACACTCTCATTTTTAAAAATGCTTCTCCACATACAGAGTATTGCCTTGGCGGTGAGACTCGCGCCATTCCAAAGAACCTAGAAATACTTCATCCTACAGTGTATCCCATGTGTTCTGCCAGGAAGGCAGGACTATACGGAGTAGAAAAATGAACAGCTCAGTCAGAAATAGGACAAAAGACAAAGCTCACTTTCTTTCAGTGATGATTCCCTGGAGAGGTGCCTGGGGCTATTTAGGGGGGGGGAAAGTAAATATTTTGTTTTCAGTACCTGAAAGTCTGCAGTTGCACAAGTGTTCCAGTCCAAAATTATGCTTCTGTTGTTATATTTTGAAATCCTTGTATCAGAATATGTTTTATTATCTTACAGGAGTGTGTTGAAAATGTGTATATTGTACCATAATGTTTCTGGCATTTTCTCCTTAGTAAAGAGTTCTAAAGCAAGGAAACGAAGGCACATGAGTAAATAAATTATGACTCATAGCATCCCTTTTTCATTTGCTTTAAAATAGCTGCACGGTTTTTCACATGGCAAGGACCATTTTCCCCACATGTTCTTTCTCTTCTCAGACAAAGTTTATATGGACTCAATATCGCAAACCTGGCATACTTGGTGAATTTTGAGCACACATACTGTTCCAACTGAGATGAGATCCTCTGTATTTTCCATGAACAATTTTGTTCATAAATAGTGTTTTTCACTGTGATGGAGTCATTGTTATGTCTACACATTCTGTACATCACTCCTCCTGACAAGCCTGTGAACTGAAACCTGTATCAGCAGTGAGAGGCATAGAAAACTGACGCATCACAGGCGTGCACACCGTGGGGAGAGGGTGCGGTCTGCTCCATTTCAGATAGTCAAAATAATCCTAAAACCCTTGTGTGGCAGCTTATCCAAGCACAGGTAAAGATGGCCAGCATTTTCATTGACCGTTTGCATGCCCAAGTTCAGATCAATTTAAACAATTTATAAGATTCTGGGGTCACAACATTATTGATTATGTTTTGAAACTTAAATCTCTAGAAGTTAAAATGATAATTGTTACTTCAGACAGAGTTGAAGGTGGACATGTAAGTGAGAGGATGACTCTGGGGGTCAAGGACATGGAGGGGAAGCTGCAACATATATATGTGAACAGAGAAAGTTTACTGCAGGGTCATGAAAGGAAAATGGGTGACTCATTCTTAGAAGACCTGAACTCTCCACATTATTATATGCTTATTTAATTTTTCCACTATTTAACTTCCCTCTCTAAAGTTAGAAATATTATCGATTATT
Organism: Muntiacus reevesi; assembly: GCF_963930625.1. NCBI lineage: Eukaryota > Metazoa > Chordata > Mammalia > Artiodactyla > Cervidae > Muntiacus > Muntiacus reevesi. Next base: position 7,208,478 of record NC_089268.1, read on the forward strand.
AATGTGCTTTAGAGCTAAGAATTTTGGAGGAACAAGAGTGGTCAACTTTCTATTGACTATTTTGAGCACTTTAGTTTATTTAAGGCCATATAGCCCATTCATTGGAGAAAGAAATGGCAACCCACTCTAGTGTTCTTGGAGAATCCCAGGGACGGGGGAGCCTGGTGGGCTGCCGTCTATGGGTTCGCACAAAGTCGGACACGACTGAAGCGACTTAGCAGCAGCAGCAGTTCAATCAAATACATTTAAAATGCAATCTATTACTTTGTAGAATATCAAAATCAGTCACTTTTCAGTAAATGTATTTAATAGTCAGACTACCATGAAAGAAAAATATAGTTCTATTCTTGTGCTTAACATGTTCCAAATATTCTACCCAACCCTACTGTATTTGAAAATTAACAGATCTTCTCACGTTTGGTTTGAGCACCCCTGAAGGAGTCGCACAGAGTCGGACACGACTGAAGTGACTTAGCAACAGCAAAAGGGTTTCTCAGGTGAAGCTAGTGGTAAAGAACCCGCCTGCCAATGCAGGAAACATAAGCGACATGGGTTTGATCCATTGGTCAGGAGATCCCCTGGAGGAGGGCATAGCAACCCACTCCAGTATTCTTGCCTGGAGGACCCCATGGACAGAGGAGCCTGGTAGGCTGCAGTCCATATTGAAGCAGCTTAGCATGCACGCAGGACTGATTATTAGGCATCAAAACACTAGCTAAATCTTTTTTGATAGCAGTAGTTTTTGGGAGCCATAGTATTATTTATCTGGAAAATAATAATGTGATTTGTCTTTCTTGTTTTTGAAACTTTCAAAATACGATGTATGTGTCACTCACAGTTAGAGATTTTGGAAACCAGGGGATGGCTTCCACGTGTTTCTTCTTTCACTCTCAAAAAAACAAAATGAAACAAAACTTACTGCCTTAAAGAATGTCTAGATGACTAAAAAATGGAGTGGGTCATCATTCTTTAGGATGCTTACACCACTTGCCCACAAAACACCACAGAATACATTCTGCAAATTAAGTTGAATTTTTTTTTTTTTTTTTCATATTCAGGGCAAGGAGTTAAACGATTTTGGTTCCAAACCTTAGGAGCACCGTAAGAGCAAAAGTCTTAATAAAATACATTGTTTCTCATGAAAATCTACTATCTCTTATGTTTTACAAGTTTCAGAAATTTCCTACTTTATTTGGTCAGCTAAATGTTTAAATGCTGCTTTTAAATAAGGAATGTTGATATTAAAACTCATCTTCATACTAAATTTCAGAAACTGCTGGGTTGAAAAAGACTTAACTCACACAAAAACGTTAAGGTACATGGCTGTAGTGCTCACAAGTGACAATAGAATGTTTTCCTTCCTTTGGAGAAGCATGATCATGAAGTGAATTCAGTATATTTTGTTAGAGAAGTGTTCTGCCCATGGGTGAGATCAATATATACAATTTTGTGTGTGTCTTTTTGTGAATTTTTTTTTTTTTAGCAAAAGTATGCAGTGTTTTCTTCTTAATTCCTAGAGAAATCCATTGGCTTATGAACTGTGATTTAGAAATGGGTTTTCTTTGTATTGAGAATTTTGAGGATTTATAGCACAATAAACACACTATTTATTCTGTTTACATTAAACATGAATTTTTGACCATCATATATTTTATCAGGAGAATAATCTACAGAGGCACAAACCATGTTTGTTTAATCAATAAACATTTATAGACTGTCTGCCTACCGTGTGCAAAACTGTGCTGCAGATGTATGATGCTAGACAGGTGTAAATATGAGCACCTTGAATGCCCTCTTGTTAAAACTTTACATGGAGCTTTTAAGCATCTCTCATTTCATTTGTAATTACAAGAGTAACCTTGAACTCTGTTCTAGCTCCATTTTTTGAGAATATTTTTATAGACTCTAAAAGTAAGATTTTCAAGGGAATTCCTTCAACAGCTTACTTTGCAAATGTGGAAAGTGAGCCCCAAAGAAGTAAAGTGACTTTTCTAAAGTCAAATATCCAGTTACTGAAGAAGTGAAAGCAATGTCAAAGGCCAATTTTGTTACCAAAAGCAAGTTCATGTGCCAGACAGACAGTGATGACAGACAAACCAAAATGTTAGAGTTTGGAGCAGAGAAAGGTTTATTGTAGGGACAAGCAAGGAGGTTCAGAAAACTAAGATCATAGCACCTGGTCCCATCACTTCATGGCAAATAGATGGGGAAACAGTGACAGACTTTATTTTTCTGGGCTCCAAAATCACTGCAGATGGTGACTGCAGCCATGAAATTTAAAAAAATTTCCTCCTTGGAAGAAAAGCTATAACAAATCTAGACAGCATATTAAAAAGCAGAGACATTACTTTGCCAACAAAGGTCCATCTAGTCAAAAGTGTGGTTTTCCCAGTAGTCATGTATGGATGTGAAAGTTGGACTATAAAGAAAGCTGAGCGCCAAAGAATTGATAGTTTTGAACTGTGGTGTTGGAGAAGACTCTTGAGAGTCTCTTGGACTGCAAAGAGATCCAACCAGTCCATCCTAAAGGAGGTCAGTCCTGGGTGTTCATTGGAAAGACTGATGCTGAAGCTGAAACTCCAGTATTTTGGCCACCTGATGTGAAGAAGTGACTCACTGGAAAAGACCCTGATGCTAGGAGGGATTGGGGGCAGGAGGATAAGGGGACAACAGAGGATGAGATGGCTGGATAGCATCACCGACTCAAGAGACATCAGTTTGGGTGGACTCCGGGAGTTGGTGATGGACAGGGAGGCCTGGCATGTTGCAGTCCATGGGGCCACAAAGAGTCAGACACAACTGAGCAACTGAACTGAACTGACCGAAGCAAGGAGGTAGTGGCTCCTGCCTGAAAACAACAACAGCAACAACAACAGCAAAAAACTCAACTCCTTTAAGGGTTTTAGCAAAGTACTTTTAAAGGCCAGGTGAGGGAGGCATGTGGTTGGTTGTTGTAGACTTCTTGGTATAGGAATCGTTTGTTCTTGCAGCTGTCCACATAGGTCAGGTCACGATATTCCTATAAACTTCCAGCAAGACAAGTGTTATTCTCTGTTCTGCAGCTTTTTATCTCTATATGAATGGATGCTTCAAGGTCAGAGCCCTGAGAATGGATTGTCCTATATAATTTTGGCTATTGGCAACATTCGTTCACAAAAAGTGCAGAATCAGCATGATTAAGAACAGAGCACGAGGGTTAAATTGAAAGGAACAGATCCAGTATGGAATCAGATTTGTTCTTCCCTATACAATTTCACAGAGCCCCACCAAACTTTGTCTGGTTTTGTATCGTATATATAAATATGTGGTTGGTGGAAGGGACAAAAACTTGGGTGAAATGAAACTTGAGCCCTTTCTATGAATTTCAGTTGTCTGGCATTCATCGCTGGTAAAGTAGAGATGAATAATTTTTGAACATAAGTGATTCAGTTTAGAGCTAAAACCAATGTGAAAATAGTATTTTTGGTTTTGTATATATTGAAGTAAATGACACTTTTTTCACAGATAGCTATATCATGTTGTGCCTCTTTTTATGTAAGGTTCTGGATATCTCTCATCCTTAGTGACACCTGGTACCTGGACATGCTTCTCCATGTTCACTTCCTAATGCAGCTATCTTAGAGAAACACCCGTGCATGTGTGAGATGACTCACAGACTCTGGTATAAATCTCTCCTGGACATGTGAGATGATTTGAATAATTGATACAAGATTAGGTATTGACCTGAAATACTGAGTAAGAACAGACACACTTCTATTAAGAAATGTATTAGTTCTTACAGTTGTCCTGTACACGATAGCCATACAGAAAGTGAGAATTCTAAGTTAAACAGTTATTGTGCATGCAATAGAGCTGAAACACACACATCCACATATAGCTAATACACATATGTGTATCTCCACATATATTTTTACATGCTCATTTTTGTTTAATTATTTACTTGGCTCTGCCAGGTCTTAGTTATGGCGTGTGTGATCTTCAGTTGTGTTATGAGAACTCTTAGCTGCAGTGAGTGAAACTGTTAGTCACTCAGTTGTACTTGAGTCTTTGCAACCCCAGAGACTGTAGCCTGCCAGGTTTCTCTGTCCATGGGATTCTCCAGGCAAGAATACTGGGGAGGGTAGTCATTCCCTTCTCCAGGGCATCTTCCCAACCCAGGGGTCAAACCAAGGTCCCCTGCACTGCAGGTGATTCTTTACCATCTGAGCTCATGTGGGACCCTTTTCCTCGACTAGAGATGGAACCTGAACCCCTGCATTGAGAGTGCAGAGTCTTAGCCGCTGGATCACCAGGGAGCCTCCTCTACATATATTTATGTATCGCTATCTTAAACATATTCAATAACATATCAAACGGAAATTTTAAGAGTATATATATGTATATAGATTCTTATATATATATGACATATCTACACCTTAATGCTATCTTAAGAAATCCATTGTTAGGCATCTAGAATTATTTTTAATATCACGTCTTACTTACATTTGTACCCTCCATAGTGAGTTGCCCAGAGAAATCACTTAATAAATATGTTTTAGTAAGTAGTGAGTGAGTAATATTTGGGACACCTCTACCAGACTGTGCTACTTCCAGGGGGCATGCAGCTTCGTGTCAGGGTGAACATTCAACATTAGTAAACAGGAAACTGTTACTCACTAGTTTAGTCACTGCTGTTGTTTCTAGTTGTGTTTTAAGGGCTGCGCCCCAAGCCCCACACTCTGTAGAGTCATCCTACTCCTCAAGGCCAAGTTCAGATGTCATTTCCTCCATGAAACCTGCTCTGATTAACCCAGCCTGAGATAATTTCCTTCGCTCTGAACTCTTTTTTTCCTAATTGACCAGAACTAGTACTCCTCAGAGCCTGCTTTGTAGTATCCAACTACACATCATGTCTTTTCTGCTAAATGGTAAGTTTTCTCAGTCAAAGCCTGTGTCTTATGTGTATCAGCATTCTAGGCCTTTTGTGAGTAAGTAGTCAATATTGGCTGATTGCCCGATTTATTCTTCAGCTTACGTAAAGCTGAGTGTGTTTCTAAGAACTATGCCCTTTTTTTCCCCCCCATTTATTTTTATTAGTTGGAGGCTAATTACTTTACAATATTGTAGTGGTTTTTGTCATACATTGACATGAATCAGCCATGGATTACATGTATTCCCCATCCCGATCCCCCTCCCACCTCCCTCTCTACCCAATCCCTCTGGGTCTTCCCAGTGCACCAGGCCCGAGCACTTGTCTCATGCATCCAGCCTGGGCTGGTGATCTGTTTCACCCTAGATAATATACAGGTTTCGATGCTGTTCTCTCGAAACATCCCACCCTCGCCTTCTTCCACCGAATCCAAAAGTCTGTTCTGTACATCTGTGTCTCTTTTTCTGTTTTGCATATAGGGTTATCATTACCATCTTTCTAAATTCCATATATATGCGTTAGTATACTGTATTGGTCTTTATCTTTCTGGCTTATTTCACTCTGTATAATGGGCTCCAGTTCTCATCCTTAACTGATTCAATGATTCTTATGAATTCTTTTTATGGGCTGAGTAATATTCCATGGTGTATATGTACCACAGCTTCCTTATCCATTCGTCTGCTGATGGGCACTAGGTTGCTTCCATGTCCTGGCTATTATAAACAGTGCTGTGATGAACATTGGGGTGCACGTGTCTCTTTCAGATCTGGTTTCCTCGGTGTGTATGCCCAGAAGTAGCTAACAAACACATGAAAGATGCTCAACATCACTCATTATCAGAGAAATGTCAATCGAAACCACAATGAGGTACCATTACACGCCAGTCAGATGACTGCTGAATCCAAAAGTCTACAAGCAATAAATGCTGGGAGAGGGTGTGGAGAAAAGGGAACCCTCTTAAACTGTTGGTGGGATTGCAAACTAGAACTACACCCTTTTGTAGTAATTTTGACAGAAAAGGAGGTCTCCCTGTAAAATTAGAACTTGTTCAACCTATAGACATTTATGAAATTCATATGGTCCAGTAAGAAACTCAAATCTCCTGTAATTAGTACAGGACACTTTTGCTCAAGTAAGCATATTTACTTAACAGAAAAGCATTAAAATAACCCCAAATGAATTTGTCAGTTGCCTCATATGAGCTTCGGTTCAGAACACGCTCCCTTTTCTGTCTGTCATTTACTAATTCAACACTCTGTGGCCTGCCAAACAGCAGAGTGTTCTGTAATGAAAAAGTTCATTGAACAGAGATATTTTCTATACCTGTCATTGAAAAATTGCAGATGGGGCTGCACACTGACACGCTGATTATACTGACCTGATAGAAGATCAGTCCCACCGTCTGGGACCTGCCACGGGTCTGCTGTTACATTTCCATGTTGCCTCCCTGGCCCCTCTGTTCCAGGCCTAATGGTCCCCCCTGCTCTCTAAACATATTCCCGAGCCTCCCTGTTCAGGACATCTGTGCTTACTTTGTTCACTTTGCATTAAACACTATTGTGTCAGACAAATTCTTAATTCACTTTCCTGCTTCATGCTGGTTTAAGCTCAAATTCCTCTTAACAGACCAGTGTACATTGAAAGAACCACCTACACACGCAACCCTGCACTTGCCTTCCTGCATTGTTCTTGGAGTTTGACCATCATAACTGGTTTCCTTCTCTACTGCGCAGCTGGCTCCACGAGAGCACAGATTTTGTAGGTGTTATTTTCCATTATTGTGTATCTGGCACCCAGAAAAATGTAAGAATTCAGTAAATATCTGTCCACTGATATTAATAGAATGAGCAGTTGCCACTGCCAAGTGTTAAATCTTGTGCAAAATCTCCTGAAACAAGGACTTAAAGAGAGGCATGAAAGCCTAACTCTCAATCTTTCTATGGTGTTGAACTTTAAGTGGAATGTACTGAGTGGCTTCTAAATGGTCTGAATATTTGCTTTTTGGTCTGCTCAGTCACATGTCCCTTCTTCTAAGAAACTGTTCCCTCACCTCTCAAGCTTGGGGTTTCTCTGGAGGACTGAGGAGTTGCAGCATCTCCACCCCCACACTCTCCCCTCCTGGGTGGATTCTAGTGCGCTGGCTTCAGTGACTGTCCAGGAATGGACCTGTGACTCAAAGAAAGTCAGTGCAGACTCCTCTCCTGAGAATTTCTGGCTGGAGCTCACTAGAAAGTGCTCATTTTCTTGTATAAGACTCTGTGACTTCTGGCATAGTAGACATGGGAGAGTAAAGCCAGCAGAGTGAGAGGACAGGGAAGAGACAGACGGCGCAGTGAGAGGAGGGAGAGAAAGGAAAGGGAAGGAAGGCAAGGGGCGGGACGGGGAGGGAGGAGGAAAAGTAGTGCTGGAGTCCTCGGTCTAGTTTTTCCCAAGATCAGCTCCGCCAGACTCTTCCCATTTAAGTGAGCCCATAAATGTTCCCTCATTTCTTCCCTTAAGCAATTCAGCTTAATTACCCTGATTAATACATGGTACAATATAGTAACATTAAGGACAATATCCTCAGCAGATGTTTTTAGAATAAATGTGGGGAAGGATACTTATTTTTAATTTTTCTCTTTACTGTCAATAAATGACAAAAGAATAACCTTAAAATGGGATTCAGGGAAGCTGTGTCTGTAGAAATCTGAGCTAATGAGATCCAGGTATTTGTCTTCCTAGTGAACTAAACTGATTATATAGATAGAACTCAAATACATTAGAAGAGAATGGGCAGTGTATTTCTTAAGGCATCTTCTTTTAATATTTTCTCAGTCTGCCTCTGACCAAAGCTAAGTGGAAGCAAATTCATGATTAAATTCCCTGCAAAGAATGTTAGAATTTGTCAAGGTCCAGCCAGAAAGCAGGCTACCTGTAAACAATGGAATAGAATCGGTCATGCGGGTGATGGGAGAACTCTACAACTGAACAGCAGACAGTAAAAGCACCCCAAGGCTGAGCAGGGCCTGGGCTTGGGCAGGCAAGCCAGGAACCCAGGGTACAGAGTGTAGGAGGCACTCGTGTTCAAGCACTGACCTTGATCTGCCCAGCTGTGAGGGTAAGAGCTTCCTTAAACTCGCTCCCTGGGTGCCTCACTTCTAAGGAGGCGCTCCTGAGATTAGCAACAGCAAGGGGACCCCTGCTGGAACTGCATGAGGCCCCCGGGCCAGACGGACAAAGGCGGGGAAGTGTCACTGCAGCTCACCATCAGAGTCACCAGGAGGAAGCTGGAACCACGGTCACGAGGGCCTTTGGAGCCACAGAGGTACCACCTGAAGCAGTCCGCAGGGACGCTGTTCTAGTTCCTCCATCTCACGGAGCCTTCTGCTGGCTGAACCCAGCAGGAGTTCCGTGGGTAATGGGAACTTGGAGATGCAGCAAGCAGCCACCAGCCCCCTGTGATAAAAAGCACAAAAGGAACGGACAAGCTCGACCTCTGGGAGCCATCCGCTTGACTTTCACAGGGCCGTGTCCTTTGAAGAATAGAGGCGTGAATGACACCTTTCTTATTCTGTTGAGAAAGCTGAGAAGCCTAACTTGTTTTCTTGTCCAGAGAGGATATTTGTCCAATCTGTTTTTCTTTACCCATGATAGATATTTGGTAAATCTTCCTGCATATCCCCTAAGTGATTCTTTTTGTCTTAATGGTATCTCACCTGTGAGCAAAATTGCTCCTGAATTGCACTCAGACCTGAAGATTTCCATCTGTTTTTCTACTTAATACTTAATGAGGGGTGGCATTGAATTTTAGGTGGTTAGAAGTATTAAAGTTAAAAAAAATCTTCAAATATGTTATAGGTCATATGGAAGCTTTTGTAAACCCACGGTATTTGGAAGCCTCACCACAAATACCAAGTATGTGTGGGTTTGGCACCTTTCAGGAGAATCTCCAACAAATGTTTTTTCTCTTAAAACTGTGTTTTATATGACTTTTTCTTGGCTGTTAGCATTGGATGTCCCAGTTGGATGCCATCTGGAGGCTTACAGCATGTGGCCTTCCCCAAAAGTCACTGTCTTGCTTATAATTTTCCTCTCACATGTTCCAAGGAATGGACCTACCACAGTGATGTGTTGCCTCAACTACAATAGCAGAAGCCCTTACTTTTAACTTAATTTCACTAGGTCTATAGCTTTATGGCTAAATTAGATGTTATTGAACAAGCTACATTCAACATGAATTTATAGGAAGCCTTAAGAGTGGATAAAACTCTAGAAACCCTCAAAGTCAATAAGCTTCAGTCACTATATAAAGGATTCAGTCTACAACTTTTAGATTGTCTTTTAATACTTTCAGTGGCAGGGAGATCATTATTTTGAGAGTGAACCCATTTAAGTTTGAGGAGCTTTAAATGACTAGAGAGTTATTTCTCGTAATCAACCAAAATCTACCCCTGCCTATTTTCCTCTGAAATTATACAGAATATGTCTATTTTCTTGACCACATAATGATCTTGAACTATGTAACTACAGCCATCCCCTACCTCTAAATTTCACCCAAGATAAATACCCACAAATGCCTCAAACATTGGTTATATCATGTTTTCCAGATATGTTGGTTGGCTTCAAACCTCCTTCATCTCCTACATATATAATTGTAATTATACCTACTTTTATTTTCCCACCTTTTTTGAATGACTTGCTTTAACTGGGGAGAAAACCGTTCTGGATTTCATGTGCACTCAGCTTTTTCTCTTCTTTCAAATTATATTCACTGCTTAGAAAAATTAATACCATTGTTACCATAACTATCTTGTGAGGCATTTTGATCATGGTGGCTCTAGCATAAACAAGGTCCTCGGCAACTCATTTAGAAATCAAGTTGAATTTGAGCTATTGAAAATGAACAGTAAAGACATAAGTGGTAATACTCATACAGTGACAGAGTAATACACATTATTTTAAACTCTATTATCCATGTAAATAAATAACAATGTCCAGTTTAATGAACCCTTCCATTTAAATACCCTGCTATAAATATCTCCTAATAAATGGCTGAATACATTCATCAGCTTCATGTTCATCATCTTAAGCTTCTGCTGCACATCTTTTCCCCCTGTTTCTACAGGAGAGCTAAGTTTGAAGGGAGCTAAAGGACAACCCAGACATTGGGCAGGAGTCACCTTGTTGGAGGGCATCTTAGTCCTCCCTTGTTGCCCTGAGATGGAGCTCTCCAACCTGTTCATCCTTTGTCCTTGTGATGGTACCCTGGCCATGGTCTGTGGATGTTGGCCTATTCACTGCATCATTTTGGTCATGATCCTACTTCATTCCTGCCCACCAATGCTACTGAGGGAAATAAGAAATTATTGTGTGCTTTCTATGCCAGATGTGAGCACCCTATCCTCTTTCGGGCTGCCTTGAGCCCCACTTGCCAGGCACCTCATCTAGCCTTTGCTGCCCTGGCACCCTACAGCTGGATGGGAGACTGTGAGTTTTGTCATTTCCCTCCAGCTCATGCCTTTGGAAGCAGAACCAGTCTTTTCTGATCTAGGGCTTCCTCTAAATCTGTCTGGAATTCCTATCACTTATTACCCCCAACTAGTACTGAGTACCAATACATCCGTGGTACTCAGCAGAGAGGAGGGGCCTTGAACTCTTCTCACGTACCCAGGAAGCACAACATTATTTTTAAAAATTATCTTACTGCCCATGGAGATCAAGACTTTGAGTTATAAGAATATTGGGTCATGAGTTTGAGTATTACCAAACCATGACATTACTTTGTCAACAAAGATCCATCTAGTCAAGGTTATGGTTTTTCCAGTGGTCATGTATGGATGTGAGAGTTGGACTGTAAAGAAATCTGAGCACTGAAGAATTGATGCTTGTGAACTGTGGTGTTGGAGAAGACTCTTGAGAGTCCCTTGGACTGCAAGGAGATCCAACCAGTCCATCCTAAAGGAGATCAGTCCTGGGTGTTCATTGTAAGGACTGATGTTGAAGCTGAAACTCCAATACTTTGGCCACCTGATGCGAAGAGCTGGCTCATTTGAAAAAACCCTGATGCTGGGAAAGATTGAGGGCAGGAGGCGAAGGGGATGACAGAGAATGAGATGGTTGGATGGCATCACCGACTCAATGAACATGTGTTTGGGTGGACTCTGGGAGTTGGTGATGGACAGGGAGGCCTGGTGTGCTGCAGTTCATGGTGTTGCAAAGAATTGGACACAACTGAGCGACTAAACTGAACTGAACTGAAACCATAAGATTAGCTTCAATGCAGATGAACAAGTGGAAATTGGTATGTAACGAAAGATTTGCAAAAAGTAGTTAAAGTTAGTTTTCAACAATCAGGAAGGTGTTAAGAAAAACTAGGTATAAATTTATAGTTTTCTATATCTGTAATGATTTTCAAGAGAGAAACTTCTGCCTTACACTGGAGGCAACACTATGTTTCACTCCAGTTCACGGAGCAGCCTCCATTTAGTTGTTCAGCTAGAAATCACAGAACTTTTGTTAATGACACCTTTTTCTTCCATTAGTCTTTTTAAAATGGAAGTATAGTTGATTTGCATGTGTTAGTTTACATGGTGTTAGTTTCAGATTACAGCAAAATGATTCAGATATATTATTATATGGGTTTCCCTGGTGGCTTAGATGGTAAAGCATCTGCACGGGGCTCGTGGCAAAGAACCTGCCTGCCAATGCAGGAGACCATCTACAATGCATAAGACGTGGGTTCTATCCCTGGGTCAGGAAGATCCTCTGGAGGAGAGCAAGGCGACCCCTCCGGTAATCTTGCCTAGAGAATTCCATGGGCAGAGGACCCTGGTGGGCTACAGTCCATATGGTCACAAAGAGTCAGACACGAGTGAAGCCACCTAGCACACACACACCTATTAATATGTGTATATATACACACACACATATATATGTATGTATGTATATATATTCTTTTTCAGATTCTTTTCCCTTATAGATTATTACAAAATATTGGATAGAGTTCCCTGTGCTGTACTATAGACCCTTGTTTATTGCTTCCATATAAAGCAGTGTGTATCTGCTAATCCCAAACTCCTGATTTATCCTCCTCTTCTCCCTCTGGTAACCACAATTTATTTTCCAAATCTGAGACTCTTATTTTCTAAATAAGTTTATGTGTATCACTTTTTTAGATTCCACAGATAGAAGGATATTGTATGATTTGTCTTTTTCTGGCTTACTTCATTTGGTATATTATCTTCCATTCGTCTTCATTCATTTAGACACTATTTTAACTCATAAATTTATCTCTAATTTATTCCTTTATGAAAATGGTTTTCTCTTTTACTCTGTTTTAAATACTCACCAGCATTGACTTGATGCATTGCACTGAGTTTCTGACTGGTATTTGTATTTGGGTATTTCTCAACTCTGTATTCATCTCAACTACCATTCCCTTGCTAACAAAATCTGCTTGAAGCAAAATGTTGACGATGGCACAATTATTCATGAACTTTAAGTAGGTCTTTATTTCCCAGAGAATAATGTTTAGCTCCTGTAGAATGGCATGCAGGACCTCCCATGATTGGGAGCTCCACTCCACCCACACCCCAAGTCTCTGTACATACAGTAAAAGTCTCCTTAAAATCTCAGTGGGCCCTTGACCCATTCATCATCTATGTATTTTCTCAAGCTGTTCCCTCCGTGTAGAACATCCCTTCTCCTTGCCATCCCCCATGTGTCAACATCCTTCAAGGGCCAATTCAGCACCAAGCCAGTCATCAAACTTCACCTAGCCCCACCCATTGTTGCTTCTCGAGAAAATACATAAACCATCTCTCTGATGTTCCTAAACAGCTTTAGCTGTAATTTTCATAATAACTACCACACACTGCATCAAGTTCTTTGTATTTGTGAATATCTTCTCTGGCAGGCCATTAGCTGAAGGAGGTGTCAGTTAAAGTTCTTTGTTTCCAAGTAGCAGTAGACAACTTAAGCTGATCTAAGCAAAAAGAAAAAAAAAAGAGAGATGGTGTTGTGAGGAATTAAGGGTGTGAATGGGAAACTTCTTAAAGGATGAAGAGAAGTAGTGAGCTGAGACTTGGAAGCAGTCACCCTGGCCCTGAGTCTCAGCTCTCACCATTTGCCCAGAATGTATCACTCTGTGAGGCATAGGACACACTCTGTGGCCCAAGTTCCGCACGTATGGAATGGGGATGATAGTAATGTGACTGTGTCCTAGCATCACTGCACTGTTGTTTGGCACAGCTCTCATTAAATGTTATTTCAGAAACAAAGGTGGGGAGACTATGATGCTGGAGCTCAGGAAGGACCAAAAAACTGTCTGGAATTCAGGTGGCATCTCTCCAATTCACATATCCCATCCCACCCCCAGTTAAAGACCAAATTTCTCTGCTTCTCACTGTGCATGTCTATGTGTGTGTGAAAGTCGCTCAGTTAGGTCTGACTCTGCGACCCCATGGACTGTAGTTTGCCAGGCTCCTCTCTCCAGGCCAGAATACTGGAGTATATAATCATTCCCTTTCCAGGGGATCTTTCCAACCCAGAGATCGAATCCAGGTCTCCCACATTTGCAGTTCTTGTCTATAACTCCTATGTTGTACATCTCATCTCTTAGAAAGATAGAGCCTGTCTTTGTCTCTGCTCCACATTCTGGGGGAGGAGCCCATGATTGACTCAATTTCAGTTCCAATAGCTGCGCCAAGATTAATAGTGACTGAGCAAATAAGCAGGTTCCATAAACCTGTCATTATGAGAAGGCATTTTCAAGAGAAGAAGGTTTAGGGAGCAAGCAAAATACGCACCGGTCCACTGAAACGTCTCATTGATTTTGCTATCGTCGACACCTTGTTCTGTCTCTCCATTTGGGTTGGATCAAGTTCAGTTCAAACGTCCTTGCACTCGGGGGTTGGTACTGCTAACATTTTATTCCCTGCGCCTCATTTGTTCAGTTATTCTTTGAAAAGCATTTGAACAGTCACTTATTCTGTTCTTGGCATTATGCCATGTACTGAGGATATCATGGAGTGAGGTATTTTGAAGTTCTTGATCTCACTATGCTAATATGTATTGATTGCTGCTTTGACTTAAAAAAGAAAAAAAGGTGTCATCTTCCCATTCTCACCACCCTGCCTGGTTTGTAAGTGTTAATAGCACGGCTGGTTCTTTGTCAGCACCACTGGGCTTCCCATTCTTTTTCTCTGAACATTCTCTTTTGTTTTTTGAACATTTAGTTATATTTTCACAACATTAGGCAGGCCTCCCACTAACATCCATTTTGAAAGTAGAAATAACTTACCTCCTACCAGTGCAACTCCAGAAGCACGAAGGCCTGAGTGGCACAAAGGCTTGAGTTCCAGACGCAGCCCTGCCACCTCTGTGACTTTTGGGGACCCCCGAAGAGCTCTGGAGCTTAGTTCCTTCCCTTTAAACCGAAATCAATCAAGCATACATGGGATTTTTTTAAAAAATTAATTAATTTTAATTGGAGGCTAATTACTTCACAATATTTGGTTTTTGCCATATATTGACATGAATCAGCCACGGGTGTACATGTGTCCCCCATCCCGAACCCCCGTCCCACAACCCTCTGGGTCATCCCAGTGCACCGGCCCGGAGCACCCTGTCTCATGCATCCAACCTGGACTGCCGATCTGTTTCATATATGATAGAATACATGTTTCAATGCTATTCTCTCAGATCATCCCACCCTCCCCTTCTCCCACAGAGTCCAAAAGTCTGTTCTGTACATCTGTGTCTCTTTTGCTGTCTCACATATAGGGTTATCATTACCATCTTTCTAAATTCCATATATATTGGTTAATATACTGTATTGGTGTTTTTCTTTCTGACTTACTTCACTCTGTATAATAGGCTCCAGTTTCATCCACCTCATTAGAACTGATTCAAATGTATTCTTTTTAATGGCTGAGTAATATTCCATGATGTATATGTACCACAGCTTCCTTATCCATTCGTCTGCTGATGGACATCTAGGTTGCTTCCATGTCCTGGCTATTATGAACAGTGCTGCGATGAACATTGGGGTACATGTGTCTCTTTCAGATCTGGTTTTCTTAGTGTGTATGCCCAGGAGTGGGATTGCTGGGTCATATGGCAGTTCTATTTCCAGTTTTTTAAGAAATCTCCACACTGTTCTCCATAGTGGCTGTACTAGTTTGCATTCCCACCAACAGTGTAAGAGGGTTCCCTTTTCTCCACACCCTCTCCAGCATTAATTGCTTGTAGACTTTTGGATAGCAGCCATTCTGACCAGCATGAGATGGTACCTCATTGTGGTTTTGATTTGCAGTTCTCTGATAATGAGTGATGTTGAGCATCTTTTCATGTGTTTGTTAGCCATCTGTATGTCTTCTTTGAAGAAATGTTTGTTTTGTTCTTTGGCCCACTTTTTGATTGTGTCATTTATTTTTCTGGAATTGAACTGTATGAGCTACTTGTATATTTTTGAGATCAATTCTGGCTGTGAATATCTGATTTGTAGATTGTTATGAAAAAAAATTCATGGAGACTCCACCTTTGTAGATACAAGATCATCCTTGTTTACAGTGTGAGTCATCCATCCATCCCCTTTCCTTCCTCCTTCTCATTTTGTTACCATGGTCTCCATCCATCACTTTTGTGCACTCGCAGAAGGCATTGTGAGAGCTAACTGGAACTGGAATGCAACGGCCAACTCTTTCTGGAACTGCCAGCCGATGAGCTTAGTCACTGTTTCTGAGAAGACTGCATATTGATTCTCCTTGGAAGCATCGAGGTCACTGTCCCTTCACCAGTCTGGCGCTCTGCCTGGCCCCTCCTTCTGTCCATCTCATAGCACGGTGCTCTCCATGATTTCCTGGCTCAGCTCCATGTTTCTGCCCTAATCTCAAGCTCATCCCCACTTCCCTAAGTGTTTGTTTCCTTTATTTTATTTAAAACAAAAGCAACAGCAAGTCGATGTACTAGAACTTGATGCCAGGTCAAATATTTTGGCCACACAGTATGTGGGATCTTAGTCCCTGACCAGGGACCAAAGTCACGTCCCCTTGCGTTGGACCACCAGGGCAGACCCACTGTGTGTTCTTTGTTAATTTCTTATCTAGTGCAGCCTCAGTCTTTACTCCCACTCAATAAGCTCTGTCCTTTATGGCGTCCAGCTCACCTGTGTCTCCGTTTCCTCGCCTCCCTTGCTATATTCTGCCCCAGTTCTCTGCTTCATTTAACACATCCACATCCTCTGTCTGCCTCTATCTCCTTGGCTTATGCCTGTGAAAACCAAGATTTCTCAAGTTATGTACCCAGCTATGGGATATGGGTTTTCCATGGAACATCACATTGTATCCTGAGCAAGTCTGTGCATTAGTGCTATTAAATTCATTTTACAGCTGGGTGAACAGAGAGATAAAGTGACACCTTCAAGATCACACAGCTAACAGGTGGCAGAGCACGTTCAAGCAGAAGTCTATCTCTTGAAACCAATCTTAGAAGCAAGAGGCTGTAGGTTCTCCATCTCTTTTTGAATCTATTGCCACTTCACCCCTGTTCTGTCTCTGCTGAAACAGCCCATTCCCAATAGCATGAAATCCAATCAATTTTATCAGATCTCATTTTCCTTAGCTATGTTCAGCAAGCATCAGTGTAGTGTAGTTAGAGAAATGTCCACCCTGTTCTGTGACTTGAACATCCCCCTTAACTAATTAATCTTCCTTCTTCTAATTACAAAAAATGTGTTCACTAAATACCAGGATTTTAATCTCTACTGTTGTTTCCTAGAGAAGTTCCTTCAAAAAATTCAGAAATGAAATAAATCAAGATGAAATTATTTTTTTCTTATTTTTAATTGCTCTAAGAGCAATGTATTATATGCTTATATATGTAAAAGTAATTGGTTGGGAAACAGTAATACAAAGGATGAGTGGAAGGAATTGAGAATATATTGTATATGATACTGTGAGATCCTTCTGTCCATGTGGATAACTCTTTGAAAGTAGGCTATTATTAATTAAATAAGGTGAGTTGTATTCATTTAATTGTATTAAGTTATACTGTAAACCGTGGGGTAACTACTCAACAATTTAGAGATAGAAATATTAAGGAGGAGATAAAATAGAATCATAAAAGATGCACAGTTAAGAAAATCAAAGATAGAAAAAGAAAAAGACAAGGAAAAATAGATAACTAATGAGAACCTACGGTAGAGCGCAGGGCTGTGGAGAACTAAATGGGAAGAAAATCCAACAACAGAGGGCGTGTGTATATGTATGACTGAGCCACTTGGCTGTCTAGGAGAGACCAACACAACGTTGTAACACAACTATACTCCAATAAAACTTAAAAAACAAAAGAAAAAACGCAACCTGGACCAAATAGAACAGAGAGAATCAAAGGGACATCTGTCCCTTACTCTTCAGATGGCCCACTGCATTGCTCCTGGCCGCAGGCTCTTTCCTCCGGGGGGTCGCTCAGGGGCCTGGCCCTTCTCACTGTGTGGCTCCCCATTCCATCCAGCCTCACTATCATGGGCCTTTGACCATTAATACGGAAGAGACGGGTAGCTTCTGGAGGGACCTTGTCTGGAAGCGGGCTGCGTCTCTTTGCTCATGAGGCATGGCTAAGCCTCATTCATGCAGGCTCGCCTGCACAGAAGGGCGGTTTGGTGATGGCCAGCTGCATCCTGGGAGAGAAGGAGACAGGCATTTTGGTGAAGAACCAGCGCTGTATGCCACGGGTGAACAGCTAAATTCAAAGGTTAGAGATTTTCCAGCTTTATTATCAATGAGAGTCATTTTGCAGTGTGAAACAATGCACATACTTGAGCTTTACATGAAAAACATCAGGTTTCAAGGTGGGGCACAGAAATCTGAATGTTTAAATAGGTAGTTTTAACTCAAGTGAATCTGATACTCCTGAGGCTTCATTATGAGAAACGCTGCATGCGGAGCCGTTGTGGTCACTGGAGGGAGTGGGGTTGACTCCTCAGAGGTTTCTGGAAAGAAGGGTGATCTTTGTGTTCTGAGATCATCCACCTTGGTATAATCTGGGAGTGGTTTGAAAGGCAGAGGCTCAGACCCCACCCTTAGACTATCAACTGAAATCATATGCTCAACGAAATTTAAGGAGAACGGGTCTAATTATTTTGTGCCAGTAGATTAGAAAACATGAACGGTAACTGAAGATGAGCCAGCCGTATCTACTCAGGAATAGGCAAGAAGAGATGATCCTCAGAAGAGGCATCGGCAGGATTTGGATTGAAGTTGAAATAAGAAAATGGAGCCTACGATGGACCAGAGCTATTCTTGGGTGTTGTCTTGGCAGGAGAAGGAAATGATTGAGAAAGAAGGGTACACATTCATGAATATGACTCATTTGTCCTAATTACAAGCAGTATATAACAACAACAACAAATTGTTAGAAATCTAGAAATACAAATGAATTATACCAAGCATAGTTACTGTCCTACTCTTTTATCTTTCATTTTTTATTTTTTTCATTAAAAAAAAATTATCTGTTTGGCTGCACTGGGTCTTAGTTGTGGGCATGTGCAATCTTTGATCTTTGTTGAGACATGCAAGATTTTCAGCTGCCACATGTAGGATCTAGTTCACTGATGCTAGATTGGCCTTGGGCCTGTGAGTTGAAGTGTGGAGTCTTAGCCACTGAACCACCAAGGAAATCCCTCTTCCATTTTCTTATTATCATTTTTCCATACCATTATCACTCAGTCAGTTCAGTCGCTCAGTCATGTCTGACCCTTTGCAACCCCATGGACTGCAGCACACCAGGCTTCCCTGTCCATCACCAACTCCCTGAGCTTGCTCAAACTCATGTCTGTCAAATCAGTGATGCCGTCCAAGCATCGCATCCTCTGTCTTCCCCTTCTCCTCCTGCCTTCAGTCTTTCCCAGCATCAGGGTCTTTTTCAAGGAGTCAGTCCTTTGCATCAGGTGAACAAAGTATTGGGGCTTCAGCTTCAGCATCAGTCCTTCCAATGAACATTCAGGACTGATTTCCTTAGGATGGACTTGCAGTCCAAGGGACTCTCAAGAGTCTTCTCCAACACACAGTTCAAAAGCATCAGTTCTTCATCACTCAACTTTCTTTATGGTCCAACTGTCACATCCATACATGACTACTGGAAAAACTATAGCTTTGACTAGATGGACATTTGTTGGCAAAGTAATGTCTCTGCTTTTTAATATGCTGTCTGGGTTTATCATAGCTTTTCTTCCAGGGAGCAAATGCCTTTTAATTTCATGTCTATAGTCACCATCTGCAGTGATTTTGCAGCCCCCCAAAATAAAGTCTGTCACTGTTTCCATTGTTTCCCCATCTATTTGACATGCAGTGATGGAACTAGATGCCATGATCTTAGTTTTTTGAATGTTGAATTTTAAGCCAACTTTTTCATTCTCCTCTTTCACTTTCATCAAGAGGCTCTTCAGTACCTCTTTGCTTTCTGCCATAAGAGTGATGTCATCTGCATATCTGAGGTTATTGATATTTCTCCCAGCAATCTTGATTCCAGTTTGTGCTTCATCCAGCCTGGCATTTTACTTGATGCAATCTGCATATAAGTTAAATAAGCAGGGTGACAATATACAACCTTGATGCACTCCTTTCCCAATTTGGAACCAGTCTGTTGTTCCATGTCCAGTTCTAACTATTGTTTCTTGAACTGCATACAGATTACTCAGGAGGCAGGTAAGGTGGTCTGGTATTCCCATCTCTTTAAGAATTTTCTACAGTTTGCTGTGGTCCACACAGTCAAAGGCTTAGGAGTAATCAATAAAGTAGAAATAGATGTTTTTCTGGAACTCTATTGCTTTTTCTGTGATCCAACAACTGTTGGCAATTTGATTTCTGGGTCCTTTGCCTTTTCTAAATCTAGCTTATACATCTGAAAGGTCTCAGTTCACATACTGTTGAAGCCTCACTTGGAGAATTTTGAGCGTTACTTTGCTAGTGTGTGAGATGAGTGCAGTTGTGCAGTAGTTTGAACATTCTTCAGCCTTGCCTTTCTTTGGGTTTGGAATGAAAACTGACCTTTTCCAGTCCTGTGGCCACTGCTGAGTATCTTGAATTGCTGGTATATTGAATGCAGCAATTTAACAGCATCATCTTTTAGGATTTGAAATAGCTCAGCTGGAATTCCATCATCTCCACTAGCTTTGTTCATAGTGATGCTTCCTAAGGCCCCCTTGACTTCATACTCCAGGATGTCTGGCTGTAAGTGAGTGATCACACCATCATGGTTATCTGGGTCATTAAGATCTTCTTTGTATAGTTCTTCTGTGTATTCTTGCCACCTCTTCTTAATATCTTCTGCTTCTATTAGGTCCATACCATTCCTGTCCTTTATTGAGCCCATTTTTGCATGAAATGTTCCCTTGGTATCTCTGATTTTCTTGAAGAGATCTCTAGTCTTTCCCATTTGTTTTCTTCCATTTCTTTGCTCTGATCACTGAGGAAGGCTTTCTAATCTCTCCTTGCTATTCTTTGAAACTCTACATTCAGATGGACATATCTTTCATTTTCTCCTTTGCCTTTAGCTTCTCTTCTTTTCTCAGCTATTTGTAAGGCCTCCTCAGACAACCATTTTGCCTTTTTGCATTTCTTTTTCTTTGGGAGGGTCTTGATCACTGCCTCCTGTACAATGTCACGAACCTCCATCCATAGTTCTTCAGGCACTCTATCAGATCTAATCCCTTGAATCTCTGTCACTTTCACTGTATAATCATAAGGGATTTGCTTTAGGTCATACCCGAATGATCTAGTGGTTTTCCCTACTTTCTTCAATTTAAGTTAAATTTTGCACTGAGGAGTTCATGATCTGAGCCGCAGTCAGCTCCTGGTCTTGTTTAGCTCACTGTATGGAGCTTCTCCATCTTTGGCTGCAAAGAATATAATCAACGTGATTTCAGTATTGACCATCTGGTGATGTCCATGTGTAGAGTTGTCTCTTATACTGTTGGAAGAGGGTGTTTGCTATGACCAGTGTGTTCTTTTGGCAAAGCTCTCTTAGCCTTTTCCCTCATTCGTTTTGTACTCCAAGGCCAAATTTGCCTGTTACTCCAGGTATCTCTTGCCTTCCTACTTTTGCATTCCAGTCCCTTAGGATGAAAAGGACTGTACCATTATATATACTTCAAAACAATTTGTCATGTTAAAGTCTATCTAATGTAACGTTCAACTGTCTTTCTATTATTGGACATTTTAGTTACAGTCTTTTTTTCCACTATTACAAATAATGCTACAAAAAATAGCCATGCTTGAACATAAATCTCTGCTAACATTTCTGGTTGTTTTCTTGGGCTAGCTTCCTAGAAATGCAATCACTGGGACAACAATCATTTATTTCCTCAAGTTTCTTGATAATATTGAGTTGTGTAGAAACTTTTCAGAAAGTTGAAGTAAGGTTGATGAGAAAATGAAAGTCTTTTTTCCTACTTTTATTCTTTTAAAAAAATTTTAATTTTATTTTGTGTTGGAGAAAGTTTATTTATAGTGCTATGTTAGTTTGGCATGTACAGTAAAGCGATTCAGTTCTATGTATACATATATACATATATTCACTTCTATGTATACACATATACATATATATGTATATACATGAAGTCTGTATATACGTGTGTACGTATATCCTTTTTCAGATTCTTTTCCCTTGTAGTTTATTACAGAATACTGAGCAGAGCTCCCTGAGCCATACGGTGGGTCCTTACTGATTATCTGCTTTACATATAGTAGTGTATACACGTAATCCCAATCTCCTAATTTATTCCCCACCATTCTCCTTCAGTAACCACAGGTTTGTTTCCGAAGTCTGCAAGTCTGTTTCTATGTTGTAAGTAAATTCATCTGCATCATTATTCTAGATCTCACATGTAAGTGGTATTGTGCAGCATTGGTCTTTCTCTTTCTGGCCTCACTTAGCATGATCATCTCTAGGTCTGTCCGTGTTGCTGCAAATGGCCTTATTTCCTTCTTTTGGTCACTGGATAGTATTCTATTGTATGTTTGCACCACATCTTCAGAAAAGGAAGTCTTTTGTTTGTCAGTGGCTGTCTTCCTAATTCACAGCTGTGCCCCTGGAGTTGTTACAGCGATTAAATGCAACCAATTGTGTAAAGCCTTTAGTGAAGTCCCTGTCAATGAATATGCACCTAGTGTGTATGGTGCATAAACTATCAATCCTGAACTGTAAGCACACAGATATTGCAGCTGTTACAGTCTGCCTCACATGCACTCTGCCTGAAGCACCGACCGCCACTTTTCTTCTCTAAGCCTCAGTTTCCTCATCAGCAAAGGGGCATGCCTTCCCGCCCACTTAGCTCTGACTTTGTGGCGCTTTACCATATGTGACGCGTGTGACAAGGTGTATGTGATAAAATAAGCCTTCAGTGTTCACTGATAGTATTGAGTATTTCTCAATCTACTGAAATTGAGAATTTCTTTACCTATTTTTCCATTTTCTTGTGCCTTCCTATGTACACACTCTTCTTTCTGTCTCAATTTGCAATATACGAAATGAAAGTATGAATATATTCTCTCATTATGTGTGGTGAGGCAGGGTAAAAGGAAGCATGTGGGAGAGACTTTTCAGAGGTGAGCTATGGTCTATGAAAGCATTGGTAATCCATCATGTTAGCTTACTTACCCCAACAGCAAGGCATCATGATTTACATGCCAATGTTGGTGTATAATTTCTGTGGTTGAAAACAGTGGGCTTTATTCATGTATGCCAATGGTTATTGCCTGAGGTTTTCAAGATATGGTATGTTCACAGTACACATGAATGGCAAGTAGTTGGTACTGTAACTGAATATGGTAACTCATTAGAGTGATGGATGGGAAGCATCTCAGGGCAAGATCTGAGCTCCTTGGAAAGAATGCTGTGACCCTACTAGTGACACTGGCCTGGCCGCTGGGGGGAAACAGCACTCACGTGTGGATAATTATGATCCTCTGTTGGCAGGAATGTTAGCTGTGAGAAAGAAGTGAAGGGAAACAAATATCAGGAAAATGGGTATATTTTTAATATTTTCTGTTACATGAATATTTGTCTTTTTCCCCATGAGTAACTTAAATCCCCAAATGAATCATTTCCCTATCAGAGATATTTGGAAAATCAGACACATATGGAAGATTATACATTTTGGAAGACGATATCTTTGATTCGTCTTCTCATATTTTTCAGTTTTATTTGGAGAATAAGTTCTTACAGTACTGAGAAAAACTCAAGGTGATATTTTCAGTTATATATCAGGTATATCAGTGTGATCTGGGCATCTAGCCACTATGCGAAATTTTAAAAAATTAACATTCCTCAGAGCTTATTTGATATTGCAATACAGAGTGATAATGCTCATGCTATATCTATATAATCTGCCAGTTTCCAGAAGTAGCTTCTTGTATTTTGCATTTTCCTCAGCCTACAGTCCTAGTACTCGTCTGGGGGCTCAAGCAGATGGAGCTCACAGCTCTACTCACAAGGCTTGGGATAACCTGTGTCACTGGGTTAACAGCTCTGATCATGACGCTGAGGAAAATGGGAGCCTCGGTCACCTTCGTCCTTTGAGTTTTGGATTTATTTCATTTTTAGGGAGAATTAACTTCCTGAGTTCTAGAGAGAACGGTTTCTCATTTGCTAATAGTGAACTATTTCTCAGTGACAGAGCAAATATATAGTAATTTTAATTTCTAACGCTAATCTCCATGTGCTACAGGGCTGTGTATGTATCCCAGTCCCTGGCACATAGAATGTGCTCAATAAACATGCTGAAGTCAAAGGAATAATAACACAAAAATCGCATTTGATGTGTTATGCACCATTAGTAAAAGTCTCCTTATTTTAAAGTAAGAAAAATATTTATTTGCATAATATAAATCTGTTTAGTTTCATATTTGCCATTTCTGAACTGCAACCCAGTGGCATTTCAATGCTTGACTTTCACCTGGTGGATTTTGGTGTTACATCGCCACCTTGTGGTTGTTGATCCAAAAATATTTCTTTTAAAACAAAACCCAAGTCCTTTGTTTTTGCAACATACTGGACGGTGCAGAAAATCATCCGTGCTTGTGTGCTTATATACATACAGACACACACACACAGGGGAACTGAAAATCTGAAAGCAGTGTTTTAGGTTTGGAGACGTGTGTAAAGAAATATCTAAGAATAATCTTTTAATGCAGGCTCTTGTATAATAAAACCAGCCATGCGGCACATCTACTAACAAATACATGATACTGTTGTAAATGTAATGCATTTACTATAATACTATGATTTCAGTAGTAAAGTACCATATGTTTCCTCTATTTACCATAAATAACAGATGAGGAAAACAAATTTCTTCTTGCTCTGTTAAGAATTTGTTTACATTGTATTGTGTACCATTTCTAATAGGACACGGAAACAGAGATAAAGAAAACATACACAGTGGAGTCACATTTTCTTAGATGACTATGACTAGAAATTTCCAAAGCAGCTTGTTCATAAATAAAGCCATCTAACTTATTGTGTGGGTAACACTGTCCATTGAGAAGGTGTTTTTTGGCGGGGGAAAGAATCACACGTTTAATAGAGGTCAGAGTTGAGGGGACAGTGGGTAGGAAGTTCTGTTTTTATGTTTTAAGATTATTTGTCTGCGTCAGGCCTTAGCTGCAGCGTGCAGCTTCTGTTGCGGAGTGCAGGTATGTGAGATCTTAGGCTCCCATCCCGGGCCCGGACCCACGTCTGCTGCATTGGAAGGCTGTCTTCACCACTGTACCACCGTGGAAGTCCTGAAAGTTCGAGTTTTAAATGATTGTGATTTGTTTTCTTTTTTTTTTTTAAGAGACTTTAAAAGGAACACATATTTTAGTAGTCTTCTTCATAGGTAAGGTATACTTTAATAAACTCTTTAAATTAGCTATTGAAACTTGAAATCCACATACTGCTTTTAGAATTGATTGAATTAATTTGTGACTAATGCTCACAGAAACATCATCTGTTCCAGAGCGAATGTGATAGCAGGAAAGAAGGAAGGACCATTTTTCAGAGAGCCTTTCCCCCAGATCATGTCTGTTCTTATGAGATTATGTACACACATTAGCCTGCAGTCTCAAATCCTAGAAAGACCAATTAGTTGCAAAATAATGTTGTTAATCAAGGAATTCAGCCTTAGGTTTATTTATTCCCACTCTGATTTACTTACTGTCAGTCTGTCACAGGCTACAGTTTGCAGAAGCCTTTCTTTTTCTAATTTTATATATATAATTACATTCATTGTGCGGTCATTGGAAAACAAAGATAAAAAGAATTAAAATAAAATGAATAACATGCAACTCATTGATCACCTCTCTTAGCATTTTGATATTATCATCCAAATTCTTTTTTTAAGAAAATGGGATTATGATTGCATACACTGTTATAATGTTTTATAATCTGTTTCTTTCCTTTAACTATGCATTTACAAAGTATTTATCATTCCATTTTACAACTGTGCCTTAATTAATTTAAATTAGACCGAATTACAGGCATTAGGATGGTTTTCTAATTTTTATCCGTATAAAATATACTGTAACAAGTCTATGTGTAAGGGGATGTGTTTCATGTCTGAGACATATACACTCACCCTGTACTTAATCGCTCAGTCGTATCCGACTCTTTGCAACCCCATGGCTCCGCTGTAGCCTCCAAGTCTCCTCTGTCCATGGGGCTCTCCAGGCAAGAATACTGGAGTGGGCTGCCATGCCCTCCACCAGGGGATCTTCCCAACCCAGGGATCGAACCCCAAAGCTCCCAAATTGTAGGCGAATTCTTTACCGTCTGAGCCACCAGGGAAGCCCATGTACATCTATCTGTTTCTATTTTTTGCCTCGTTATTTACTTAGGATTTGTGAACTATTCCAGGGAAGAACTATTTTGACAGGAATGTCTAGCATGATAGATATTGGTAAATAAGAATAATTATAAGTTAATTGCACAATAGAAAAAAAATTCTCATTCATCTTCCTACCAGTTTAAGTTTTCCTGTTTACCTTCAGTTCCGACAACACTTCCTTTTTGTCATTGTTATTTATTGAAGTCTAATATACATACAGTTGCTCCTTGGAAGAAAAGCTATGACCAACCTAGACAGCATATTAAAAAACAGAGACATTACTTTGCCAACAAAGGTCTGTCTAGTCAAAGCTATGGTTTTTCCAGTGGTCATGGACAGATATGACAGTTGGACTATAAAGAAAGCTGAGCACCAAAGAATGAATGCTTTTGAACTGTGGTGTTGGAGAAGACTCTTGAGAGTCCCTTGGACTGCAAAGAGATCCAACCAGTCCATTCTAAAGAAAATCAGTCCTGAATATTCATTGGAAGGACTCATGCTGAAGCTGAAACTCCAGTACTTTGGTCACCTGATGAGAAGAGCTGACTCATTTGAAAAGACTCTGATGCTGGGAAAGATTGAAGGCGGGAGGAGATGGGGACGTCAGAGGATGAGATGGTTGGATGGCATCACCGACTCGATGGACATGAGTTTGAGTAGACTCCGGGAGTTGGTGATGGACAGGGAGGCCTGGCCGTGCTGCAGTTCATGGGGTCCCAGAGCTGGACACGACTGAGCGACTGAACTGAACACACATACGGAAAATTTTACAGATCATAAGCTCTCCTGGTAGGCTGAAGCTGTCTTCCAGCTATCACGCACATACTACTTAAATTCACTACTTCACATACTTTTGGGAGTGTCCTTTCAAAAACTGATTTGTTGAAAAGTTGATCCATCATGGTTAACTCTGCTGCCTCAGGGTACAGAGCATCTTCAAAATGAAAGCTCTCTCATACCCACAGCTGATAAGGGCTGAGATGGATGAGAACCTTGTCTCGGGAGTTCCCACACATAATTACTCAAGAGAATCACCAGGGGGGAGCTTTAAAGCAATACCAAAGCTGACTCACTTCCAGACAGAGATCCTGGGGAGTAGAAGCTTGTGTGTTATTTTTAAAAGGGCCCCAGGGGATTATAATGGGTAGGGACTGAAAATTGCCAAAACTTCTGTCTCCTTGAGTGATAGATTCATTTCAACTGAACAGATAAATTTTAACCTGTGGGTGAAGAATGTCTCTGTCTATTTGATGTACTGCTTAATTCCCAGCGATGAGCCACTGTCCTACCATTGTGCTGTCCAACTACTGGACCAGTCCACAGCTTTCACTCCTTGAGCATAAGTCCTTATACTTACTATCTTGATTCACCACAAATGTGGACTGTCCTAAATGGACCAGTACTTCAGCTGGTCAATTATTAACACCCAAACACAATTAAACTTGGAGAGAGGTCGTGGTAATGGAAGAAGAGCCATATAGACCTTCCCATGTTGCAGAGGATAGTAAGTGGTGACAGACATGCAGAAGCAAACAAACTATATCTGTAAACTTGCATTAGTCACAGAGACATCCATGGCTTTTGGATATGGTTCTGCTCTTGGGAAAATTGGTAAACAACCTAGATCTCACAAGGGAAAATCTAGAAAATTTATTAAAAATGGGCAGCCCTTTAGACCATAATGGAAAAGAATATAAAAAAGAATATATGTGTGTGTGTATGTGTATCTGAATCAGTTTGTTGTACAGCAGAAATTAACACAACATTGTAAATCAACTACACTTCGATTAAAAGAATGCAGCCCTCTTAGCTTGTCAAAGGAGATGGAACAAAGTGATGAGCTCCCAGTGGCCAAATCTCAAACAACATGAGTGACAAGACATATAAAGGAATATTGGAACACAATGCAAAGCACTAAATAAATACCTATGAGTCTCTACTGATGTAAACAAATGTTTGAAGAGATAAATGATTATGGCAGAATAGACAAATCTCCCATATGGCTGACTTGTAAATAATTTAGGTAGATACTATCCACTCCTAAATCTGAGCTGCGCATAGTGACTTTTTTTTCCCCCCCAAAAAGTACCACATGGAAAATGGGGCATGGGATCAAGGTGAACATCATCAGTCATAAACCATAGCTGTGTAGGGTGTACCTTTGATGTGATGTGTCTAGAATGGCATCTCATTTGTGTTGCCCTCCTCACAAAAGTTTAGGACTCCAGTATAACTGTGAGAAAACATAAGACAGACCCACATCGAAAGGTACTGTACAAAGCACATGACAGGTACAACTCAAAATGGTCAAGGTCAGTGAGGACAAAGAACAGTGAAAGCTGAGAGGATGCCACAGCCACAACATCCCGAGACAAGATAACTAAATGCAGTGTGGTACCCGGATGAGTCCCCAGACCAGAAAGAAGACAATGGCTTCCAAACTAAGGAGATCTGCATCCTGTGTGGACTTTGGTTAATAATATCAGATGTGTTCGTTAGTTGTGACAAGTATACTACGATGATGTAAGATGTGAACAGTAGGGGAAATGGTATGTAATGTATGGGAATGCTTTGCACTTTCTTCCCAAATTTTCTGAAAATCTGAAATAAAAATGTTATCAAAAAAAGAAAAGGAGAAAGAAAGTGCAATTTCCCAGAACATCAGTGAGAACAACATCTGGAATCTTGTTAAAAATTCAAATTTTCAAGGCCTAGCTCAGACCTCCAGAATCAGAAACTGAGGTTGTAGCAACAATTTGTGATTCTGCTTCTGTGATTCAGAACCCCTGATCCAGCACGTTGATCAGGGCTCTGCTTCCCAGTGCTTCTTGTTTTAGATGAGGCCATGGCCATTTTCCCCAATGTCCAGGAGTGAAGAATCAGGTTAGACCTCAGGTGGCTCCTGATTACCCAGCTGTCACATTTCATGGAGGGCTTCTCTGCTCACCTCTCTTCATGAGTTATTAGAGTCTGATCTCAGGGGTTCCTTTTCAGAGCCATTTGTGCTCAGGTCTTTCACAGCTTTTCCAAACCATGGAGACTCTCTGCCTCGGATCTCCCCAGATGTACAACGTGAACCAACTTCCATGTTTTCACAGCTTACAGCCCAGAGCAGAGTGTGAATTCTCTGGAGACAGAGGAATTATGCGATCCCTCTGTGCTTGAGTTTCTTCATCTATGATTTGAGAATGATGGAAGAGTATCTACCTCATGGGGTTTTATAGGAATTATGAATTAGCATCATATGGTATTAATACTATATCTAGCACTCCATCCTAAAGGAGATCAGTCCTGGGTGTTCATTGGAAGGACTGATGTTGTAGCTGAAACTCCAATACTTTGGCCACCTCATGCGAAGAGCTGACTCATTGGAAAAGACCCTGATGCTGGGAGGGATTGGGGGCGGGAGGAGAAGGGGATGACAGAGGATGAGATGGCTGGATGGCATCACCGACTCGATGGACATGAGTTTGAGTAAACTCCAGGGGTTGGTGGTAGACAGGGAGGCCTGGCGTGCTGCGATTCATGGGGTCGCAAAGAGTCGGACATGACCGAGTGACTGAACTGAACTGAACTGAGCACTTAGTGAGAACCCAGTAAACGTGAACTGGTGCAGCTGTTGATGGTGGATGTCCTACCTCTTAAATGTCTCTTCACTTCTCCCAAAACATACAGGTTTTGTGTGCAAATTAATCAAAGTGGCAGATCAATAAACAATGGGTGAATTGAATGGATGAACTCACCCCACAAGACACAGCTTCAAACACAGAGACACCCCTGACTTGTCTTCTAAGGAATCTTGTTTTTTGGGTCAGGCTGTTGAAAATATTTCATATTGGTTATACAAGGCTGTTAGAATAAAACTCAAAATTAGATTGGAAAATACACCCTAGGTATGAATGAATCTTACTTCAAGCTTCACCCCCTGCCTTTGTTCTATTATCAATCAGAACACCATTTCAATTTTGATCTAAGACTGTTGTCATTCCTGAGATCTTTTAAGAGTTTCTGTTAGGCTGAAAGACAAGATTAGTCAGAAAAGAAGTCCACCTTGGGGAGTGTTCCAGCGGCAGGTGGGTAAGTGAATAGAGTGGGACCATAGTTCAGATTTTCCTTATTTGCTCTTTGGAACAGGTTACATAGAAACGCAACAACTTACATGCCATAAAGAGACAAGCTTGGGTGTCTGGTTTTGTTTTCCAGATGGGCATTAATGTAGTGGATTCTGCAGTATCCGGACTAGGTGGTTGCCCTTATGCAAAAGGTGCTTCTGGGAACGTAGCCACGGAGGATCTGATCTACATGCTTAATGGCCTGGGGGTCAACACGGTAAGGTAACTTAGCATATTTTAATATTCATACATTCCTTGCAGATTGAAATTGGAATGCGTCTCAGATTTGGGAAGCAACTTTGAGGTCAAGTTTTACTATACTTTTGCTCTTTCCTAAAATGCACAGTGGGAAAATACAATAAAAATTCTTGAGGGGGACTTTATAAAAGAACTTTTGCTATAGCTCAATCACCAATAATGCTACCATTTCACTTTTTTTTTTTTTTTTTACTGCTTCTTTACTTCCAAAGTACGTTTTCATCCAGTATCTCATTTGATGTCACACACTTTGTGAGTTAGAGCCTGTCTTTGCTTTTATGATATTTGTTTTTGCTGTTTTCTTTTCCTTGGAGGAAAACTGGGATCTTGGTTTTCTCACGGTGACAAGTAGGGCTTCTGGAAGAGAGCCCAGGGCCATTTTACAATGGCCAGTAGAGGAGCAGGGTTTAATAATACTTAGCATGCGAAACATTGGCCGGCAGGAATAGTCTCTTTGCAAGTGCTATCTGAGAAAGTCACAGGCCCTATAACACACATGCTTATTAAAATGATCTACTAATCTCTAAGGCAGAATCTTTTAGGGAAAAGCGCTGTTCACAGATGGTCAGGAATTCCACATGTTTTCTGAGATGTACAAATCACCACCTGGATTCGAGAATGGAGTTGTCCTTCCGTCTGGCCTCTCTGCTCCTCCCTCGCTCTACTGAGAGGCGGTCCTGCCCAGCTGACTCCTCTGCGCATCCTTCCCTGCGCTCTCCGTTTCTCAGCTCCGCCCCTCCCTCCTGCCTTCCCCGCTCCTGAAATGGCCTTCCTCCTCCTCCTCGGTTTCACCTGAGAGCTGAGAGCGAGTAAACCACCCTCAAAAACACACCTTCTGCTACTTCCCTGCTGATTCCCCAGGTCCACCTGCTGGGCTCCTCTCCTCCGCATTTCCGTGCCTTTCTCGGAAGCTCCCAGAAGGTTGCAGTACCATCTTCTTTCTGTGTTCAGCTCTCCCGGAGACAGACAGCTGGCATTACAATGTATTCATAGTTGCCTGTTGCCTAGAGACAGTCAATCCTGTTCACTGAAAGACTAATATCACCTGGAACTAAATACCAGAAGCTGTTGCCTCTCTTCTCTGGTTAGGAATAGCTATTACTGAGTAGTCTGATTATTTCCATCATTTCTATTAGATATGACTGTGACAGAACCTGAAAAAAAGTAGAAATATTTCCTCTTTTTTCCAATTTATTTTATTGAAGTATAGTTGACTTACAATGCTGTGTTAATTTACAATGTACAGCAAATATATACATATATATATATATTCATCACATACACACATTCTTTACCATATTCTTTTCCAATATGGTTTATCACAGGATATTGAATATAGTTCCAAGCAGGACCTTGTTTATCCATTCTGTATATAATAGTTTTCATCTCCTAATCCTAAACTCTCAAGCAATAGAAATCCCTTCTTGAAGATTTATATAACTCGGTTGAACTCAGTTGATGCTTCCCATGAGTCAGGCTGTCTGGGTCCAACTGCAAATACACCATGTTTTCATTTCCAAGAACTTCCCAATTTAAGTTGTAATGTTGGGTAGCAACCAACAAACCAAGGCTCTCTGTGGAACCTGCATCACTGGCTCGCGTGCCTACGCAATTAGCAAGAGTCACTGATGCGACTTCTAAACTGTTTTGGTTGCTTGTCCCTTCCTTCCTACCGTGGCTGTAACTACATCACCACAAGTCCTCGTATCTTCCAGGGATATTCATCCTCTATCCTGGTCTGCGGGACTTCCCAGGTGGCGCTAGTGGCGAAGAACCGGCCTGCCAATGCGGGAGACATAAGAGATAAGGGTTCGACCCTCTGGGTAGGGACGATCCCCTTGAGAAGTACACAGCAACCGACTCCAGTGTTCTTGCCTAGAGAAGCCCATGGACAGAGGAGCCTCGCAGGCTATAGTTCATAGGGTCACAAAGAGTCAGACACGCCTGAAGCGGCTTGGCACATATTGGTCTGCTGACTTCAGACTGCCTTCAAATTCATCCTCCAAGCTGCCGTGGAAGATTTCATCTAAGATACAAATATGAATATGCCTTGCTTCTGCTTGGGCATGCATCAGTGGATTCCCATTTCCTGAAAAGCAGGGCTATATTCTGTCACACTCTGGGGCCTTTTTTTTTTTCCTTTTCCAGTCCTTCTGCCCGTTCCTTTCCACGCATCCCATGATATGTTTCAGATGTCTGTACTGACGGTGCCTCACGCCTCCTCCTTCTTCTCAAGGACTCATATTCTCTGTACAAGCCTCGGGTCAGGATTTACCCTTCCTGGAACTCTTCCCAGACACACTGCTCTCCGTTCATTCCCATTTCCTTTTCCTCAGTGGGTTGACCACCCTGCAGCTCTGCCCTCATGGTCATCTGGATATCTCAGTGACTTTAGCTGCAGTGCAGGCTTTCCTGTTTAGAGTTCCACATTGCCTGCTTGACCACAGGCACCCTAAAGACAGAAACTGTTTTCTATGTGAAGTTCTTGAAACTTCATAATGTATCATAGTACATTAACATATTTAAGCACCTGGTTTAAACGCTGAAATGATTTAAGAGTAAATGCCACATTATTTCATAAAGGTATCTTTTCATCGGGCTTCCAGGGTGGCTCAGTGGTAAAGAATCTGCTTGCCAATCCAGGAGAAGCAGGTTTGATCCCTGGGTTGAGAGGATCCCTTAGAGAAGGAAATGGCAACTCACTCTAGTATTGTTGCTTGGGGAACCCCTGGGCAGAGGACCCCAACAGAGTACAGCCCAGGGGATCGCAAAAGAGTCGGACACGACTTAGTGATGAAAAACAAGCAAACAAAAATAATCTGTTCTTTAAGTAAATTGGTTAGAGAAAGGCCAAAGCAAAATTCTTCTTTGCTGTGATACCAACCAATCCCACTGCGTAATTGCTATAAATGAAATTACTGAAAAGCAAAGAACTTTGATGACTAAAATCTTCTTGTGATCTTTTGTTAGATGTAATTCAGAAATGACAGACATGTGTAACTTATTACTTACAGAATTTGCATATCACTGTATTAAGAACCAAACTATGCCTAAAGGACTTTCCACCCAAAACCATTACAAAACCAAAAACAAGTGTTAGTGTCCTAAAAACAACTTCACAATAAAAAGAAACATGAAAATTATTTACATGCCATTTTACAAATTACTTTTTGGTGATTCTTAAGCAGACGTAAACTGCAAAGAAAACAGTGCTGTAAAAGTTTCTGGAGAGAAGTAACTAGCTGTATTAGAGTTATGATCTCTTTATGATTGCTGGTATGAAAAGCGCCTGTGAGTATTTATGCTTGTTCGTTTTAAGAAAACATCGGACTTACATAAATTTTAAAAACTACTGCTTAATAGCAAGGGAGCTTGAGTCAGTTCGGTTTTAAGTCCATGTTGTTTCTAGTCCATGTTGAGGCAAGACATAGGAGCTTACAAAATGCTCTGTGGGGGCAAATCTCTGATTAATCTGCCTAACACTGCCCCCCAAGTCCCCGCCAGTGATAGCTCGGTGCGGGCTGGAAACCTCGGTGGTGATCCTTGGCTCCGCCAAGCCCAAGATGAGGAGCTTGCACTGAACTTGGCCTTCATACCCAACTGCCGATCTGTCATCCACGGATTTACCAAAGCCTTTGTTGATCCTATTTATGCTTCCAGTCAGTACAACCTCTCAGGCAAACAAGTTCCAGATGTGGACTAAATACTACTTCATTTTATTAAACTACCTCCTTCAATTTCATGCCAGCAATAGTGTTTCTGGATGTGGTTAACAATTATACATACATTCATCATTCCTATGTTTCTTGCAGCTTTATCAGGTTTGTTTGTTTATATACTAAGATATACTATGAGATTCCCCTGCCAAATCCTTATCTATAAACTGCTCCAAAGCATTATCATTTTAATTGCCCTTCACTGATATTTGTTCACTCTTTCTGATTCTACTGTTGTCCTTCATAGAGTTTAGGTACCAGCATAATTACACTGGATTATTCAGGTGTGGTTAGCCTAGGGTCAGATTCAAGATATGTTTTAATAAAGCAAAAAAAAATTAAATCTACATAATTTATGGAGACAAATGTTGTCCCCCAATCAATAATGAACATTTGTTTGATCATTTTAAATGGTTAAGTAACTACTAATATAATTAAAAGAAATCTGTTTTGTCTTCTTTCTTCCTACCCCTCCACCCCTCTCCTACCTGGCACCGTCATTTCTGTCTCACCAGGGTGTGAATCTTTACAAAGTGATGGAAGCTGGTGACTTCATCTGCAAAGCTGTGAATAAAACTACAAACTCTAAAGTAGCACAAGCCTCATTCAGTGCTTGACTTGAATAACTTTGTGACTTAAGTTTGAGAGGCTCCATTTCAGCTACAGATATGCATCTGAAAAGCATTACTGTCAGCTTGTTCTGAAATGTGGAGTAATAGACAAAAGTGGGGAAAAAAGAAAAAGAGAGATACTTTGAAAAAGGGCATCACTGGATGGATTATGAAGTGGACGGGAAGATATGCCAGTCATCAGGTAAATTGCAAACCAAGGCTAAATAATAAAACTTGCAGATGTCCTTTGAACTTGTAGAAAAGTCTACTCTTCTGCTCTTACAGAAATAACTTTTTAATTTAGTCGATGTGAAAATTGACTTCAGATTTCCCTAAGTATCAAATACCGTGTTAATACTTAATCAAGCTGGCTTAGCACAGCGTACATTTCGTCAGTAGTTTATGAGCCCCCGTGTGCTGTGCAAAGTGTGTGGCCTCCGTATTATACGTTATATGCCTCTGGATCTCAACTTTGCATTTGCCAAGTCAGTTAAATTATGGACCAAGCGCCAAATCTCCATCTGACCCCACATAATTTTTAGCAATAGAACTTTTATATTTCAAGTATGCTAACATCTGTTAACTATTTCAGTGACTTTATCTTGTTCCAAGAGGCTGTGGTCAATGGCCAGATGCCACATCCTGGAAACACATTACCTCTTGTGTTTGTCACATGCATCCAGTTTGCCATGCTTACCCTGTCATCAGTTGTAGTAAAACCAGCGGAGTGTTGCTCAGCCATTGAGAAACAAAAGGTACAACTTTCACCCCAATGTCTAAGTTGCAGAGATGAGAATACAGAGATATGTGTACCATAATCCACTTTTATCATTTTCAGCTCACTTCCAAGTTGTCCAAGGAATGTCACCATGATGCTAAGAATATTAATGCAGTTACTAATTTGTGAAAACAGACCTTTTCCATTGATTCAGGGTAATTTGATTAAATCACATCTGTTTGGGAGGACTGACATTTTATGGTTATTTTTAATGTTGAAGTGGCTGAAATTTTATCTTTTGTAATAACATTGCCAGGAATAGCAAATATATCTCCAAGTTGAGAAGAGGCACAGGAGGGCTGTGTTAAGAAAAATTTACTTCTATTACCTATGCAAATCATATGGGGGCAGTATTATTCCATGTGGATCTAAATTGTCAGTATTTTTATTAATATTTATGTAGACTTTCCAGTGATACTGGGTGATCTTATCTTTGAATACATTTGAATAGAACTTGAGATATGAAAGTGAGCATTGTGGGCTTTCTATTAAATATTCATCAAAACCACAGGAATAAAAAGAAATTCAAGAAAATAAGAGAATTGCTGATTACTACTATGTTAACTTTAAGGGTACATAATTACAATAAAAGGATTACGAAGGAAACATATTGGAAATTGACAGAAACTAAGTTTCCATGGAGGAGACTAAGGCTTAGGTTGTGATGGGTGACATAGCAGGAGGTTGTCATCAGAACTGAGTGACCCTCTGCACCTGGGTTAGTGCTGGCGCATGGGAAGAGCAGAGAGCAAACAGAATTGCATCTCTTTATGGATCTGTTACATTGCCTCTCTCCAGGAAGAGCGTGGGGCTGCACGTGGGGGCAGGAATGTACACCTCCCGTGCACAGAGGGATACCTCCCTTCCCATCTTCTGAGCAACTGACTTTTCCTCTCTCTTATGCAACTGTGCAGTTCTTAGTTTTGTGATATTTGGGAAAAGCATCAGTTTATGCAGACTGCTTATAGAAACAGTGAAGGGCAACACTTGGCTGTTTAGAAATGAAAACCACCACGGACTCTTCAAAAGGCAGAGCGAGTCGTCAGAACCCCAGGCGCAGCCTAGCACACACATGCGCCGCATATACAGCGGTCCACCTATTCATGTCCTGGAGCCCCTCGGAGCTTCCTAATTGCGACACCACAGGAGAAGTTTGTGCTTTAGGTGTTTGCTATCCTTTCTTCACCAAAACCATCTAAACCCTTCTAACTTAAGGGGAGTTTCTTCTGGTTTTGAGGGGGTGGGGATCACATAATCAAATAAAATGGCCTGAATTCCAGAGGCAGAATCCCCCCCCAAAGCTATATTTCCACTAACTAGGAAAGTTTGGAATCACTGAAGGACCTACCCAAACAACCTACCCACACATAAACCCACACCAGGGTTAGCCCTGGGGAAAGGCTTAGGAATGGCAAAGCAATTATGAAGTACATTTAGAAGTAACCTTTTATGACATCTGCCCTTTAAGACTACTGTAAAAAGTAGACGTTTTCTAAATTCTGGATTCATGAAATTCATAAAGCAAAGAAAAGGAAACTTGCTGAGAAAATTGAGAATGCCCTTTTATACTGTTTCTTCTGATCACTATAACATTTAATAAATACCCCTTAGCTGCACTTCTATGGCTATTCATTTCTATATGTGTGCATGAACTTTAGACATGTAACAGGATACTTAGCATTGAATACATAAGCCACCAATATCCCTATCACAGCCGTAAAGGAGAGATAAAACAAAGCTGGGACCCCTCCAGAAATCTATGTTAAATAGGCATATGAAAAACTGCCGTGAATACTCATAATCATCTGCAAAGTGCTTTTTGGACCAGAAGATAGAAGTTTTATGCTTGTGTGGGGCAGGTCTAAGAGTTAAAAGGATAGTTTTGGAGGTATAGAGCTAGGGAAGAATGGGTAAGCTAGGGAGGAAGGGAGAGAGGAGGGGAACAGAATGGAGTGAGGGAAGAGGGTGAGAAGAGAGGGAGGGAGAGAAAGAGAGGGTTGAGAAACTAGTTGCACCCTGCCTGTGGGCAGCTCCAGTGGCAGTCACCTCCTGCTCTGGAAGAAGCATCAACTAGGCTGCTTTAAACTGCAGACAACAGAAAACCAACTCATCGGAAAAGACCCCGATAATGGGAAAGATTGAGGGCCGGAGAAGGGACTGACAGAGGATGAGATGGCATCTTCAACATAATGGATGTGAGTTTGACCAAACTCTGGGAGATAGTGAAGAACAGGGAAGCCTGGCATGCTGCAGTCCATGGGGTCACAAAGAGTTGGACATGACCTAGCAACTGAAAAACAAGAACCGCAATAGAAGACTTGAACTCCACAGGCTTAATCTCAAATATCTCAGAATTACTGCTTTTCCACCATCATTTAGCTTGGAGACGCAATTATGTTGCAAGATAAGAGTTTCTGCCCATTTCCCTGTTGACACTTTCAGGCTCCTCCTCCTCTAAGTTGCAAAGTAGTAGTAGCATTTCTGAGTCACACCATCCCCATAGGACTCAGCCTCTGCTGAGGGCTTTTGCTTCTGGAATGCCTGGTTTTAATCAATGAAGGGCATTTCCCCCATCCCATCCCAAACTTTCTCTCCTGTTTCACTGGGCAGAACATCATCACGTGCCGATCCCTTAGCTCCTTACTTACTTACATGAGGAGTAGACCGTAAGGATAGACCAGCCAAGGTCATGGGTGACCTAGAGTGGGTCTGTGCAGTGGTTCAGAAGATGACCCCATAGTAGCAGTGTCCTGGTGAGAAAGGGTAGGAGAATGGAAGGCAGAAGACCTAACACCTCTGAAGAAGGAGCCATATCCAAGTTCTCGGAGACAGGAGGAAAGGATGGAAATAGCAAAAGTTTCGAATGTGCAAAGAGTAGGTTTTAAGGGGAAAGTTGTCCATCATGCTAATTGGTCTCTACATTTTTTTTTTTTCTCAGGAAAGTAGGAAGTGAGGTCTGGGAGCATTACAAGTGAGGATGGAGGGAAGGCTTGAGAAGAATGGTAATCTGTGAAACCCACCCAAAGCAGTATTAGAGGTTCACATACTCTAAAAAAAAAAAAAAAAAAATGGTACAGATGAATTTATTTACAAAACAGACACAGACACAGAGAACAAACCTGTGGTTCCCAGAGGGGAAACTGGAGTGGGGCAAGGGATAAAGTAAGAGTTTGGGATTTGCAGATGTACACTACCATATATGAAATAAACAGCAATGATTTACTGCATAGTCCAGGGAACTATACAGTGTTCTTTCCCATTAGAGGTTGCTGTTCAGTGTCTGGTAGTAACCTATAAGGGGAAAGACTAGAATAAAAAGAATATAGATATATACATAAAACTGAATCAGTTTGCTGTACACTGGAAGCTTCAATATTGTAAATCAGCTATACTTCAGGTACAACCAAAGAAGTCAGCTTACTTTAAAACAGTTTCCAGGGGCGCTTGTGGGCTGAGTCTCAGGCTGCTTCTCGGTCCTCTAACTTTACGGCTCTGTGTTCCATGCACTTCCCCCTCTTTGAAGCACTTCTTGATTTCTGGGGTCCTGCTCTCTTCCGGCACCTACTATATCCTTGATCCCAGGTCCTACCACATCTTTCATTGTTTGGTCTGTTCCTTCTCTCTGTTGTGTTTAACTGGAGACTTACAAATGCAAAACTGCTCACAGCTCCTGTCCTTGTCCAAATGCCTTCCATGGCCAGCAGGGTTGTCATCGCCTGGGTTTTTTTGGGAAATGCAGACTATGGAGCTCCACTCCAGACCAACTGCATCACCATCTGCCTTAAAATTTTTTAACTTGATGTGTATTTTCATTTTTATTCAGTTCATGAACTTTCCTTTCTTTCTTTTTTTTTTTTTTTTTTTGGTTATGAGGCATATGGGATCTTAGTTGCCTGATCAGAGATCAAATATGCAACCCCTGAAGCAGAAGCATGGAGTCTCAACCACCGGACTTCCAGGGGAGTCCCATCATCTGCATTTTTAACAAGATCTTTACAGGACTCATATGCTTGTTAAAATTTGAGAAACACTTGCCAGTTTAACACTTCCTCCTGGGCATCAAAAGCTTCATGTATTCAAAGTACCTTGTAGCACTTGCCTCTGTGTGTTGTGTCTTAGCCTGTTGTCTTTTCTCTGCTCCTGGAACAAGTTAGCCTGGGGCCTATTGCAGGTCCTTTACCTGGCTATTCTCTCTGCCAGTCTTTCCCATTTGCAACTTCTGGGCATTCAGGTACCAACAGCATAAATATCACCTCCTTAGTGAGTTTCCCCAGACAACTCAGTCTAAAGTAAGGCCTCAGATACTCTCTATGACATCAACATGTTGCATTTTCCTTTTCATTATATAATATTTAAATTGTATTTATTTATTTTATTTCTTTGCTCAGCAGAATGCATCTTCCAAGAGAGCAGGGGATTTTCTGTGTTCAGCATTCGTAGTTTCTTATGGCTCGGTGTGATAGCTATCTAATACATGGTGGTTAGGAGGAAAAATAAAAATGAGTTCATTTCAAACAAGAAGAAGGGAAGTATACAACACAAATATCACATTTCCTGCCACCTTCCTTCCCTTGACTCTTGTTTCTCAGCAAGATCCAACTGAACAGGCTCATCATGATTTCTCCAGGATACTTGGATTGGAGACAGATTTCACCAATTTCCTATACATGATATCCCTCCAGCTTATTATAAGAGCAAATTAAACTGAGTACTAGGGACTGCTATAATGAAAGATTAAAAATAACACATCAGTTGTGGGAAGGAGACCCTGACCCAATGTTCAGCCCTTGGAGAGAGGAGGTATCCTGGACTTACTGCCCATCCATCTGTCGTGAGTTGTCCTTGACATCTGATCTATTACTCGGCAGCTATGAAACCTCAGTGAATTTATCAATCCCTTTAAACCTTACTTCACACCTCACTTCCTTTATGTATAAAACTTGCATGATAATGGTCCTTATTTAGACAACTGTTGGAAGGGCTTCATGAAATCATGCTTATAAGTGTTTGACAAAGTACCAGAAAGTGGTCAATAAACGTTGACTATCATCTTTTTTATTGCCCTTTTCTATGGCACTGCCCTGGAGTGGGACTCCTCCCTTAGGAGTGGTTCAGCCCCCAAGAAGGCTCTCATAAAAGGTCATCCTGTATTCTTTTTCATGTAAGGGTGCATTGTCTTAAAGGGCTCGTTGTGATCCTGATAGAGATAACTCACCATTAAACC
Organism: Muntiacus reevesi; assembly: GCF_963930625.1. Classification (NCBI taxonomy): domain Eukaryota; kingdom Metazoa; phylum Chordata; class Mammalia; order Artiodactyla; family Cervidae; genus Muntiacus; species Muntiacus reevesi. The sequence continues at coordinate 7,248,928 of NC_089268.1, forward strand.
CCATAAATATGTAATCTTAAATTGGCACTAAAGCCCCATGCTTGGCTTATTACACTGCATCATTGAACTATGCTTCTGAGCTGACTTTTCTATATTTCACAGGAATGTAATTCCCATAGGAACTTACTGTGAGACTTTTACTGAGTAACCCTATGTAAAGAACATCATAACAGCCTTAATCTCCAGATCCTGTATCACCAAAAGTCAGAAATTTCATGAATATTGGGCACTTATTCCTACTCTTTTTGTGGTTGCATGAGTGGATTGCTCTCTACTGCCATATTGGAGTGTTTTCTTGGTGGGTTATCAAGTTAAGCAGACTTCTCTTTTCTTCTTGTTCTACAGAATATGCTTCTATTATGAAGCTGTGAGCTTCTTGAAGAAGACTATTCTTTTGTTCCATGAGAGCCATCCATCCTCTGACCTGAGCCATAGTATTAAGTTTATGTGGCTTAGAGAAGGGCTGATCCACTTCTAGGAATTGAGTGGTAATATCACAAAAATTCTGGTAACTGCTTCATCTGAAATTTCTACAGCTGGTTCTTTAAGGTCATTGGTAAAGTAGACAAACCACATGCAGTAGGTAACTGGACCTTTATCCTGGGTTGTTGAATCTTGAAGAGCTGTCTCTCAATCAAAAGTTTTCACAGTGGCCCCTCTATCTACTCATGATGCTAATGTATTGGATTGTTGGACAGATATTCTGGAAGCTTTCTGAGAAGCCAGAGGCATCACAAAGAAGAGAAACACTAGCTGCCTTGCTTTTCCTCCCAGGAACTTCATCCAGATGTAATTGGATCATCTGGGAGTCAACTGACTAAATTCATATTCTGAATGTGTGTGTGTTCCAAAAGGAGAGAGGAAGCAATGAAATTCGAATGCAAGTGCCTGGGTCCTTCTTTTTCTTTGTTTCTCTGTTTCTCTCCCTCTTTCTTTCTTCCTTCCCGCCCCTCTTTCTTTCCTTCCCATTTTCTTTCTCTCTTCCTTCCTCCTTCCCTTCCTTCCTTTGTCTCTCTCTTGATTTTTGAAAATTGTTTGTTTAGAAATATTTCCATTAATTTATTTATTTTTGTTAAAAACAATGTATGTCCCCATAAACGCCCTGTCTTCTCACTCTAACACAGCATATTACTTAGTCTAAAAATCTTCCAGCAAGAACCCCAGTAGTTTTCTTTTTAAAATTCATTAGCTAAAAATTTTAAAATCCAATTTCTTTTGGTAAGCTTGCAAGAACAACTGATTTACATACATATGTGCACACATATACACGTGGCAGCCACAGATTAATGCATTTCATTAAACCTTTTTTATGGAATTAGTGGATGAGATTATGACCTTAGTCATGGTTTTGTAAGTTTAGTCCCAGGCGCATTTATATTTCAAATCACATATCTTTCATAGCTTGCTTTCTTTTCTTTCAGCTTCAAAGTGTATTCTGTTCCATGTAAAGGGTGCATTGTACAATGAGACAATTTGATGCACTGATATAGTACAAAATGATTACCACCATAGTGTTAGTTAACAGGTCCACCATGTCACAGAATGAGCCATTACCTTTTGTGATGAAAACATTTCCACTCTGCTCTCTTAGAAGATTCAAGCATATAATACATTATTATTAACCATAATCACCATAATAGAATGGTGGTTAACAGGGGCTGAGGATAGTGCAAAAGGGGAGATGTTGGTCAGAGTCCAAGCTTCCAGTTATAAAATGAATACATGCTGGGGACCTTACAGCAGCTCTGAATTTTTACATTTGTACAAAGGGAAAAAAATGTTATCTGTGGAGTTCTCTTTGAAAAAACAGTGTGTCTTAAGTTTATCAACTGAAGATCTTCGCAGACGTTGAGGAGCAGGGGCGCTCAGACTAGAATAGTGGGCAGTGAGAAAGGAGGGAGAATGATGTGATGACACATGTTAGGAGCGTGAGTGGGGGCGGATGTGTTCTGCAAGGAGTCTGTGCACACACAAAGGATGGTGTGCAGCGCACTGCTAGGCTTTCAGTCTGCTTCTGCCTCCTGGCCTTATACCACTCTGCTGACTGCAGGCTCCTCCCTGGACCCACGGCATTCTGCAGAAGTGTCTCCCATTACTACACATTATGTGCAGGCAAGGTTGTCCTCCAAATTTGTAGTTTGGGAAAGTCATGCATTGGTGTCAATGATATTGTAATTTCAAAGCTGGAATAACATTGAATCTCTTCCATATTAAAAAACTAAATTTTTGTTGTTGTTGTTTTTGTTTTTTCATTTATTTTTATTAGTTGGAGGCTAATTACTTTACAATATTGTAGTGGTTTTTGTCATACATTGACATGAATCAGCCATGGATTTACATCACATTCAGTTTTTATATTATGCTATTCCCTAGCACAGTAAAGCTCAAGGCCATTCACCCCTTCCTTCCACAAGCCATTTTCAGACCTGCTTGAAGATCTTTCTTGATCCTCTCAGAAAGACCCTATATGTGAAATTATAATATGTAGGAATTCAGCTGGGCAGAGGAAAGTGAAAGTGAAAGTTGTTTAGTCATGTCCAACTCTCTGTGACCCCATAGACTGTGAATTCTCCAGGCCAGAATTCTGGAGTGGGTAGCCATTCCCTCCTCCAGGGGATCCTCCCAACCCAGGGATCAAATTGCAGGTGGATTCTTTACCAGTTGAGCCACAAGGGAAGCCCAAGAATACTGGAGTAGTGGGTAGCCTATCCCTTCTCCAGCAGAACTTCCCGACCCAGGAATTGAACCAGTGTCTCCTCATTGCAGGCGGATTCTTTATCAACTGAGCCATCAGGGAAGCCCAGTTGGGCAGATACTTGGGAGTTATGTTTAGAGCCTCCAACTTATACACAGAGGTGCTCAGTAATAAGACGTAGTAGTCACTCTTTGCATCTGTGTATTTATTTGGCAAAAAGAAGGCAGAGATTTAAAAAGAACTAGGTTGCTTAAGAGGAATTAATTTTACCATGTGGTATGTCATTATTCCAATAAAGGTTCCTTAAACAATACTCAATTCCTTAGGTCTAAATAAAAAAACATATTAAAAAAAAAAGAAGAAGAGGTATCTTCCTTCCTCCCTATTGTCTGCCTGTTAAGGAATATTTGGAATGAGAATCATATTTTTTTTAATTTAATTACCTTAATGTTCTTGTAATGTGGGAATTATTGCCTATCACTTGATCTTCTCCTGGAAGCGAGGGGCTGAAGTAGCTAATGCAAGAGAAAATGGTTGTCTCTTTGGATCTGGTTATTGTGTCTGTGAATCAGAGGGTAAAATGGCAAGATCTGTCCCAGGAAACAAATAGGGTACAGTAACAATATAGAGGGGGTCCCAGGTGGCACTACTGTTAAAGAACCTCCCTGCCAGTGCAGGAGACATGAGAGGCAGGTTCAGTCCCTGGGTCAGGAGTCCCCTGGAGAAGGAAATGGCTGCCGACTCCAGGATTCTTGCCTGGAGAATCCCATGGACAGAGCAGCCTGGTGGGCTACTCCATGGGGTCGCAAAGAGTCAGACACAACTGAAGCGACTTAGCAGCAGCAGCAGCATGAAGGCTAAAGGGTGAGAATTCAACATGACCTTGTTGCTGTCCTGCTTTGCAGTGGATGAAGAACTAAATACAGAAGAATCTGGAAGACTATAATTGGAGAACAGCAAGAAAAAAATTATATTTAGCATTTCCTTGACTCTGAGGAGCATTTAGTAGACGTCGCGTTATGCAGGGTTCACCCTAGGAGATTAAGAACAGTTGAATCATCTGACACAAACTGAATTTATGTATTTGAGAGGAAGAACTTCTATCAGCCCTGGTTTACATAGCCTTAAGTTAAACTTCTGTGCCTTGTTTTCTAGAAACATCATTTAGAGAAATGAAATATGTCTTTAAATGTCTCTGTCACCCTCAAAGCACCTAAAACAGTGTCCATAAACTGCTGTTGTTAAGTTCTTTATTTATATGATGTTATTTTTGTCAGCATGTAGGCCTTTTTCAGGAATACTGGTCTTATTCTGGACAATGAGCTGTATTAGAGGTTTTCAAATCTACAGTCCTTTGTAGAATCATGTCAAGGTGAACCAATACCAAGTGCTGAGAATGGAATTAATAAGAGTTTTATTGATTCAAGGTGCTTTGCACCAGCTGTCAGACACAGACCAGAGTCTTTAGCTATTCTTCACTCTGAATTCATAAAGAATAGCATCCCCATAGGACAATTTTAATTGGAAGCATATTTTTCCTCCATAAGGCAAACTCAGGGTCACAACAGGTAACCTGAAAGATTGTTCCACCATATGTTATTCCCAGAAAATATATTCCCCCAAATATCATGATACACAAGGGGCGAAGATTACATAAGTCTTAAGATAAACTTCCCATCAAGTCAGTTTACCATAGACTGAATGGTTGGGTTACAAATGAAGGCAAGGCACAATTTAGACTCTGGTCTACATTAGGACAATGAAAATTATGTTATCCACCTGTTTGAGTGCCTGTTCCTTTTATGCTAAACTTCATAGTATGTGTGCTTCAAGATATTCAAGGATGGACATAATATATGGTTATATATTCTGGAAACCAGAAAAGGTAAGGTTTTTTATTATAGTAAACTTAAATTTATAGTCCTATTTATTTTCCAAGACTTTAAAAAAGTCTATTAGTAACACAATTTTCGTTCTCATGAGAAGCAGAAGAAATGTTAACACAAGTTGTTTTTCTACATTAATGTTTACTTGTAAGTACATGTAAAGTAATTTTTGAATGCTGGTGTGTAATCTATTAAGTACTAAATATAATTCTTTTTAAATTTCATGAGGAAATCTGTTTAAATCTTAAGCCTTTGAAAATAGTCAGATTCAAGATAGAGGTTTTTATTTCTGATAAAAAAATGTTTCCAAATCCCCCCTATATAATTGCCTGGGCATGAATAGATATCATCAAGACTCCAGATGCCTACATTCTATTATATACTATGAATTAATTATAATAGATCTTAGTTTGGGAAGCTGTTAACAAAGTACCATAGACTAAGTGATGTATAAGGAACAGAAATTTATTTCTCAGGTCTGGAGGCTGCAAGTGTGAGATGCGAGCACTGCTGCATTGGATTCTGGTGGAAAACCCCCAGGCTTCTTGGCCTGTCCTCCCATTGTTCAGTTGCCAAGTCATGTCCGACTGTCTGAGACCCCATGGACTGCAGCACTCCAGGCTTCCCTGTCCTTCACTATCTCCCTGAGTCTGTTCAAACTCTTGTCCATTGAGTCAGTGATGCCAATTAACCATAATCCTCTGTCGTCCCCTTCTCCTCTTGCCCTCAATCTTCCCCAGCATCAGAGTCTTTTCCAGTGAATCAGCTCTTCACATCAGGTGGCCAAGGTATTGGAGCTTCAGCTTCAGCATCAGTCCTTCCAATGAATACTCATGCTTGATATCCTTTAGGATTGACTGGTTGGATCTCCTTGCAGTCCAAGAGACTCTCAAGATGCTTCTCCAGCACCAAAGCCCAAGCTAGGGATCTCTTGGATCTCTTTTATAAGGATGCTAATCACACATAAGGACTCTACTCTCATGACCTAAATTACCTCCCAGAGGCACTCCCCCAAATACCACCACATCGGAGGTTAGGGTTCCAGCATATGCCTCTTGGGGAGATACAACCAGTCAGTCGATAGTAAAGTTGAAGTGAATATATCTGCTGTTGTTTTCCTGTTGAATTCAGGATACTATGTAAAGAAATATAAAGGGATATGCTGCCAAAATGTTTTAATGCTGCCGTGACTGATATTATTATTTAGTCTAAATCACCCCACTTGACTTTCAACCCTTGGCTGTTGCATCCAAGTCCACTGCAAGAACTGGTGTAAAATAGTCTCAATATTTCTTGAATTAGTAGTGCCTTCATATACTCTCAAGAGGTCATAAGAAATCACAGTGGATACAAATGAACTTATTTACAAAACAGAATCACATACTTAGAGAGTGAATTTTTGGTTATTACCAGGGGAAAGGATAGTCAGAGTCTGGGATGGACATGTACACACTGCTGTATCTAACATGGATGATCAGCAAGGTCCTACTGTATAGCACGGGCTTCCCTGGCGGTTCAGATGGTAAAGAAGCTGCCTGCAAGGAAGGAGACCAGGGTTTGGTCCCTGGGTTGGGACGATCCCCTGGAGAAGGCAGTGGCAACCCATTCCAGCATTCTTGCCTGGAGAATTCCAAGGAGAGAGGAGCCTGGTGCACTATAGTCGATAGGGTCACAAAGAGTTGGACACAACTGAGCAACTAGCACTTTTTACTTTATAGCACAGGGAACTCTACTCAAAGTTATGTGGCAGCCTGGATGGGAGAGGAGTTTGGAGGAGAATCGATACATATATATGCATGTTTGAGTCCCTTTGCTATCCATCTGAAAATATCACAACATTGTTAATTGGCTGTACTCCAATATAAAATAAAAAAAAAAATTTAGAAGAAGAAATCATAATGGAGAGTTACAATGGGAAAGCAAGAATAATTTTGTATGCAAAAAGAAGTAGCTTCCAGAAAGCCATTAAGGCTACCTATTCAACAAACCAAGAAGGGTTTTAAGGTGGGAAAGCACAGTAGTTATTAGTTCATTAGGAGGCCCATGATTTAATCCAATTATCACAGTGCTAGGTTTTATTTCATATATGAAAGATGACATCTCAAAAAATACAAAGATAATGAACAGGTTTCACCTTGATTCTCCCTTTCGTTTTCATACATATAACTTATCTTCAGGTACATAATTTTTATATTTTGAGAATCTAGTTGGACCTTTTTCAGCTACCCCAGTTGACCCCTCATTTTATTGGTTTTCTGGACACCTATTGATAAGTGCTCCCAGGCTGCAGGCTGATTAGCTACCAATGACAGAAGACTGTTAGTTCATCTGAAGCTGAGCTGTTGCAGATCATCAGCTGGCTGTTGGTTCCCCAAACAAGGTTGGAGGAAACTGTGTTACAATTAAGTTGGATTTTCTTAACATCGGGGTGATAATATGGATCATTTAGCTCCTTATAGGCTTTTTATGGGCTTCCCTGGTGGATCAGTGGTAAAGAATCTGCCTGCAATGCAGGAGACCCAGGTTCAATGTTTGGGTCAGGAAGAGCCCCTGGAGGAGGGCTTGGCAACCCACTCCAGAACTCTAGCCTGGAGAATCCCATGGACAGAGGAGCCTGGCGGCTACAGTCCCTAAGGGTTGCACAGAGTCGGACATGACTGAGCATGCGTGCACACACATCCTGAATGGAAGTTTTAAGAGCCAACATGTACTTTGTCATAATCTCTAATTTACCTCTGGTAATAGTTCCGAGAAAAGTGGCTTTGTCAGCCTGAATCTCTGTGTGAAGTCAACAGAGCAAATTCAGAGCTTCCTGACAGCTCACAGTAATGAGCTTTTAGTGTGAGCAAGAAATAACCCTTTGTCATTATAATCTACTGACATATCATGATTGCTTGTTACTGTAGGATAACCTAGCCTTTCCTGTTTGAGACACTTATTACACGGAGTATTATTACAAATAAGATAGATAACAAGGCAAATTCAAATGTACAATAGAAAATAAAAATATAATAGGAGTCTGTACAGAGGGAATCTTTCTAATTGTTAGGTGCAAAGGAAACTCTGACTTTCTAGCAGCTGTATCATAAAGGAAATATATTTAGATATTGGTTTCAGTGTCCGTTATATAAACATACATCAGTTCCTCAGTGGAATCAAACGATTTCTAGTCATTTCTAGTTAGAAATCTCAAATATGCCTCATGGATTTTAACAAAAAGGATTACATTTGACCAACAAATTAAATCCAGTGTGGGGAAACTGTGTGATTTGGGATCTTCTCTGATTGACTTCTGATGAAGATAACTATAATGACCTATAAAATTATAGTGAAGCAACTACAACCTCCAAAGCCCTAATCTGAATATATCTGCAAACACTGTTTCTCGGGTAGTTTTATAACCAGGGTTCTCTCCACTTACCGTGTGCTCTCTGGTCTTCTGCCTGCAAAAGGGGAGATAATTCAGAAAACCGGGGCAAGAGGGAAATAAGGCCAATCTGTCAAACTCGCTGGCATTTGTTCTGGGTTTTTTGTTTTTTGTTTTTTGTTTTTTTTCTTTTCTCTTCTCATTTCTTCTCATCACCTCATTTCTTTTCCTCCCATTTCCCTTGTCCTTGTTGCCTCTCTAATAACGCTAGTTTTTAGTTGAACAATTGTATATCTGTAATAGGAACATAGTGGAATATCTTAAGTCATCACTTGTTTTTTTTTTTCAGTTTCCTTGAATCGTGATTCTCTACAGCTCCAAAGCCAAGCAACAAGTATCCATTACTCCTGTAAAAGACTGGGTAGAGCCTTAGAACAAAGGAGTCATTGTTCAGCTAGAGCTTAAAGTCTAGCCTTTTCAAGCACTTAAAGAAATAATGGCTTTGAAAGCCAGGGTTTGTGAAGAGAGCAGTGTTTTCTAAATGTTAAAAATGTCCTTGTGTTATCATGATCTAATTCTGGTAGATTTGCATCATAAAGCTGCATTAAAAGTTATAGTGGAAAAGAAACAGAGGCTATGGTGGGATAGAAGTCTACTTTAGATGGTGACTGTGGAGAGATGGAGGGAAGAAAAAGGTGGAGGCAGGAGTTTCAATGTGGGCATCTTGTCCTGTCTCCTCCTTGACCACTCCCCTCCGCTCAGTCACCACAACACACCATCTGTAATGGATCTCCCTGGGGGTTTGGGGCCAGGACAGAAATGAGGAACAGTGCTTACACCCATATAAGTTTGGGGAAAATCCCAGTATAAGAGGCCTGTCAACAATGCTGTGCATTAATCATATTACCAAAATTTTATGGCACTGTAACTCCAGCGGGATGGGAGCTATGACTGAAGGAGGGAATTGATGTTCGCTTCAACAAAAGAGCACATAATATAGCTGTGTGCAGAGAGAGTGGTTGGCCCTTTGACTCTCCAGAGGAAGACAGGAGTGCGCCGATCCTCTCTAGGGAGCGAGATGAGGCCCAGCTTTAGAGGAAGAAAACCACCCTATATGGGAGCCTCCAAAACTGGAAGCCTTGACAAGGAATCACGGGGCCCGAAGGAGCAGTGTGAACCGGTCATCCTAGCAGACTGCCGCAACGTGGCCAGAGACCAGACAGAACAGCGCCTCCCAGCGAAGACCAGAGAATGCACAGAAGGCCGCCCTCATGCCTCCGCCTGCTATCCGTTCATAAATTCACCCTCCTGGGAAGGAAGAGGGGAGAGACAGGTGGGAGGTCCCCCAACTGGGAGTTCAAAGCTAAAATATCTGACTTGTTTTCCAAGAGGACCAAGTTCACCTGAATAAACATTTTAGTTTCTTTCTTGGAGACTTTAAGGTATGTTTCCCATCACGGGAGGGAACAGAAGCTTCTGAAAGCAGACCAGATAAATATCCAGATAAATATCCATTACCTTTCCATACATGTTTTCTGATATCAGGGAAGCCCTGATATGTATCAGGTATATATCAAGTATGTATCAGGTATATATCAAGTATGTATCAGGACTTCGCTGATTGCTCAGTTGGTAAAGAATTTTCCTGCAATGTAGCAGATCCCGGTTCGATTTCTGGGTGGGGAAGATCCGCTGGAGAAGGGATAGGCTACCCACTCCAATATTTGTGGGCTTCCCTTGTGGCTCAGCTGGTAAAGAATCTGCCCGCAATGCAGGAGACCTGGGTTTGATCCCTGGATTGGGAAGATCCTCTGGAGAAGGAAACAGCTACCCACTCTAGTATTCTGGCCTGGAGAATTTCAAGGGATGGCAAAGAGTTAGACTCCACTGAACGACTTTCACTTACACACATGTTACATGCATGTTACACATATGTTACATATATGCTGTAAGGCAACACTGTAATGTTTGTATCCTTTACTGTTTTATAAGTTGTTTAGATTACATTACTCAGAACTGTTTCATATGCTTTTATGTGGAGATAGTTATCAGTTAAAAGATTAGAGCTGCCACTATCATAAATTTAGTCTCAATAATGAAGAATATCCCCAAGAAACAAAGCAACAGAATATGAAAATGTTCTTTTATTCAACAGTGTCCTTACAGATAAGAGGGACTATTTGTCTCCTTCAACCCCTAAAATACTTATTTAAAAATTGTTATTCTTTGTATTTATTTGCCTCCCTGTCACTCAAGGAAGACGGATAAGGTGATACGCAAGTGACAAAAGTGAACTTCTCCAAGTGTTGCCCATGTAAACATAGACCACATGCATTGTATCAGACCCCCACACTAATGATGCTCCCATACCTTAATGCTTAGTCCATAGATTTGGTAGACCAATAACCAGCTTCTGGCTATTCGCATCAATTTTCTGAATATTTATATAAAAATATAAATTATTTGCCATTAGTCTCTCTACTTTCTTTTCTCTTGTACTGAATGATTCAAAGACTCATGGACATGATTGGAAATCAAGATTAATTACTTTCCCCTAGTTTTATTGACATACAACCTTGGGTAAATTTAAGAGGTACACTATTACGATTTGATACAATTATATACTATGCCAGCAAATTTGGAAAACTCAGCAGTGGCCACAGGACTGGAAAAGGTCAGTTTTCATTCCAGTCCCTAAGAAAGGCAATCCCAAAGAATGCTCAAACTACCGCACAATTGCACTCATCTCACGCGCTAGTAAAGTAATGCTCACAATTCTCCAAGCCAGCCTTTAGCAATGCATGAACCATGAACTTCCAGATGTTCAAGCTGGTTTTAGAAAAGGTAGAGGAACCAGAGATCAAATCGCCAATATCTGCTGGATCATCGAAAAAGCAAGAGAGTTCCAGAAAAACATCTATTTCTGCTTTATTGACTATGCCAAAGCCCTCGACTGTGTGGATCACAATAAACTGTGGAAATTCTAAAAGAGACGGGAATACCAGACCACCTGACCTGCCTCTTGAGAAACCTGTATGCAGGTCAGGAAGCAACAGTTAGAACTGGACATGGAACAACAGACTGGTTCCAAATAGGAAAAGGAGTACATCAAGGCTGTATATTGTCACCCTGCTTATTTAACTTATATGCAGAGTACATCATGAGAAATGCTGGGCTGGATGAAGCACAAGCTGGAATCAAGATTGATGGGAGAAATATCTATAACCTCAGATATGCAGATGACACCACCCTTATGGCAGAAAGTGACGAGGAACGAAAAAGCCTCTTGATGAAAGAGAAAGAGGAGAGTGAAAAAATTGGCTTAAAGCTTAACATTCACAAAACTAAGATCATGGCATCTGGTCCCACCAACTCATGGGAAATAGATGGGGAGACAGTGGAAACAGTGTCAGACTTTATTATTTTGGGCTCCAAAGTCACTGCAGATGGTGACTGCAGCCATGAAATTAAAAGATGCTTACTCCTTGGAAGGAACATTATGACCAACCTAGATAGCATATTAAAAAGCAGAGACATTACTTTGCCAACAAAGGTCTGTCTGGTCAAGGCTGTGGTTTTTCCAGTGGTCATGTATGGATGTGAGAGTTGGACTGTGAAGAAAGCTGAGCGCCGAAAAATTGATGCTTTCGAACTGTGGTGTTGGAGAAGACTCTTGAGAGTCCCGTGGACTAGATCCAACTAGTCCATCCTAAAGGAGATCAGTCCTGGGTGTTCATTGGAAGGACTGATGCTGAAGCTGAAATCCAATACTTTGGCCACCTCATGGGAAGAGCTGACTCATTGGAAAAGACCGTGATGCTGGGAGGGATTGGGGGCAGGAGAAGAAGTGGACGACAGAGGATGAGATGGCGGATGCCATCACCGACTCGATGGACATGAGTTTGGGTAAACTCCGGGAGTTTGTGATGGACAGGGAGGCCTGGCGTGCTGCGATTCACGGGAGTCAGACACGACTGATCAACTGAACTGAACTGAACTGACTGATCCTCCACTATTCTCTATTCCACACAAACATATTTCTAAAAGCAACTTGATTTCCTCCCTCTGTTTTCTAGAAAACAGCCCATTTCTCAGGGTTTAGCAAGCCTGCATTAAATGGCAGTGACTGGGAGATGGGAAGTACTGTTTACCTTCTCTTATGTAACTAAGAGAATGAACAGCCATTGGGATATGGAGAGCTCTTTGATGAGTTTTGTGACTCACTGAATATCATTCTTCCCCATTTGAAAAGATAAAGGTTGACTTTTCCGTTACTCCAGCTAAACACAGCCAAATGTTAATTTCAGATTTAATTGAATGTAGACAATTTGACCTGAAGTGTAGTGAACAACAATACATATGCTACCAAGCTGGTAGAACATGTTTGACTTTTAACTGTAAATATATCACTAAATATATGTTCCTGTTCTTGAATATTTGAATCTCTGTGTCGCTACAGATGAAACAAGCTCATGTTTTTTCTTAGCAATGGGTAACAATGTGGTTGTAGATAACTGAATGGCACATATGTATCAAAAACTTAACAAACATCTTTTCCACAATTTTCTGTTCATAATTATATTCAGATGTCGTCAGGCCTAAAGTAGCAATATAGTAACACTACAGAAAGTAACAATTATCATGTTACTTTATATTGCAGAAGCTCAGTAAAAATTAGCATAGAAAAATTAAGTTTACAAATGAAATATATCATTGAAATGCACATTGATTTTTTTCAACCAGTGTAGTTATTTTATATCTTTCCAAATATGACATAAAGACAAGTTAAAAAGTTCAACATTATTCAAATTACAAAATCCAAAAATATAACTTCTGATTTTTACAACTAATCATCTAATAAAGCATATTTAGAAACTTAAAGTCAATGCTAATGGTTTGGTTGATGATTTGGAAATGAATATACAAATAACAAATATACTGGATTTTTTGTTAGCATTTTTCCTTTTGGCAAGTTAATAGGCATTTAGCTTGGACGGCAAAGCATCTGCCTACAATGTGGGAGACCAGGGTTTGATCCCTGTTTCAGGAAGATCCCCTGGAGAAGGAAATGGCAACCCACTCCAGAATTCATGCCTGGAAAATCCCATGGACTGAGGAGACTGGTGGGCTACAGTCCATGGGGTCGCAAAGAGTCACGACTGAGAGGACACGACTGAGAGACTTCACTTCACTTCATATAATTGGTCAGAAAAAAACCTGTTAACTATAAAATGTTACATTATGATACACAACCAATTACTCTTACATGGACTCAAATTCACCATTAAACATATCATGCAGACTGTAATTTATAATAACAATTTTTGGCTTCAAGGATAATTCTATAATTCTATAGAGTCTATAATTCTATCTAGTGTCACAAAAGATATGACTGTAAATTTATACTTGAATATTTTCTTAAGAAAAAACAAATCTAACATCATACCAATTATTATACCTTACATGAACATATTGGATGAACCAGGATCATTAAATCCACCCTAACATTTTCTTTGATGATGGAAAGTATATTCTGTTGACTTGCTTTAACAAAAGTGATTGTTAATGATCCGTGACTCTTAATGAATCATGAGTCTGCCAGGTATTTGGGTTGGTGAAGGATCTCTTGTTTTGATTCAGTATTCTGAAGGTTCTATACAAAAACAAAAGGATAAGTCAACAATATGCCATTTTAAGGATTTTACAAATGTGTCTATGCTTATATTTTTGGTTCGATTCTGTGCCTGAAGAGGAAGATAATAAAGTTTTTGGAAGTAAAGTTTAAAAAAAAATAGAATATTCTAAGGTCTAAGTATCATGCATTTAACTATGTTCTCCAAGAAATCATTTTCAAAAAAAAGAGAGTCTTTTTTCTCATATATTTAAATTTTTAGTTGTTGGCTTCTTTGCAAAATTCTTTGACAATTTAGAGCTGTTTTGATTTAGTATAACACAAAACAAATGCAAAAACCTTAAATCTTTACTGCATACAAACAAGTGTTCACATGGATTACATTTGCCCATCAGGTAAGTGGCAAGCAGCCTGATTTCATGAAGAAAACATTATTGATCGCCAGTGTGAGTTGACACAGGTATTGTGGTTACATTTCATTCCTTCTTCCCATGATGGCTTTTACTTTTCTCATTTATTAACGCTGAGTCTGGATCTTTCAGATCCACGTAAGGATCAATTTAAAATTGCATGGAAAGCAAGTTATAGCTAAGTACAATATAAAATAATGGTATAATGTAGTTATAATATTATAATACATAATAAGCTATATTATTAATACTAATAATATAGTATAATTATTATATTGTTAATCATATAAGTAATAATAATATAATATGAAATTTGTTTTTCAATACATGTTACAGTCAACTCAAGATTTTTGCCTGTAACACTCTCATTGTCATCCAGTAAAGGAACGTGACTTTCTTTTTTTTTTTTGGTTTTTTAAGGAACGTGACTTTCTATGCAGGTAAGAAAAGAGAAGTTAACAGCTGATATATAGGAAATTTTGAATAGTTATGGGCCTTATTTACCTGAAACACAAGAGTAATCTGTAAAAAATCCCTGGGCCCAGGTGGCAGATGTGAACTTTATACTTTAAGTGCGTGGCTAAAAAGTAAAGATTGAGGACCTCTGAGGATTTTGCTAAGCTGGAAAGTTTTTATGCTTCTCCCCATCAGTCCTCTGTGATGGAATATCTAGGCGGGCCCAGTAACTGAACCATGCTTTCAAGTATTCTAAACCAAACAAAGGAAAGTTTAATAAATTCCAAATGCTATTTCCCCCCCTTGAAATTGACTCTAATACTTTGGCCTTTAAACTGTATCTTGGAACTCAAAGAATATCTTTCATACAAATACAACTTTTAAGACCTTGAAGAAAAACAGTTTGGTATTGATATTGGTCAGCATCAAATTAAATGGTTAGAGGAGTTGGATCCAACAGGGGAATATGTTTAGCTGGGAGTACATTTAAAAATAAGTAAGCCTGTGGATAGAGCACACACTCATCATGTGCCCGATTCTTGCTACCACCACCCACCTCCCCATTAAGTCTTGGGCTTGGTCTCTGGTCGTGGAGTCCTTGGGGTCTGAGGATCCATAGGTGTACCAGCATCATCAAGTTTACTGAATCTTGTTCTCTGAGAATCCTGAAATAAACATCCGCTGGCTCTGCCACCCTCAGGCCTGATCTTACTGATAAATATATTTTAGGTGCATGCTTATAATGTATATATCATATATGTATGCACACACACTTAATACATATTTTTTCATAAAATTTAGGATAGTCAAATTATACGAAAATATACACATTTGTATATATGGAGAAATCCATGGACTGCATAGTCCATGGGGTCACAAAGAGTTGGACATGACTGAGCGACTTTCGCTTTCACTTCTTACACATTTGTATCATTAATAAGCAAATGAACATCATTGATATTTAAATATCAAATACTTTACTTATTAGGGCTTATTATTTTATTATTATTTTGATTAAAAATAACCAACTGAGCACCACTTTATATCTCTTTGTAAGTGTTAAATAAGTGGAAAAATTTTAAACCCCAGACATTTAGACAATATATCAATTGTAATTGATATATCTTTAACCTGAGGTCTCACATTCACAATGAAGACCAAGGAAAGGAAAGAGCCAAGGAAAGAAGATTCACAGCCAAGGAAAGATAAGATCTGGAAAAAGTAAATTTAGTCAGGCAACAGGAATAAGTTCTTTTAAGGTGCCTGATGAGGCCTCATTTCATACCTCACTTAATAAGTATACAAAAATAAGAATAAAACTCAGCTTATAAGAAATTAAAGACTATACTTTCAGGTAAATATAAAGTGTGTGAAACACGACAGGTGCATTATGTGAGCAGATTAATCCTGCAAGGGATCTGAATAAGGAATGCAGCAAAGTTCCATTTGGATTTCATAGGAAAACCAGGGGGAAGATTGAGAGCCACGTCACTGGAAGAACAATGCATATGTACTTATAAAATGCAGTGTGAAAGCTGGAGCCCATTATACAGAGTGAAGTAAGCCAGAAAGATAAAGACTGATACAATATACTAACGCATATATGAGGAATTTAGAAAGATGGTAATGATAACCCTATATGCAAAACAGAAAAAGAGACACAGAAGTACAGAACAGACTTATGGACTCTGTGGGAGAAGGCGAGGGTGGGATGTTTCGAGAGAACAGCATCGAAACACGTATATTATCAAGGGTGAAACAGATCACCAGCCCAGGCTGGATGCATGAGACAAGCGCTCGGGCCTGGTGCACTGGGAAGACCCAGAGGGATCAGGTAGAGAGGGAGGTGGGAGGGGGGATCAGGATGGGGAACACCTGTAAATCCATGACTGATTCATGTCAATGTATGACAAAAACCACTACAATATTGTAAAGTAATTAGCCTTCAACTAATAAAAATAAATGAAAAAAAAATGCAGTGTGATTCATCCAGTGTGAGGACACTTCCCTTACATGTGAAGACAGGGTAACGTTCTCATAGACCCCTCCCACGATTCCCGTGTCTTAAGGGAGACGCGCTCCTTCCCGGCCCTGCTGACCCGTGGTCCCACAGGGCTGGTCCCCTTACAGCCCCTCCCTGCTGAACTGCATCCAGTTACCTCAGTCTGACCATCACCAGGAGAAGGATCCCGCAGGTGACCATCATGCACATGAGAGCGTAGATGACTTCTCCTAGAAGGAAAAGTTTTTTTTAAAGGACTGCACTTTTAGAGAGAATAAATACTGAAGGTACTTCAGAGGGTGGATTTTTAGTATATATGCTGCTGAAGCAAGCACCAGAGGATGGATTTTTAACTGACCATTGAAGGGGGGATGAAATCCACTGAGAGTTATCTCCTTTGCATGTTTTCCTTTCTGCAATGCAATGCCTTTGACCTTTGACAGGGTCAGATAATCTGAAAGAAAACAATGAAAATGAGGTGAAAGTATATCAAAGTCATGCATTATTTTTATCCCGTGGGTTGTAATTTGCTTTATAAGACAACAATTTGTTTCTATGATGTTATTTTAATATAATATTGATATGACAGATTTGGGTAGAAGGGGAACACTTTTATTCAATTTTAACAGCCCTTTTCACCTTTAATCAAATAACTGCATAATTGAAGTTGCTTTTTAAAAAATTATTACTAGAATAATGATTACATTTTATAATACAGTTCATCTTACCTTATACATAGACTAGGGAAAAAATACAATAATTTAAAGTTGCACATTGGGATACTGAAAAATATTCCTTCATTACAAGAGTGATTGAGTGCACCCCAGGACCCACTGTATTTGTGAATTTTTAGAGTACATTCAGGAGAGTCCCTAAGCCAGTCACTCTGCTCAGCTTTCTACCTAGACCCTTCAATATCTGGTTTTGCTTATTCCCCTATTCTGTCTCCCTTTTTGAACCACCTCTTTTTGTATTGGCTTTACATATTTTTGCCTCACTTAAGGGCTTTCCTTGTGGCTCAGATGGTAAAGAATCTGCCTGCAATGTGGGAGACCTGGGTTCGATCCCTGGGTTGGGAAGATCCTTGGAGAATGGCATAGCAACCCACTCAACTATTCTTGCCTGGAGAATCCCATGGGCAGAGGAACCTGGTGGGCTACAGTCCATGGGGTCACCAAGAGTCAGGGGTCATCTTGACCAGTCTGTAGCCCTCTTCTTCTTGTTCATTTTGTCCTAAACGTATTCCACCCTCACTTCACAACTCATAAGACAAGAAGTTGCAAGCTTTGGATCTTTGGACTTAACTGAGCTCTGGTTTAGGTGATTTGATTGATAACTTTGAAGTGAAATCACCCCTAGTTTTGATTTAAGTTGACACAAACATATATGTCAAACATACCAATAACTTATTTCTTTAATGATAATGGTTCAGGTGGGTTTTAAGTCTTAAAAGAATAAAAGAAAGAAAAGAAAAATGAAGGAAACTGAGGTAGAGCCTCCACTTGAGAGAGAGTTTGCTATCTTCTGTTACAGATGTTTCACACATTTTGAGACCTGGAAGTCTGAGTGGATAGATTTTTTTTTTTTTGCAAAAGTGAGTGTATCAGATAAACAGGGTATTGCATCCAATGACAACAGCCTCTGAGTGGGAAAGGAGAGAAGGCATGTTAACCAAAAGTCCCATTTAGTCCTCTCTGTCCAGGACTGATGCTGTCAGGAGCCAGTTCCTTGGAGTCAAGGTGTGAGGTCTACCCTGAATACCTGGTGGAAATCACAGGAACCAGACTGTTTGAGATCAGTGATAAAACAATCAGGGTGTGTGCAGGAGAAGCAGCCTAATATAAGAGCTAGAAAGGTACCTGAGAATTTTATCACTGAAAATTAATTCTCAAGGAGTTAAGGCATTAGCAAACAGTTCAGGCATTAACTGTTATGACATTTTTAGCTCAAGATTGTTTTAATCCCCAACTCACCTATCAGATTATCACATATTTATAGATGTCTAACCTTCTTAGGACGTGAAAAGTCAACCTCTTCTGAATGTAAAAGCAATAGAAGTAGAGCTTTTGTGTTTTTTTTTTCACTTTTGTGGTTATAAAATGATTCTGTTATTCACTAGAAACTCAGAATGGAAAAATTGAGCTATTTGGAATTTTTTTTTATAACAGTGGTGTTTTTTGGGGAAGAATTAATTTCAATCAAGTTAAACATACAGATGTTTAGTGAACTAAGTGATCATAATTAAATTTTCTATTTAAATAAATTGGAATATTAAGGACACATTATTTTGCTTCTCTTTTGAATTCTATGGTGTTTTGTGACATTTTAGATGATTCATCAACTAAATGTAAATGTATGTAATGTACATTGGCTGATTATTCAAATGATGCTATAGTTTTCCTTTGTGAAATTCTATGCCTCAGTACATTTCGACTAACTAGGTATCACAATTCATCTTTATATTAGAAAAAAGGTAGGATTTTGATTAATTAGGCTATCTTTTAGATATATAACTGCCTAAGGTAATTGTTAAGCATTCACCTAGTAAGGCTTAGAAAGAATTGTCTTATTCACTAAATTTCACTCACATGGAACTCATTAACAAGGTTATAATAGATCAATGACAGAAATGCTAGTTAATGATCCCAGTGAAAATTTTAATGTGACTAGCAGTCACTCCACAATCTTAAATATTGTACCCTAGGAGAATACCAAATATCAGTTAGAAGAGATTAATGTTACAGAGGGTTTCTTGGCTACTGAAGCCCATTGGAGATTGTCCCCCACCTTTTATAAACAGTGAGGTTTACTGTGTTTTATAACCATGAAATTAAAGTCGGCAGAGTTAATAACCGACCTCAGTCCCACACCATCTGCTATATTTATAGATAAACATTGTCTGTGACTTGTTTATCTTAACTCCTACCCTAGAGGAATTAGATACTATTATGAACTAAATTGTAAAATCCCTGTACATTTGACGGGAAATCAAGATTAATTTCAACCTTACAGTAAGAACAAATTTAAATAGTATTCTCCCCAAATGAGCTACAGAGATGGGATCATTTCTCTCCTTTTTTTTTCTTCCAAAAATCTTGCACAGCAGTGGCTGAGAGCTGATGCAGCCCAAACCTCTACTTTGTATAATTTATATGAAGTAGTAAATGCATAGTAAAAAATGCAGCAGATCAGACACAAAGTCATGGTTTAAAAATAAATGTCAGAGTTCTTGAGACAAATTAACTTGAGTACAAACTACAGATTTGTCAACCTTCAATTAAAGCATAACCCAGAAGAGTCTGATTGGGAGAAAAATTTGATGAAAGGAACATTTTCATAGAATAATTTTTAAAATATATTAATGTATCTGTCTTTTTTTAATGGAAGTGCAGTTGATTTATAATGTTGTGATAGTTTCAGATGTACAGCAATGTGATTCAGTTTTATATGTATATTTATATATTTCATGTTGATGTATGACAGAAGTTAATAGTATTATAACTATCCTTAATTAAAAGTTAATAAATTATATATATATACATATATATGTATATATACATTACTTTTTGGAGAAGGAAACAGCAACCCACTCCAGTACACTTGCCTGGAGAATCTCACGGACAAAGGAGACTGGCAGGCTACAGTTCATGGGATTACAAGAGTAGGACACAATTTAGTGCTATCTATGTTATTTTTAAATTCTTTTCCATTATAGATTATTACAAGATATTGAATATAGTTCCCTGTTCTAAATAGTAGGTCCTTGTTAGTTATCTACTTTATACATAGTAGTGTATACATGTTAATCCCAAACTCTGGATTCATTCCTATTAATGAATCCCATGGCATAGTTAAAATTCTATTGTCTTCTTTCTAAGTTTAAATAAACAGCACCAATACCATGACAACATCTTATTGAGAAAGGAAAATTAAAGGATACTCTTCTTGTGTATCCTAGGCCTGGTGTTATTTCTAATTTGGTCAATATTGTCTCACCTGAAGGTATATTAATTCCCATATTAGAAATGAGTTTTTAATTTCTTTATCTAATGATCAGAATTGAGATTCCATACATCATGGACTCTTTCAAGCATCAGTATATGAAAACCTCCTTCTAAAGTGGATTGAAGGGGCATTGCTGCTGGGAGAAGGGAAAATATATCATCAGCAACAAATCTGAAAAGCCTATACGTTATCAATATGATAAATCAAGGTTTAAACACCTAACATGGATATAACACCATTGCTACTAAAATGTATGCCTCGAAACTAAACCAATTAAGTAATATGCTTTCCTTAAGCATTTATAACAGGAATCAACAAGGCATAGTCTTTTATTTAATTCATAAACTTCAAAGAAAAGTATGTCTTAGGTTTATCTTCTCCCTCTGTGGCTAAACTCACTGTAGTTGCCAGGGGCTGGGGTAACACAGAAACTTGAGATATTAGTCAATGGGTATAAGATTTCAGTTATGCAGAATGAATGAGTCTAGGAATCTGCTGTATACCATAGGGCCTGTTGTTAACAATGCTTACAGTTTTCCTGAAAGGGTAGATCTTAGGTTACCCATTGCGGATCAGTCCCCTTCTTGGATCACCAAAGGACTTTTGTGACTCAATGAAACTATGAGTCATGCTGTGCAGGGCCACCCAAGACAGACGGCTCATAGTAGGGTGTTCTGACAAAAGGTGATCCACTGGAAGGGGGAACAAACCACCCCAGTATACTTGACATGAGAACCGCGTGAACTGTATAAAAGCCCCAAAAAAATGACATCAAAAGATGAGTCCCCCAGATCTGAAGGTGTCCAACATGCTACTGGGGAAGAATGGCGGAGATTTACCAATAGTCCCAGAATGAATGAAGTGGCTGGGTCAAAGTGGGTACGACGCTCAGTTGTGGACATGTCTGGTGATGAAAATAAAATCCAATGCTGCAAAGAACAGTATTACATAGGAACCTGAAATGTTAGGTCCATGAATAAAGGAAAATTGGATGTGGTCAAGTAGGAGATGGTAAGAATAAACATTGTCATCCTAGGAATCAGTGAACTAAGATGGACGGGAATGGTGAATTTAATTCAGATGACCATTATATCTACTACTGTAGGCAAGAATCCCTTAGAAGAAATGGAGTAGCCCTCATAATCAACAAAAGAGTCCTAAATACAGTACTTGGGTGCAGCCTCAAAAATGACAGAATGATCTTGGTTTGTTACCAAGGCAAGCCATTCAACATCACAGAAATCCAAGTCATGCCCCTACTGTGGATGAAAAAGAAACTGAAGTTGGTCAGTTCTATGAAGACCTAGAAGACCTCCTAGAACTAACACCTAAAAAAAGATGTCCTATTCATCATTGGGGATTGGAATGCAAAAGTAGGAAGTAAAGATATACTTGGAACAACAGGCAAGTTTGGCCTTGAAGAACAAAATGAAGTAGGGCAAAGGTTAACTGAATTCTGCCAATACAATGCACTAGTCATAGAAAATACCTTTTTTCACCAACACAAGAGACTTTATATATGGACATCACCAAATGGTCAATACCAAAATCAAATTGATCATATTCTTTGTAGGCAAAGATGGAGAAGCTGTATAAAGTCAGCAAAAACAAGACCTAGAGGTGACTGTGGCTCAGATCATCAGCTTTTTATAGCAAAATTCAGGCTTAAGTTAAAGAAAAATGGGAAAAACCTGGGCCAGCAAGGTAAGACTTGCCTCCTGCATGAATTCACAGTAGAGGCAACGAATAGATTCAAGAAACTTGATCTAGTTAACACTGTGCTTGAAGAACTATGGACAGAGATCTGTACAGGAGGTGGTGAACAAAACCATCCCAAAAGAAAAAGAAAATAAAAGGCAATGTGGTTACTTGAGGTGGCTTTACAAAGTGGAAGAAGGAAGAGAAGTGAAAAGCAAAGGAGAGAGAGAAAGTTACATCCAATTAAACCCAGAGTTCCAAAAAATAACTAGAAGAGACAAGAAGGCCTTCTTCAATGAACAATCCTTAATAACAGAAGAAAACAACAAAAGGGGAAAGCTAGAGATCTCTTCAGGAAAATTAGAAACATCATGGGAGCATTCTGCCCAAAGATGTGCACAATAAAAGATAAAAATGGTGGAGACCTAGTAGATGCTGAAGAGATCAAGAACAGATGGAAAGAATACGTGGAAGAACTGTATAAAAAGATCTCAATGAACTGGATTACTGTGATGGTGTGGTTAGTGATCCAGGGCAGAAATTCTGGAGGGTGAAGTCAAGTGGGCCTTAGGAAGCACTGCTATTAATAAAGTTAGGAGATGTGATTAAATTTCAGCAGAAATACTCAAATTCCTGAAGGATGATGCCGTCAAGGTTTTACATTCATTATGTCAGCAAATCTGGAAGACCTAGCAGTGGCCACAGGACTGGAAAAAATCAATCCTCATCCCATTTGCCAAGAAGGGTAGTACCAAAGAATGTACTAACCCTCAAACAATTGCACTCATCTCCCATGCTAATAAGGTCATGCTTAAAATCTTGCATTCTACGCTTAAGCATTTTGCAAGCCAAGAAATTCCAGATTTCCAAGCTGGGTTTAGAAAAGGAAGAGAAATTAGAGATCAAATTGCCAACATTTGCTGGTTATAGAGAAAGCAAGGGAATTTCAGTTAAACATCTATCTGTTTCATAGACTACGCTAAAGTCTTTAACTGTGGATCATGACAAACTGTGGAGAGCTCTTAGATAGATGAGAATACCAGACCATCTTAGCTGTCTCCTGACAAACCTGGATGCGGGTCAAGAAGCAACAGTTAGAACCCTGTATGGAACAACTGATTGGTTCAAGATTGAGAAAGAAGTGCAACAGGGCTGTCTACTATCACCCTGTTTGTGTAACCTATACACTGGACACATCATGAGAAATGCTGGGCTGAATGAATTACAAGCTGGAATCAAGATAGGTGGGAGAAACATCAGCAACCTCAGATATGCGGATACCACTCTAACGCAGAAAGTGAAGAGGAACTAAGAGCCTCTTGATGAGGGTGAAGGAGGAGAGTGAAAGGGTCAGCTTAAGACCAGATATTTAAAAAACTAAGACCATGGCATCTGGCCCCAATTCTGAATGGAAAATAGAAGGGAAAAGTTGGAAGTAGTGACAGATTTCCTTTTCTTGAGCTTCAGAATCAATGCAGACTGTAATTGCAGCAAAATCAGAAGACAATTGATTCTTGGCAAGAAAGCGATGGCAAACCTAGATAGTGTGTTGAAAAACAGAGACATAACTCTGCTAACTAAAGTCTGTATTGTCAAGGCTATGGTCTTCCCAGTGGTCATGTATGGTTGTGAGATCGGCCCATAAAGAAGGTAGAAAGTCAAAGAATTGATGCCTTCAAACTGTGGTGCTGGAGAAGACTCCTGAATGTCCCTTGGACTGCAAGGAGATCAAACCAGTCAATCTTAAAGGAGGTAAACCCTAAATAGTCACTGGACAGACTGATGCTGAAGCTCCAGTGTTTTGGTCATCTGATGCAAAGAGTCAACTCACTGGAAAAGTCTCTGATGCTGGGAAAGATTGAGGGCAGAAGGAGAAGAGAGCATCAGAGGATGAGATGGCTGGATGGCATCTGATGCAAAGGACATGAACTTGGACAAACTCCGGAAGATGGTGAGGGACAGGGAGGCCAGGCATTCCATGGGGCCACAAAGAGTCTGACACAAGTGGGTGACTCAACAACAACAACAACAACAACAACAACAACAACAAGATGTTAGGTTTAATGTTCAAAATGGTGCCAAATGCAAGTTCATGTACCTGATGCACAGTGAGGGCAAACAAACCAAAACATCAGAATTTGGAACACAGAAAGTTTTACTGCAGAGCCCAGAAAGGAGAACAGGTGACTTATGCTCAAAACACCCCACAATCCTTGTAGGGAAGTGTTTATAAAGGTCAGGTGAAGGGAGGGCTCACAGGGCATGCGATCAGCTTGTGCACAGTTCTCTGATTGGTTGATATGGATTTAGCTTGGCAGTTAACATCATCAATCTTTAGGCACCAGAAGGTCCAGACTACATGCTCATGGTCATCAAGCAGTTAATTTCTTTCATTTGGTGGTGGTTTTAGCATCTGAAAAACTCAGAAAATATGCATCAGATGTTAGGAGCTAAAGAAGGGGGTCTTCCCCAGGAAAGGCCCAGAAGGTCCTGCATGTTTACATCATCACACAAAATAAAAGGAATTCCCTGATGATCCAGTGGTGAAGTCTCCATGCTTCCAATGCAGGGGGCACAGGTTCAGTCCCTGGTGGGGGAACTAAGATCCCTCATGCCACACAGCTTGGGCCAAACAAATAATAACAGAGCACAGCAGGAAACCTTAGAGGTGCTGGATATGCTTGTGATACAGATTATGGTGATGGTTTTACAGTGTCTGTGATATCTTCAAACTCATCAAACTGTTTGCATTAAACATGTATAGCTTTCTGTATGTCAAAACCAGGACACATATAAATGAATTAATAAATCTTTAAGACCTGGAATAGGAAATGGCAACCCACTCCAGTATTCTTGCCTGGAAAATTCCATGGATAGAGGAGCCTGGTAGGCTACAGTCCATGGGGTAATGAAGAGTTGGACACAACTGAATGACTGAGCACACATACCCGCAAGAACATTTGCCTTGATCCTTGTCAAGAGCCAGAAGAAGTTCAACGTGAGACAATGACTACATTGACAAGCCTGGCAACTGCTCTTTTATCCATGACTGAGTGACAGAAGTGTTCACACATCTAGTGGGTTTGCTCAGTGATTATGGTGAGTTTCAACTGCACCTCTAAAATATCTCAAATAGTCACACTTCCTAATAGTTTCTGCAAATAATGAAATAGTCACTGAGAAATGGCTTTTGGAATGCCAATGATACTATTTCTGACAACTAACTCTAGATTCAATCAATATAGTGTTAGAGAGCCATGATTTTAAAAGTTGAAACTAAAACAAAAGTCTGTCACCTTCAGTTTGGGGCACATACAACATGACTCTAAGGATAGAAATTGAAAATAGGAATAGAACATATCTGTAAGGGGCTTCCCAGGAGGCACTAGTGGTAAAGAACTTGCCTGCCAATGCAGGAGACATAAGAGACACATTCAGGTTCAGTCCCTGGGTCAGGAAGATCCCCTGGAGGAGGGCATTACACTCCATTACTCTTGTCTGGAGAATCCCGTAGACAGAGGAGCCTGGAGAGCTACAGTCCATAGGGTCACAAAGAGTCAGACACAACTGAAGTGCATACATGAATGTATCTGTAAATACACAAATTTGCATGTAAGACAGAATTACAAAATTTGGTCGGACTTCTTAGACTATTTTAGTCAAAATTTCTACAGTGATGCATTCTGCCTCATTCTTGACTGTCATCACCATCTCAGGAATTAGTCCCTTAATACTTTCTACTCTTCCAAATACTGTCGATGGTCAGTTCTAACTAAAATGGACAGTATCTTTCAGACTGCTCCTTTATCAACTCAAGATGACGAATCTACTCTCCTTTTTTGGCACTGCAGCCTAGAGTCTGTATCCTACTTGCATATCTGTGTTTGTGGGCAGAAAGAGAGCATGAGAAATCATACTGTAAGCAGGCCACATATAGCCATACTTTTCAAACATTAATATGAATCTCTGGATACTTTAAAATGCCAGTTTTGATCAGTAGATCTGGGATAATGCAGAGATTCTGAATCTCTTAAAACTTCCCAGGTGCTTCTGCTTCTAGCAAATATAATATTATATATATATATATATATATATATATATACACATATATATATATATATATATATACACACACACACACACACACATATATTCATATATATACATAAAATATAGAATGGGAGAGAATATGCACATACATACTTATGCAACATACAAAATGCTTCACTTCCATGTATATGGCCTAATATCAATACTTTACAAGGCAGTTTGACAGACACTACTTAAATTTTAGAACAACTAGCCACACAGGAAATATTAGCTCACCTTAAAGAAACTCAGACACAGAATAGTTGCCCAAGATCACAGAGTCAATGAATAGTGAAAACGTGATTTGTCGCAAAATTTTTTAATCAATTATATACTTTAAAAACCTCATGGAGACTACAAAAACATGTAAAACATTTTCAGCTTTTTCCAATGTAGCAGCCAACTGGATTAGAAAATAGATTTTTTAAAAAAGGAAATAGATTTGAAAAATAATAAAGACCAGTTGAATTTGATAGTGTTATACAATAAAAATGGAGGAGGCAATGGCAACCCACTCCAGTACTCTCGCCTGGAAAATCCCATGGATGGAGGAGCCTGGTGGGCTGCAGTCCATGGGGTCGCTAACAGTCGGAAACGACTGAGCAACTTCACTTTCACTTTTCACTTTCACGCATTGGAGAAGGAAATGGCAACGCACTCCAATGTTCTTGCCTGGAGAATCCCAGGGATGGCAGTCTATGGGATCTCACAGAGTCGGACACGACTGAAGTGACTTAGCAGCAGCAGCAGCAGCATGCAATAAGAAACATTTAGTAATATGTGATCACTAATGTCTGTGGTTATATCTATAAGTTTGAGTCTTAAAGTGGAAAAAAGTATATGTATATGTATTTCTGTTGCCAAAATTCACAATAGAAGATATAAAATCTAATAAAATGTCTCATATATAGCTGTAGGATTTTTCAGTGTCTTGCACATACCTTTGAGATATGTTCATCATTTTCAAGGTCATCAAATAAACCACCACTTTAACTTTGACATTTAACAGAAATATGAAAAAAAAAAATGAATGCCACAGTTTTCAAGGTGGTTACCTTAGATTTTGATATCAATAGAATATTTCTGTTTTACAGATGTAGAGTTAGGACCATATGTAAAACTTTCCAGAATATTCACCAGGCAAAGGGCATACAAAGAATAATACACAAAAGCTCAGTGTTACTATTTAAAATCAGACTTGGCTATTTTTGTGCTTACTATAGTATACATCTACATCAATACAGCCTGAGTCTCAGATAAAAAATATAAAGCAACCCCATGGTTTAAATCTGTCAGTATCTGGAATGAGTTTAATAGAAACAAAATGTGTTTCCGAAGTTGAACGTTTTCAAGTAACTTTTATCTTGAATTATATAAGTACTAGGAGATCTTGTGATAAACAAATGTAAGCTAAGAATAGAAATAACTTACACAATACCTTATCGATTTTATAAGTTTATGTTTTCATATATGGAGGATTTTAATGTACAGAATTTTTTAAAGAAAAAGTATATGTGATAATACCATTAATTGTCCAGATAGCTTTCTGATGTCTTCATTTGGAATTAATTGATTGACTAGTGTCTACCTTTTGGAACTGTATAAGACTTTGTCTGGCTGGTGTAGAAAATTTTTTCACGTGCTGATGGAAAACACCAAGGAAAAGAGAGGGAAATAAAATAAAGGATAGAGAGAGATTTTTGGAGAGTCTTCACAGTCATTTGGAATGATGAGATGATTGAGAAAGTTTTGCAAGTTATTGAGTTTTAAAATGGAAAAAGAAAGTATTTAATTGCAGTATTTCTTCACTGCACATACATTTGTAAATCTTCAGGGAGAAGTTGACTATCAAAGTATGATAAACGCTGTTAATTTTCCTTAGACAGCATCCTTCTTGAGAATAGACACCATATCCATCTAGTTTACAACATAACATGAATGTCACAATGCCATGGCCATGCAGTTATCTGATGGCCAAAAGCGTATATTAGCAGCTTTCACGTCTGAAATAGCACATCTGTCACTGCCTAATGACATACATTTACGGTAGCTCAGTGGTAAAGAATCTGCCTGCAAAAAAGGAAGAAAAGAAAGTGAAGTCGCTCAGTCGTGTCCAACTCTTTGAGACCACATGGACTGTAACCTACCAGGTCCCTCCATCCATGGGATTTTCCAGGCAAGAATACTAGGATGGGTTGCTGTTTCCTTCCCCAGGAGATCTTCCCGACCCAGGGATTGAACCTGGGTCTCCTGCATTGTAGGCAGATGCTTTACCATCTGAGCCACCCGGGAAGCTCTCACAAAAAAGGAGGCCACCTGCAATACAGGAGGTTCGATGCCTGGGTTGGGAAAATCCCCTGGAGAAGGAAGTGGCAACCCACTTCAGATTTCTTGCCTGGAGAATCCCATGGACAGAGGAGCCTGGTGGACTACAGTCCAAGGGGCCATAAGAGTCGGACACAACTTAGTGACTGAACCACCACACCATAAAATTATATAATGTTTAGTTCTTTCTCATCTTTAACTGATGTTAGCCAA
Source organism: Muntiacus reevesi (assembly GCF_963930625.1). NCBI lineage: Eukaryota > Metazoa > Chordata > Mammalia > Artiodactyla > Cervidae > Muntiacus > Muntiacus reevesi. The sequence continues at coordinate 7,277,706 of NC_089268.1, forward strand.
GAAGCTTCACATTAATCCCATATTTTCACATATTGTCACCACTTCGTCAAATGCAAATTCATTGTCCAAATTGCAATGCATATGGGTACTTGGCCAACAGACATCTATTAAGAAGCTATTTCACTTGATGATTAATTCTGTCAGGTTTCTTCACTGATGGACAAAGTTTAAGCATCTTGGTCATTAGTAAAGGAGATAACTAACAGCAAGAATTTTTGGAATTTATCTGAGTTCCACTTTTCTTGTTTGTAAAATGAGACTAGTAACACCTATGTTTGTGAGATTTTTTGATAGTGAAAACTCGTTCTAAAGTAACAGAGCTCTTGGGGACTTCTATGATAAAAAAAAAAAGTACACTCGTGGGAAGGGAAGGGCAATAAGGATAAGAAAAGGGATTCCTTTGATAGTTCTTTTCCTTTTTTCATTTATTTATTTGGCTGTGCTGGGTCTTAGTTGCATGCAGCATGTGGGATCTAGTTCCTTGATCAGGGATTGAATCTGGGCTCCCTGCATTGGAAATGAGTCTTAGCCACTAGACCAACCAGCGAAGTCCCTTGATGGTTATTTTTCTCTTCTTTTCCCCCTTCCTTTCATTTCTCCCTTGCTTCCTTTCCGTGGAAAGATCTCCTGAGGCCAACTGACTGAAGTAGAACATCTTGTCATTTTCGATTTCAGAAACCTTACTCCAGGTAGACACAGTAAAGTGAAAGTTTGTTAGGATAGGCAAAATTTTCCAAGCTGTATCATGAAACATTAGCTATGAAGAATACTTTTATGTGCTAGAAAATAAACAAGTCCATAAGTAAGTGACTTCAGAAACTTCTAGATTAGACAGAATAAATCACGGGCTTTTTTTTTTTTTTTTGCTGCAAATATTTTCAATATATTTTAGCTATACCAGTGGGGCACACTTTACCAAAATTTATTTTCTCTGTAGGTTACATCTGGGAATCCATTAAAAATTTTTGTAAAACACAGGCCTATGTTATCTATAGACAAATATTTATACATTTGTGTGGGCTAAGATGCTTATCAAGGATTCTTATTTGTACTTAGTGACGGAAGTTCATAGAACACCATACAGACAGTATTCTGTGTCCATCAACGTAGGTACTATTTTAGGTACTAACTTATAATCCTCTCCTCTACTAAGTACACATATTTCTAAGCACCTGACACCAAAATTTCTCTTGTTCTCTACTCCAGGGAGTCAAACAAAATTTACAGCCTGTGGTTTGGGAGAAGCCTGCTTCTCAAATGCTACTCTCATTGTCTCTTGGAGTGGTTGGCATGATGCAACACTAATTCCAGGTTTACTATCAATTTATCTGCTATTCTTCAATTCCTAAACTTGTGCACATGGGATGTGGAGAATTTAGAATCTGCCCCCTACTTCGGAGAGTCATTCCAGCAGAACTAGGAGTTTATGGATCATTTATACCTTGTTACCTATAAATGTCCACAGGACCATGGGATAGAACCAGCATATTTGGACCCAAGTAATGAATGGCACCCTACTCCAGTGCTCTTGCCTGGAAAATCCCATGGACAGAGGAGCCTGGTGGGCTGCAGTCCATGGGGTCGCTAAGAGTTGGACACAACTGAGCAACTTCACTTTCACCTTTCACTTTCATGCATTGAAGAAGGAAATGGCAACCCACTCCAGTGTTCTTGCCTGGAGAATCCCAGGGACGGGGGAGCCTGGTGGGCTGCCGTCTATGGGGTCGCACAGAGTCGGACATGACTGAAGCGACTTAGCAGCAGCAGCAGCAATGATCTCCCAGTTGAGTAATTACTTCCTACTTCAAAACTAGAACTGTGGCAATCAACATGGTGTGTATTTGTAGGATGATACATGACTCTGTTCTTGAAGTAATTTTGGATAAGGTGAAAATGTGATTCATGTGCAGTGGTAATTGACAAGGGACACCTCAGGGAAAGGTACACATCTGATGAATGGTAGGAAATAAGGCTAATTTACATTCTGGGTGTCCTTGAAAATTGAACGAAGGCCTTTAGATGTGGGAGGAATGAAAGCAAGGGCCATGGGCAGCCCACAGAAATAGCATGATCAAGACAGTTTGAGAATTCGTCTATCCCTGGTAGGGAGATGTAAGGAGGAAGGGACAGTAGCAGTTTAGGCTTGAGAAGGTGAAAACTGAAAATCAGTGGGAGAAGCTAGAGCAGAGAAGAGACCAAGTGTAAGGGCATATTTCACAAAGAGATTTCACAAAGAGAATCATGCAGGGCAGAGTAGCAGAAGCATCAGAATCAGATCTAGAGTCTTTCTCACTCCAGCAGTGTCATTGTGGGTAACTTACTCCTCCTCTGCTCTCTTGAAAATGGGATAATGCCAACCACAAAATTTAATTAAAAATTAAAAGTGACAGTAAGTAACAAGAATTCAGAATTATGTTTGGTACAAAATAAACGCTCAATAAATTACACCATTTAAAAAATATTACATAATTTAGAGTATTATTTGATATTTAAAGTACAGAGTTAAATAAAAAATGACCTTTGGGTTCTTTCTTTTTTTTTTTAAATTTGACCTTTGGGTTCTTGAGAGAATAGATTTGGGTTCTATCAGAATAGATTTGAAGTGAAAGGTAAAAGAGTGATAGAGTGCAGAACTGTAATGTTCACCTCTCTACTTTTCAACCTCAGGGTAAAGAACCCCGACTTTGGAACCAGAACTCCAGCACAATCTTAGTTGAGTCATCCACTGGCTGCAGCAGCCTTGGACAAGTTACCTTAATCTCTGAGCCTCATGCTGCTCACATGTAGAAAGGGATTTGAGATAGACTGTATGATTTTACTTGATTTTAAAATTGAAGTATAATTGATTCACAAAGTGTGTTAATTTCAGGTGTACAACAAAGTGATTAAGTTATATATATATACCTTTTCAGATTCTTTTCCATTATGATTTATCACAGGATATTGAATATAGTTCCTTATGCTATACAGTAGGTTCTTATTTTTTTATATACAGTAGCATATATCTGTTAATCCCAAACTCCTAATCTATCCCTACCCCTAGATTGTATTATTTTGCAGGACTCCTCTTTCACTCTAAAGGATTATATGCCCACCACCCATGCCATGTGACTTAGAGGACCACTTTATTTGGAAAGAAACTGTTTATTAGCCCACTGCCATTGGGCTTGACCTTGACTTGAATTAGTAAAATACATAAGCAGTGACAATGTGTATGTTATACTCAAGCAGAGGCTTGATTGAGTCCATCGCTTAGTTTTTGTATGTATATGTCATACTCAAGCACAGGCTTGAATGATTCTATTGCTTGGATTTTGTCTCTGCCATGAGAATGTCGTGTTCCAAAGAGTGCCATGCCTTTAGCCTGAGTGTAGAAATGGGGGTGCAGAGCCTCAGCTTACAGTCCAGAGCTGCCTACATGTGACAGAAGCTAGAAATCAGTCTTTGGGTTTATAAGTAACTGAATTTTGGATAGTGTGCCTAACTGCCTACCCCTGCAAAAGTTGACTCATTCGGGGGTAATAATAAACCACAAATGGAAATTGTTAACAGAAGGTAGGTTCTTAATAGTATTACCTCTTTCTCTTCTCTCCTGTCTTATGTCTGTCAATTGAATGGTAGGTAGAAGGAGAAGAAAGAAGTGAAAAAAAGTTTAAAGCAAGGTGAGAAAACAGGAGACAGAGACCTGACTTGGACAAAGGTGGGGAGATCTGTGAAGAATGGCCTTCATCTTAGGGATAAGAATGCTTTTCTCTCTTTTGGCACACGGGATAGTCATGCAGTCTCTCCTCTCTCATGGATCATTGCTAATGTCAAGTTCGTGAGTGTGAGCTCAATCACTCAGTCATGTTGGAGGCTCCTCTGTCCATGGGATTTCCAGGCGAGAATACTGGAGGGGGTTGCCATTTCCTCCTTCAGGAGATCTTCCTGACCCAGGGATCAACCCTGTGTCTCCTGCTCACCTCCTGCCTTACAGGTCGATTATTTATTGCTGAGTTTCCATGGAAGCCCAGTGTCAAGTTCACCTTACTCTTAAAAATAAATATGAGATGTAACATCATTATCTCTACTGGGATTAAACTATATCACAATCAAATAGGGCCCCATTATTTTTATTCCTAATCTCCTTTGACTTGCATTACAAGATTTCTGAGCTTTTTTTTTTTTTTTTTTACATTAAATAAACCCACAAAATCATAATGAGAATTGGAAATAAAGAGAGGATACCAGTAAGTATAAACAATAGAGCAATGTGAGGAATAGTGTAGATTGTGGAAAGAGGTCAACTTTTGGTTTAAAGCCACAGACTCAAATCCTTGCTCTAAAATGTGTTAAGAGACTTCCTTGGTGGTCCAGTGGTTAGGAACTTACCTGTTAATGCAGAGGACATAGGTCTGATCTCTGGTCTGGGAAGATTCCACGTGCTTGGGGCAATGAAGCCCCTGCACCACAACCACTGAAGCCGGAGCACCTAGAGCCTCTGCTCCATAACAAGAGGAGCCACTGCCACGAGAAGCCCGCTCACCACAGATAGAGAGCAGCCCTTGCTTGCAGCGACTAGAGAAAGCCCGCATGCAGCAACAGAGACCCAGGGCAGCCAGAACACAGAAATATAATGAAAAAGTGTAAAATACGCTAAATATGTGACTGGGGGTACTTAACAAACAGACCCTTCTGTGCCCAGTTTCCTACTCAATTTGATGAAAGTTATAATATTGACTGTGAGGATTGAATGAGGATTGAATGTGCAGAGGGTCCACATGGGAGCTATACTTTTTTAATTGAAAACTGTATTTTGATTGTGGTTGGATATCAGCATTAACTACAGAGCATTTAAAATTAGAGCCCTTGGCCTTATCACTACAGGTTTTAAAGGTCAAGGGAGAAAAGGGGATAAAGTGCTAGACAGTCTTCATTTCAAAAGTTCTCTAGACACTTTCAATGCATAGTCAGAGTGGAGGACCATCAGGCAGGACAAAACACATGTTTTTGAAGATGGAAGAAACAGATCAGATTGCAAACCACACTACTGTAAGCTAGTGCCTTAGAAGTTCTTAGTGAGGAAAAAAAGAGGAAGAGGCTGGGGAGTTATGTTTAAGAGATAAAGTCTTCGAAAAAAATCAGTAATGGGTGGGCATGACCAGGTTAGGGATAATAACTGCAAAGCTAGTTTTATCAATAGAAGGAAAATCTCTTTGGATCAGTAAGAGAACTAGCCACCTCACAGTTGAAAGGTAGTTGAAGTTACTTTTCAACCACCCAGCAGTGTTAAAAGAACAAAAGCAATTAAAACCAACAATATTTCCATTGCAGAGGAGGGGTGTTGGAATGGGAGTTTGGGCCAAAGAACTGTGAGGAATATTAACTGGGTCAACTCAGCCATGTAGAAGTGTTGGAAAGAGCTATTACGATTGTAGACATATGCTTAGTGTACATTTTTAATGTAATAACTACCATATGGACTTTAAACAAACTACCATTGTACATTGTAGGCTGTCTGATACACTAGCAAGAGTGAGAGGCTTGAGATGTAGATACTAAATGATGGCTGTCTAGAAACTAAAAACATCATCCTTAGCATCTTCCCACCCAGGACTTACAGACACACGACTGTATATCCCTGAGATAAGGTGCCCTTTGAAGAGAGGGTTTTCCTGGTGGCTCAGTGGTAAAGGTTCCACCTACCTAACAGGAGGCTTGGGTTCATTCCCTGAGTTGGGAGGAACCCCTGGAGATGGAAATGGAAGTCCCCTCCAGCATTCTTGCCTGGAGAATCCCATGGACAGAGAAGCCTGGTGGAGAGCTCTATAGTCTGATGGGTAAGGCTTCCCTCCTTTCAGATTGCCTGACTCCCAACTGAAGTTGTTTCTCAGTTGCTCGGTCATGTCCAACTCTTTGTGACCCCCATGGACTGCAGCACACCAGGCTTCCCTGTCCTTCACTACCTCCTGGAGTTTTCTCAAACTCATGTCCATTGAGTCAGTGATGCCATCCAACCATCTCATCCTTTGTCACCCCCTTCTCCTCCTGCCCTCAATCTTTCCTGGTATTTAGGTCTTTTCCAATGAGTTGGCTCTTCGCATGAGGTGGCCAAAGTGTTGGAGCTTCAGCATCAGTCCTCCCAGTGAATATTCAGTGTTGATCTCCTTTAGGACTGACTGGTTTGATCTCCTTGCTGGCCAAGGCCAACTGAAGTAGGTGTACCGTTAGAGACTAGTGGGCAGCTTCTTTCTGCAGCTGAATTGTTTTAAAAGTCTCTACCATATGCCTACAGTGTCTGGCCAACTGACTCAGGTGCTAACACAAGAGTAAGATGCAAGTCTCAGAGTTCTGTCAAGACTCCAAGCATGTTGCAAGTTGGGGAAGTTCAGTGTTCAACCCCAGGGGCAACCAGAGGAAGCTGGTCTGCCCTAAGCCAAAAGCCGGCAAAAAGGAGAGACAGCGGGGACACTCAGGGCCATGGACACACGCTTTACAACCACCACCCAACACTCATGCTGCCTGACAAAGCGGCTTCCATTCATTCCACATTCTTTTATCTGGTTTGAAAACCCATTTGTTTACTGTGATTTGTACCACAAGATCCCACTATGCACTTTACAGAGAATAAGGATGAGAAGAATAATAATTAGATGGTGCTTTTAGAGCTCAGATAAGACATTCTTACAACTTGGAGACTGGAAGAATATTTACTGATGTTTGCAATGCTGTGAAGGGTTTTCTTGCTGAAAAGAACTCTACAAGCTGGTTTGAGACAATCTGACACTAACAGAAGAGGAACAATTGTCATTATCAATGGATTTTAAAATCTCTACTCCCTACTCACCTGTCTCATGTTAGGGATTTTATTTGTGTAAGTACCGGACTTTGTGTGTATGTCGGAGTCCTCCTTTAAGATGATATCCCAGCATGTAAGTGCCAGGCCAGGAACTATTAAATGCCCACATATGGTGTTTTATGGGAATATATCTGATGCTATTATAGTGTTGTCACAAGAATGCGTGGCTCTTTAAGCCAGGAATACACATGCTCATAATAAATGATTTTTATTGCCTCACATACTCAATGATGATGCACAGAAAGTAAAAAGGAAAGCCTGCTTGCTTTATGTAGCTCTGGCACTGACTCCATCCCCAATTACGGGCAACAAGGGGCTTGTACAGAGCCAAGGAAAGCACAAGGGTGGGAAATGGAAAAGATAGCACCCTGCTCTCATGCACTGGAGCCTGTGATTGTTCAAACTGTAACAGTCTCATTTTGTTGTTTCATTTCCCTCCATGATCTTCAATGCTCCCTCCTTCTCTAGTGATGCCAAAACCTGAGTTGTCTTACTCATCAATGGCAACTCTTTAATCTTTTCTTTTTGGCTTAGCGCAAAGGACAAAGGCAGTCCTGGATGGTCCACAGAATCTTTCCTGCTCAGTGGCAGACTTTAACCCCTCCCTTAACCTCACCTGAGCCTGTAAGGGTAGAACTGGGAAAAAGCGAAGGTAGGGGGCAGCCGTTCTGCTTTTGCTGTGGAGGGTTTAGACACTTCAGTATTTCTGTGTGAAGCGTTTTCTGCAAAAGAAGCAGCCAAGCCAAATTTGCTGGGTTTCAGGTCTGCAGACAAAATTTAAAACAGCTGGATTTTATTGGGAACTTCTGCATGCAAGTAAACCTAGTAGAGAAACTCAAGCCAGCTTTTATCTCCACTGGAACGGGCTAATCTTTAGGTACCCCCTCCCTTCTTCCATCTCTCTGCCCTGAAGGGAGTTTTGAATTTTAAAAGCTCCTAAGAGAGCTCCTAACCTTCCAGATTATTCCACAGAGTATCTGATTGGAACCTTAGCCAATGAAGATGGAAGGTACAACCAGGTCTGATGTCTCTCTTAGTGAAATCTTCAGGGAGATGAGAAGCTGTGTGTCTCTGTAAACTGACATGAAATTACCCCAATTAAATCAGCTCATGAGTCCCTCCATGCACAGACTTCCAAACACAAAAGCCAACACACATAATCACTGAAACACACCCACACGTGCCTGATCAGAGTGGCAAGTAATGACTAAATTTTTTGGATTTGTACATAGCAAAAGCTTCACTCCTATTTTGTTTGTACCTTATGTGAAAACTACCATGTACCTTGTTAAAAATATGCAATTTTATAGATTTAAGCATGTAAAGAGCAAAGAAACAGGCCGTATGATGATTATTTAGTGAGTCTGGGATACATTATTTATAAAGCTATTCAGAATTTGGAAAACAAATCAATAAAAGATAATTCAACACTAAAGAAAAACCCTCTTACTCCAAATCTCAATTTAAATCTCTGAAAGAATGAGCATTTTTCCAAGGACAAAGAAAGAAAGGATATAGGCTTCCATAAGATTTTAGTATAATCATAGGAAGAAAAAGTTCTTGGCAGACTACTGTCCTTTTGTCATTAAAGAAAAAAGTAAATCTCTTGAGAGGTAGTCCAATATGCAGGGAGCATGGAGTTTTGCTGAAAATGTACTGGCCTCAAATATCAAATCACCTCCTCCAGGAGTATAAGGGTACATCAAATATAAAGATCATCTATAGCTGTTAAACTGTTACCAAAATTTAATTTTCAGGAAACCTGAGGTTTAGCGTGAGTGTAACTGACTTCCCCCATATCACTTGGGGTAATTAGGGGTTCACACTTGTTTCTTAAGCTCTTGTATTTTATATTTCCACATACTGTCTTCCAGCAAACACACTTTTAAGGATGTTTTTGCCCTATACAATGCTCCCTGGGAAATGTAGCATATATAATCAAAGACAATTATACATTTCACATAATTAGATGAGAGAAGTATATTATGTTTAAAAATCACAGTTTCTGGTGCCCCAAGCTGCCTTGTTTAAATTCTGCCTCTATTGCCTTCTGTGGGACCTTGGACAACTTCTTGGTGCTTCAATTTTTTCTTTGGTGAAAGAGCAAGCATCTGCTTCACCCACTGCTTATACAAATTAAGCAAGCTATCAAATAAACAGATCAGTGCTGCACACCTAAGCCCTCAATTAGTTTATGGGCCTGGAAGAAATAGAAGATAAGTAAGGTAGCATCTGTAGCCAGAGGACAGATTTAAACTGGCAAGTAGTGTTTTTAGATCTTTACTGAACCATTATATTAAGGATATTATATTTTGCATCACTTCAGTTTTCTCCATGGTCTTATTTCACATCATGGAGGTGAATTGGCAAGGAGATCCAGTAAAATGTTCTTTGCAGGTTCTCAAATGGGAGGATTATTTTCAAGCGTCGGTCCAGACCCTGGCACTGTTAATGATAATACCGTGCAGTGGGGATCTGCTTCTGGTTTCAGTCATTCTTTCCGCAGTTTCCTTGAGGCAGGTGCTAATGTGCCCGGAAAACACCAACTCTTGACATCCACTGCTTTCCACAACGAGCGCTGTCAAATGCAGAGCCACTTGCAGAGCCAGGAGAACCTCGTCTATAGACTCCATGTCCCTATTCCAAAGACTGTGCCTTCCAGGCCAGCCCCCAGTACACCATCTGACAGGTTTGAGCATCCCACCTAGTCACACCTGGAACCTGAGCTTCACTTACTCACTGCTCTCCTTGGAATGGTGGGCAAATCTAGAGTGAACTTGTAACAAGGCCACAAGGCTGAAATGGATGGACGGTTTCTAAATGAAATTTCTTTTTTGTCCCGTCCTTCCGTTGCTGGGCACAAAAGTTCACATTCTTTGTTATTGTTCATTCTTTTTTACTGGTTAACATGAGTGGACGTTCTTGCTGTTTCTGCTTGTTCCTCTCATCTTAAACATAGAAACCCCAGACTTTCCTTTAAATACACCTGCTTTCTTCCCAGAAGGCAGGAAGGTAGTTTTCAAGATGCTAGTCTGTTGTCCTCCGCATTTGATGACAAAACGACTAATTTCTATTTCCTTTAACCACAAAACCTTGTCCTTGTTATTCTCATTTGGCATCTGGGGGACAAGGACTGAATTTTCAGTAATGTACTTTGGATGCTTCTGTGTTGAGTTCTGACGCAGATTTCCAGCTGCCAGGACTAAGTGTCTTTGAAAGTGTCTTTGGAGCATCGGAAATATGATTTATTCAAATAGGTTCGGGGTTCATATCAGAGGTACAAACAAGTAAGCTTATCTTGCTGGTTTACCCCACCTTTTGCTTGCTCGTCACCTCTAACCACAATTTCACTCCGTTCTGTACTCTTTTTTGAATATCAGATGTTGCTTGCAGAAACTCAAGTGATGACACTGTTCTGAGGTTTTCTGACTTGCAACTTTTATCCATCATATCACTGGTTATCAAGGTGCGCAGCAAAACTGTGGGGCCAATGAGAGTTCTTCCAGGGATCCGTGTTTACTTTTCATGTTTATAACATGACAATCTTGGTCCTAATACATCTGGGATAACTTAATAACTTATTTATACTTAATGGGAAACAGGCATCACCTCATCATTCTTTAATCGAAACCAGTATCTCTCTTACTCTGGGATATCTTATTGTACGGGGATAAATGGGAGGTGATGAGACCTTCTGCTCCACTGGCTTGGTAAGCAAATTGAAACACATTCAAGAACCATGATTCTATGGATGGTATTTTTCTTTCTTCCTTTTTATTTCTTTATTTACTTTGTATTCTGAGACCAATTCCAATGGATGGGTGATCTGCACACCTTCAAGCAACTCTTGGGTTACCAGCAGAGCGTCTTTTTTTTTTTTTTTTTTTTCCATTTTTTTTTATTAGTTGGAGGCTAATTACTTTACAATATTGTAGTGATTTTTGTTAAGACACGTGCACCCCAATGTTCATCGCAGCACTGATTTATAATAGCCAGGACATGGAAGCAACCTAGATGCCCATCAGCAGACAAATGGATAAGGAAGTTGTGGTACATACACACCATGGAATATTACTCAGCCATTAAAAAGAATTCATTTGAATCAGTTCTAATGAGATGGATGAAACTGGAGCCCGTTATACAGAGTGAGGTAAGCCAGAAAGATAAAGACCATTACAGTATACTAACACATATATATGGAATTTAGAAAGATGGTAATGATAACCCTATATGCAAAATGGAGCGTCTTAATATTGAACTCGGTTCTGACACTGGCCACTCAGAGACGGCATCTGATTCCAAAAAAGAATCCTACAATACTCCCCCGCCCCCCCCCCACACACACATACACTTTAGATATCAGTTACAAGTCCATGTCATTACCTATAGTTCTCTCCCACTAGCCATAACTTGAGGTTCCTAGGACTTCCTCCTTGGGTTTGATTACTTTACTGAGTGCCTTGCAGAACTCAGAGAAATATTTTAGTTACTAGATTGCTGAGTTATTACAAAAATATATAATTTAGGAATAGCCAGAGGGACGAGATGCAGAGAGCAAGGTGTGGGAAGAGGACTCAGTGCTTCCAGGCCCTTCCCAGCATCACTGCTCATCAGCTCCATGTGCTCACCCACCTGGAGGCTCCAGAATCTCTGCTCTTTCAGGTTTTCAAGGAGGCTTCATTACAGAGTCATGACCAGTTAAATCAGTGACCACGGTGGGATTTCAACCGTCAGCACCCCTGGAGGTTGTGAGCAGTAGTGCTGGAAGTTCTAACCCTCTCATACGGCTGTTGGTTCCAAGGAACCAGCCTCTATTTTAGGAAACCCAAGGCCTTCCCAATGGACTCAGCTGGTAAAGAATCCACCTGCAGTGCAGGAGACCTGGGTTCAATCCCTGCATTGGGAAGATCCTCTGGAGAAGGGAAAGGCTGCCCACTGCAGTATTCTGGCCTGGAGAATCCCATGGACTGTACAAAGGGTTGGACAGGACTGAGTGACTTGCACTTCCACTGCTTTCCCTAAGTATCCTCATTAACATAACAAAAGACATCCTTTTTGTTCTTATCACGGGGTTTTAGGAGCTTTCTGCCAGGAACAGAATCCAGGTTGAAGACCAAATACAGTAATGACTAAACCCCTGAATCTTGGATCTCACATCTAAGGCTCCAACAAATTGTGGATGGAAAACATTTGGAAAAGAAATTTCAGAAAGTTCCAAAAAGCAAAACTTGAATTTGCTACATGCTGGCAACTATTTTTTTTTTTTTTTTACATAGTGTTTACAATTACTTACAAAGCATTTAAGTATTAAAAAAAAAATCTAAAAAATCAATTAAATAGAATTGGTAAGAGCACACATTACTATAATAGCAGAGCCAACAGGAAGACTTCTCTTCTATCCTGACAAGCCTCAGCCAGTAAAAAGCCATAGACCCTATTCATTGCAGACCTCCTGAGACTTTCTTGTCCCCCTCTGTAAAAGCCTTCTCCTTCCCTTGCTGGCAGGAAATTGCATCTGACTTGGCTTTATAGTAGACCCCAAATTTCAATTTTCTACTGATTCCTAATAAACTCATCTTTGTGGAAGAAATATCTGAGTCTATTGCTTACTTAACTTATGTGCAGAGAACATCATGCAAAATGCTGGGTTGGATGAAGTTCAAGCTGGAATCAAGATTTCTGGGAGAAATATAAATATGCAGATGACACCACCCTTATGGCAGAAAGTGAAGAGAAACTAAAGAGAATCTTGATGAAGGTTAAAGAGGAAAGTAAAAATACTGGCTTAAAACTCAACATTCAAAAAACTAAGATCATGGCAGCTGGTCTCAACACTTCATGGCAAATAGGGAAACAATGGAAACAGTGGCAGACTTTATTTTCTTGGGCTCCAAAATCAATGCTAACAATAACTGCAGCCATGATATTAAAAGAAGCTTGCTCCTTGGAAGAAAAGCTATGAAAAACCTAGAAAGCTTATTAAAAAGCAGTGACATTACTTTGCCAACAAAGGTCTGTAGAGTCAAGGCTATGGCTTTTTCCCATTAGACATGTGTAAATGTGAGAGTTGACCCATAAAGAAGGCTGAGAACTGAAGAACTGATACTTTCAAACTGTGGTGCTGGTGAAGACTCTTGAAAGTCTCTTGAACAGCAAGATGATCAAACCATTCAATCCTAAAGGAAATCAATCCTGAATATTCATTGGAAGACAGATGCTGAAGCTTCAATACTTTGGTCACCTGATGCAAAGAGCTGACTCTTTGGAAAAGACCCTGATCCTGGGAAAGATTGAGAGCAGGAGGAGAAAGGGGTGACAGGGGATGAGATGGTTGGATGGCATCACCAACTCGGTGGACATGAGTTTGGACAAACTGCACGGAATAGTGGAGGACAGAGAAGCCTGGTGTGCTGCAGCCCATGGGGTCTAAAAGAGTTGGACACAACTTAATAACTGAAAAACAACAACAACACGTCAAAGGGACCTGAAATGGAGATGGAAGGGCATTAAGGAAGTGAAAGTTACATATACCCAACCCTGAATGCAACGTATGTTTGGCCTCGTCTTCCTGAGACCACCAGAAACCTGTCTTCTTCACTCCCTAAAGACCACAGTTTAGCAGCCTATCAGCTGCTGGCAAGTGACTGAATGCCTGATGTTCTCAATTTCCAGTTCCATAAAGTAACCTATGTACTTCTCTGGAGTGTCTTTGTCTGTTGCCTTTGTGAACCAGACCATTTTCTATTTCACTCAGAGCATATTTGAGTTGCTGCTTGAATCAGTGCCTCCAAAATGACAATGCTTAAGATCACAAGTAAATTCTTTATTTTACAGCCTTCTGCATTTGTTAGTTGATGTTCTTAATGTGTGGTACCCAGACAAGCAGTGTCTGCAAATTTATTGCCCTAATTGCATATGAATCCTAATTCTAATCCCTTGTGAAAAGAAGAGAAGTGAAAAGCAAAGGAGGGAAGGAAAGATATCCCCATTTGAATGCAGAGTTCCAAAGAATAGCAAGGAGAGATAAGAAAGCCTTCCTTAGTGATCAGTGCAAAGAAATAGAGGAAAACAATACAAAGGGAAAGACTGGAGATCTCTTCACGAAAATTAGATATACCAAGGGAACATTTCATGCAAATTCAGTTCAGTTCAGTTGCTCAGTCGTGTCCAACTCTTTGCAACCCCATGAATCGCAGCATGCCAGGCCTCCCTGTCCATCATCAACTCCCGGAGTTTACTCAAACTCATGCCCATCGAGTCGGTGATGCCATCCAGCCATCTCATCCTCTGTCACCCCCTGCTTCTCCCACCCCCAATCCCTCCCAGCATCAGGGTCTTTACCAATGAGTCAACTCTTCCCATGAGGTGGCCAAAGTACTGGAGTTTCAGCTTCAGCATCAGTCCTTCCAATAAACACCCAGGACTGATCTCCTTTAGGATGGACTGGCTGGATCTCCTTGCAGTCCAAGGGACTCTCAAGAGTCTTCTCCAACACCACAGTTCAAATGCATCAAATTTTTGGCACTCAGCTTTCTTCACAGTCCAACTCTCACACCCATACATGACCACTGGAAAAACCATAGCCTTGACCAGACAGACCTTTGTTAGCAAAGTAATGTCTCTGCTTTTTAATATGCTATCTAGGTTGGTCCTAACTTTCCTTCCAAAGAGTAAGCGTCTTTTAATTTCATGGCTGCAGTCATCATCCGCAGTGATTTTGGAGCCCCAAAAAATGAAGTCTGACACTGTTTCCACTTTCTCCCCATCTGGGCTCAATAAAGTACAGAAATGGTATGGACCTAACAGAAGCAGAAGATATTAAGAAGAGGTGGCAAAAATACACAGAAGAACTGTACAAAAAAGATTTTCATGACCCAGATAATCAGGATGGTGTGATCACTCACCTAGAGCCAGACATCCTGGAATATGAAGTCAAGTGGGCCTTAGGAAGCATCCAAGTGAATAAAGCTGGTAGAGGTAATGGAATACCAGTTGAGCTATTTCTAATCCTGAAAGATGATGCTGTGAAAGTGCTGCACTCAATATGCCAGCAAATTTAGAAAACTCAGCAGTGGCCACAGGACTGGAAAAGATCAGTTTTCATTCCAATCCCAAAGAAAGGCAATGCCAAAGAATGCTCAAACTACCACACAATTGCACCCATCTCACATGCTAGTAAAGTAATGCTCAAAATTCTCCAAGTCAGGCTTCAGCAATACACGAACCATGAAATTCCAGATGTTCAAGGTGGTTTTAGAAAAGGGAGAGAAGCCAGAGATCAAATTGCCAGCATCCACCGAATCATCGAAAATGCAAGAGAGTTCAAGAAAATCATCTCTTTATGCTTTACTGACTATGCCAAAACCTTTAACTGTGTGGATCACAACAAACTGGAAAATTCTGAAGGAGATGGGAATACCAGACCACCTGACCTGCCTCTTGAGAAACCTGTATGCAGGTCAGGAAGCAACAGTTAGAACTGGACATGGAACAACAGGCTGGTTCCAAATAGGAAAAGGAGTACGTCAAGGCTGTATATTGTCACCCTGCTTATTTAACTTGTATGCAGAGTACATCATGAGAAACTTTGGGCTGGATGAAGCACAAGCTGGAATCAAGATTGCTGTGAGAAATATCAATAACCTCAGATATGTAGATGACACCATCCTTATGACAGAAAGTGAAGAAAAACTAAAGAATCTCTTGATGAAAGTGAATGAGGAGAGTGAAAAAGTTGGCTTAAAATTCAACATTCGGAAAACTAAGATCATGATATCCGGTCCTATTACTTCATGGTAAATAGATGGGGAAACAGTGGAAATAGTGGCAGACTCTACTTTTGGGGGGCTCCAAAATCACTGCAGATGGTGACTGCAGCCATGAAATTAAAAGATGTTTACTGCTTGGAAGAAAAATTATGACCAACTTAGACAGCATATTAAAAAGCAAAGACATTACCTTGCCAACAAAGGTCCGTCTCGTTAAGGCTATGGTTTTTCCAGTAGTCATGTATGGATGTGAGAGTTGGACTATAAAGAAAACTGAGCACCAAAAAATTGATACTTTTGAACCGTGTTGTTGGAGAAGACTCTTGAGAGTCCCTTGGACTGCAAGGAGATCCAACCAGTCAATCCTAGAGGAAATCAGTCCTGAGTATTCATTGGAAGGACTGATGTTAAAGCTGAAACTCCCATACTTTGACTGCCTGTTGTGAAGAGCTGACTCCTTTGAAAAGACCCTGATGCTGGTAAAGATTGAAGTTAGGAGAAGAAGGAGATGAAAGAAGATGAGATGGTTGGATGGCATCACTGACTCAATGGACATGAGTTTGAGTAAACTCTGGGTGTTGGTGACGGACAGGGATGCCTGGCATGCTGCAGTCAGACACGACTGAGCAACTGAACTGAACTAAATTCCATCTCAGAACTACTGAATCAGAAATTCTGGGATGGGGACCCAATGATTTGTGTTTAGATGCCTGGTAAATGATTCTCTTGCAGTGAAAGTTTAAGTACTACTATAAACCACTATCTTGAGAAAAATTTTAAAAAATGACAGGGACATCTGCTTGGACTTTTCATGATGCAATGATGCTACTGATTCCTGTATTTACACAAAGCACCAGGCTGATTCAGTTCAGTTCAGTCACTCAGTGATGTCCGAATCTGCAACCCCATGGATGCCTCCCTGTCCATCACCAACTCCCGGAGTTTACTCCAACTCATGTCCATTGAGTTGGTGATGCCATCCAACAATCTCATCCTCTGTTGTTCCCTTCTCCTCCTGCATTCAGTCTTTACCAGCATCACAGTCTTTTCCAGGCTGATTAGTTTGGTCTCTTTCTCAGTTGCAGAGAGGTTACAGGCTACGTAAGCTATATGATGTGCATTCAATTAGACTTCTCCCCTTAAAGGTCCATAGGAGATTGTGTCCAAGCCACTTACAGTGTGGTCCATGGACCAGCAGCATTGGCATCACCTGGGAGATTATGAGAAATGCCAATCCCAGGCCTTCACCCCAAACTACTGAATCTGAATCTGCATTTAAACCAGAAACTAGGTGATTCTTATATACATTAAAGTTTGAAATCAAATGTTCAAATTCATCATCTGCCCTATAGTCATTCAAAGATATACTTAAGATGTCACTTATCCTGAGAAAATATGACACCTTAGATCTTCCAGAAATTTGTGTTTCCCATACCATCGGTGTGATATCGTAATGATGATGCAAAAATTATCGATTTGTGTGATTTTCCAAATTCCTCAAAGTATATAGGAAGAGTTAGTATTTACTAAATTATACTATTTTGGATAGTTCTTTATATGAATTGACTGATATAATCTTTGCACCAACATTCTCAGTTCAGTTCAGTTCAGTTCAGTCGCTCATTCGTGTCCGACTCTTTGTGACTCCATGAATTGCAGCACGCCAGGCCTCCCTGTCCAACACCAACTCCCGGAGTTTACTCAAACTCATGCCCATTGAGTCCGTAATGCCATCCAGCCATCTCATGCTCTGTCATCCCCTTCTCCTCCTGCCCCCAATCCCTCCCAGAATCAGGGTCTTTTCCAATGAATCAACTCTTTGCATGAGGTGACCAAAGTATTGGAGCTTCAGCTTCAGCATCAGTCCTTCCAATGAATACCCAGGACTGATCTCCTTTAGGATGGACTGGCTGGATCTCCTTGCAGTCCAAGGGACTCTCAAGAGTCTTCTCCAACACCACAGGGCAAAAGCATCAATTTTTCAGCCTTCAGCTTTCCTCACAGTCCAACTTGTCCCAACATTCTAGGTTAGCATTGATTTTCATTTCACTGGCTAGAACTTGAGGCCAAAGAGAGTAACTTGTTCACAGTTATGTATCCTGTAAATGATGAAGAAATTATTTAAATCTAGTGTGCTGGTGGGTGCTATATTGCCTCTCTAAGGCCAGGCTCCAGAATAAGGTCTATTAACACTTTCAACATGGCATCTGATTATTAAAGGCATTGTTGCTGATCATGGTTTTTAGCCAAAAGCATCAAGGTTAAGACTAAGGAAGAGGGAGATAAAAGGAGCCTCGTGTATATTTTAGATTTGAAAGTTAATAAAGTTTTAATATATTGATTTATCCCTGAGGTTCAAAGAAATGACCAGAATCCTAAGAAGCTTAAAAGCCTAAAAGTTAAGAGTTTACCATGGATCTGACTTCACATGAGTGATAACTAAAGTCATTCTAAAGAAATGGTTTATCTGTTTTAATTATTCTTTGTGTTGCTAACACACATACCTGTTCTCTAAAACATTGTCAAATAATTTAAAAAAAAAACAAGACTACAGGAATAATTTTTAAATAGGAAAAACCTACATTTATAAGCAATACACTTACACATTTATAAGTGTCTATGAATTGGATGGGCCTCAAATTCACCATGGAGCCATTTTAATCCAGAAAATACAAAATACTAGACTATTTACAGACTATGTTATAAATATGAATACAGAGCAGAAAAATTATGTTGAATGTTCCTTGGAAAACCAAGAGTTTTTTTTTCAGCACCTGGATTGAATTTGAAGGAAACTGGACTTGAATTAGAGTTTTGTGTAGGAACCAAGAAAAAGTCAGTGGTTTTGGCTAGATGAAGTGATTTATTTAAAGCCAAAACTTAACATAAAGCTCCTGGAATACCAACCTATTTGAATTGACTATAAGAGATGGTAGTGTGTATGTGTGTGTTGTGTTTGCATGCATATGCCTGAACAAATGAGAGAATTTTTTCAATGGAAATGTCTTTCACAAGACATTGGCTAACTGCTTTATTTATAGTCTATAACCTTACTTTCTCAGACAGCCAGTGATCAGATGATTACAAAAATTAAAACACGAATCTAAAAAAGTGAGTTTGAGCCTCTATTAATCCACTTTGAACAAATTTTAAATTATTTTGCCTAACATACATGTAAAATGTTTTGCAGTTTAGAAAAAATATATAAAACTATGTATTAAGCACATCTGTACCTAAATGGATATGTTTAAAGGACTTTCTATAAAAATGCTCATTAATAGTATGCTATTTTTAGATGGAGACCTTCAGATGAAATGTAATGCAAGATGAAACACAGTCAAGTAAATAATCTATCCACTGAACAGAAACAAATAAGATGGATAAGACAGTCTTACTAGCAATGTTTATATCTAAGACGAAGCTTCAATAGACTGGTGGGTGAGAAGTGTGGCTACAAAAGAGAAATTAAGCTATAGAAATACCTACTAATCAGAAGGCCTCTTTTTTTCTAGCTTCTCAAAAGACTATACATATGTTTAGGAGTTTTTATACTAATATTTCACAAAAGTCAGGTAGTTTTGTAAATCTATGTGGTACAATCTTTCATCCTTGTTACAACAGACAGGGCTACTGGTATCCAACAGTTTGTTAAGGGGATAACACCTATTTAAGAGCAAAAATGTTTCAGCATTGACACTACCCAAGGATCAACTGTAAAATAGTTTCCTACTATTCAGACTTTTTGAAAGTAGAAGTGTAAAGAGGAAAACTGCTGGAAAATATAAGAGTCTGAACTGTTTTCATTAAAGTGGGCAGTAGCAGCCCAGTCTTATGAATTTCCTGATTCTTCTGCTCAAATATTTGAACTGAAAATTCCAGCTTAAGTGGAAACACAAATGAGTGGGGTTCTTAATAGGAAAGTTATGTTGTGAAGGGAGTTCTTATAAGGGGGGAAGGCACTGACATTCAGAATACAGTGCCACCATAGAGACAGACATTGGTCCATCCATCCATCCATACATCCTTCCACTCACCCGTTATTGAGCAGCCAGTGTGTACCAAACATGTTTTCAGGCACTGTGGCAAAGCTGGCACCTTAAGAGCTGCATGGCATTACTCTTGCCTTTCTGAGCACAGAAGTTTCTCATTCTCTGAGAGGTGTGAGCTAAAAGAGGTTCTGGGATCTCTGGCCAGTGACTGGAGTTTTTCCCACATGTGAATTAGAGCAGTGGTTCCCAAACTTGGTTGAAAATCAGAACCACCTGGGTGATTTTTTTATACAGATGTCTGAGCTCCACTTCAGGCCTATTGAATTAGAATAATTGAGGTTAGGGCCAAATACTTATATTTTTAATGAACCCCTAGATATTTCTGAAGGAAGGACAGGTTTGAGAGCCAAGAATTTCGTGCCCATCTTCTCACTGCTTTGGGGTTGCCTTTGTGATCATCAAATTTCTCATTAATAATGGAAAGACTATTCCTAACAGAGTTAGGGAACTGGCTGTCTTTAGTGAAACATTGGTATAGAAACTTCTAAACATGAATGTGTGTGTGTGTGTGCATGCTAAGTCGCTTCAGTCATGTCCGTCTCTTTGCAACCCTATGGACTGTAGCCCACCAGGCTCCTCTGTCCATGGGATTCTCCAGGCAAGAATATTGGAGTGGTGCCGGGAGCCAGCGCACGAGATCCCACCCATGACAAGGTCGTGAGGAGGAGACCTGACAAGCAAGGCAGATCAGGACTTCAGGGATTTAGAAAAGCTGCCCCGGCGCTCACCTTAAAGATGATCTCTGTCTTTCTGATGCTCGCTATATTAGACCACTCCCTAATTTCTGTGACACTGGTAGAAGGCCTTCCCCGATCTCTTTCCAAACAGAATCAACTTAGAACTTTAATCAATATGTCCCCCAGACGGTGGTATCCTATAAGATTATCCAGGATGAAAGGAGTGTTTCAATTTAGACCCCTTTGCTGGCATTCTAGCCTGCTTGGCAAATGCGTACTAATGCACAGGACTGCTCACAACACCTTAATCATAAACAGCATAAAGAACCTGATCACACAAAAGGCCCTAATAGGTACAGAGCCCTTCGGGGGTGAGGAAGCCCTATTGGAGAACATAAAATATTATTCTAAAAACAGTTATAGTTAAACATTTAGAAAAATAAGAGTTTAGAATTGTTAATTTTAACCAGGAATGCTAAACAGGGGCTGCCTCACTAGAGCTGCAGAGTCTTTGTGTGGTAAACCTTTTAGATAAATTTAACTGATAACTTCTGCAAAAGGACTGACCTTTGTGTTCATTAAAGAATAGATTATGGAAAACAGCTTTGCATTCACCTAGGTCATAAAATGTCAATATGCCCCAAGGCCAGAAGATAATGTACAAGACCCTCATAAACAAAGAAGCATGCAGAAAACACCCTGGTTTCATGAAGAACAAGCTGATGTAATGTTAAACTATCTTCCCCTTAGAAATGTACTAATTTAGGGTATAAAAGCCACAGTAAAAAATAAAGCATTGCCAGACTCTGCCAGACCCTGCAAACACCCCCGTCTGGTCACTCTCTCTCTCTCTCTCTCTCTCTCTCTCTCTCTCTCCCTCGCAGACTTGGCCCTATCAAGGCTGGTCTCATGTCTCTCTCTCGCTGACGTCGTTCATCCCTGAGGGTATCCCCTGGATCCTGCTGAGGCTGGATCCCGGCAGAGTGGGTTGTCATGCCCTCCTCCAAGGGCTGTTCCAGATTCAGGGATCTAACCCACATCTCTTACGTCTCCTGCATTGGCAGGCAGGTTCTTTACTACTAGTTCTTTACTTCTAGTGCCGCCTGGGAAGCCCAAACATGAATATAGTTTTTGTAAAACATCAAAAGGAAACCCAAAATTCAGTCTTGAATATAGTGCCAAAATCAATGGTATACAAAGCCATAGCAATTAAAATGTATAGAATATTTCCTGTGCAACAGGCATTTTATACACCTAATCCCATTCATGCTCTCTGGGTGCATATGGCATCTCTTGCAAGTCCTAGTAGAGGTTGAGCATAGACCCCTTAGATTCTGGAGCAAGGCTATGGCATATGCAGGAGGATCCCATTTACTGTTTGAAATATAGCTCCTAACATGCTGCTGGGTTTTAAGAAATTAAGTCATTGGTTCCCAGAAAGGTCGAGTTCAGGATATAATTGCTAATTAAATGAACAGGTGTCACACTGCAGACCCACCTAGAGGTGACTGAGAGGCCAGTGGTGAGTGGGTATTCTCCCCACGGCCAAGCATGGGCAATGCTCTTGATTGCTTGCTTTGCAGAGATAGATGTGGATAGAAGTTAAGACTGATGGGCAGTGGTAGATTGCTTGATCAGAGACATGGAAAGAGCATCCTTGGGAAACTGTAGGCAAGCAAATGAGGGGAAGAGGCGTGTGGAAGAACCAAAGTGGCCAGATCTTTCCAGTTCAGGTTAATGCCTAGAAGAAAGTACCCACCATGGAGTAGACCCTCAACAACCAGGTCAACTGGTGACCTGCCCAGAGGAGGTCAACCATGTCCTCTTCCGCCACCCAGGGCCTGTGCCCTGAACACGTGATGGCAGAGATGAAAGCCACTCACAGATCCCACAGATTGGACTTGCTCTCTCTCAGGCAGGTCCATCAAAGTTTTGACAATACTAAATGTGAAAACACCAGCAATAAAACAGATCGGTTTGGCAGGTGGGTGGCAGGTTGATGATTCCATAAGCCCTCCACCCAGTAAGAGGCAGAAATGCATTCCTGCTGCAATTTTTACCTACTCTGGGTATGGGTTTGCATTCGCTCCTTACCATCAAAATATTTCCTCCAATACCTAGTCTGTCGTTGTGCAGAAGCAACCTGATGGTTCTTCCCCTTGGACCTGGCCTTGTACATTTCCTCCTTTCTTCCCTAGTGCTTTTCTGTCCCTGAGGCATGAGGTGGACATTGGAGTCTGCTTAGAATTTATGAATTCATTGTTTACCATTCCCAGGGAATCAAGATTCACAGGGCCACCCCTGAGAAGTGGGAGACAGAATTCAAAGGATAAATGTCTTTCCTTTTCTTCTGCTGTGGAGAGAGCACAGTAAGTCCTCTATGTATGAATGAGCTTCATTCTGAGAGTGTGTTTGTTATCCCAATTTTTTGCTAAGTCTAACAAAGTTAGCCTAGGTACCCAACTAACACAATTGGTTATATATCACTGCTTTATGCTTGCTTCTAGATATCCTGGGCTTGAAATAAAGATAGTGTACTACTGTACTCTATATAATAAAGTACACAAAAGCACAGCCACTTATAGAGGATGCACACACATGACAATGCGTGTGATGTGTGAACTAATTTACCTGATTGGACTTTGGAGCACATGTTCCCATCTTCGAAAGTTCGCAACTTGGTTTGTATGTAGGGGACATACTGTACTGAGATGCATTTCTCAAAACATCTTGGAAGGACCAGAAAGGAACAGGACAACTTGAAAGAGGTGGAGGAACTTTATGAGTTGGTTACTTTTGACTGCATTGCAGAGTTTTACAGTAAACATATGCACACAGGCAAAAGCTTGCTGGGTTTTAAGCAGAAATCATAGATTAAAATAAGGACCTTACAACATGAAAGTTGACTGTCTTAGGCCCCAAGGAGTAAGAGATGTGACTGAACAAGATTCTCCAGTCATAAAAGGCCCAGTATTTCTGAGTCAAACAAATTGACTCAGCTATGCAGCAAAAATCAGATTAAGGGGATTACATTTTCACTCAAGTCCATTGTTTAGATTAGCTTAAATCACTGCATTAGAGAGGCATGGGAGTGAGGAAGCAAGGTGATAGACAGACTTGGGAACTAATTCAAGAAAACACTTTTCTATTGTGGATACTGGCACATGGAACTGACAGAAAGCAAATAGATTAGAAACCAAGCACATTTTTAAGAGATTCTGTTGCCAAGGAAGCCACTAGTGCGCTTGCAAAGAATCTGTGACTGTTAAACGTTAAAACAACTCACACTCTCTCTAACCTTGTGACCAGAATATGTTCCAGGAGAGCTCCTGTTCCCTAAGGAGGCAAGCCTCCCTGTAACCTGCTTCAGATGCTGCCAGGGAGGATGGTGGGCAAGGAAGAAGCTTCCAGAGGCAAGATGGGAACCACAATGTGGTCTTTGAATGGGAGTTTTAATTGAGGTTATGCTGTCTCTGCTTATATATATATATTGTGTGTGTGTGTGTGTGTGTGCGCGCGCGCATGTGTGTGTGTGTGAGTGATTTGTGTTGGGGGGATCGTAGTGGATAACTACTCTTTCTAGTTCTCGGGCCCTGTCTGCTCCATGGTTTTACAACATCTGGGTTGCACATCACCCAAGATCCTCTCTTGAGTGACTGACTGTGGCTAGATGAATGTTTGGGAAATGCTGGGTCATTTCCCTTGGATAAAAGGTAAGTGTGTTCTCTGGGTAGACAGGAGAGTGAAACAGACATTGGGTGCATTGTTGACAGAGTCTTACTTGTCAACTAATAAGCATAGATGCTTTTTCTTCTGACTCAAAGCCTTACCACGGTTTCCCACCTCTCTCAGAGACAGCTGTGGGCCACATGACCGAAGCGTGGTCAGCAGGATTCAGGTGGAGGCAATGTGCACGGCTTCCACCTCCAAACCATAAAATGCCCCTCTGTGATTATGTGAACTTCTTCTTTCTGGCTTACCCTGCTTTCCAGCTGAATGGAGAAGGCTTTGAAGCCCATTCTGATATAGAAACACATGTTCAGAAGAGGCTGGTCCTCTAAAAGCAGGCTACTCTACAGCCTTTAAGAAAAGAATAAAGCTGTCATATGTGTATACATTTGCAAATGGGTCTATCATATATTTTTAAATTAGAGAGGAAACTGTCGATCAGGATGTATAGTTTGATTTCATTGGAAATATGAATATATTTTGTCATATGTGTGTGTCAGGGAGAGGGAGGCATCAATTTATCAGTTTAAGTGTCTAAAAAAGGTTCAATGTATGTGTGTATGTACATACATATTATAACATTACAAGCAAGAAAAGGCTGGAAAAAATGCACAACAAAATTGCAAACATTGTATCTCTCTAGAGAATGGGATTTGGGGGAGAATTTAGCTTATCTTTCTTTCTATATTCTTCAAACTTTGTTTAAGCTTGCCTCTCAAATATGATGCTTTCCATTCCCTACTCAGACATTTGTCAAACAAACATCACAAATGGTAAACTTTTCCCAACTGTCCTCTCTGGTCTACTCAATTCTGCCCATTGCAGATAAAGAGAATGGAACTAGAGGGGTTTTGGAAATCAGCTATAAAGGAAGCACCTATTAAATCTATTAATAGGATTTAATAGATATAGATGGTCTATCTTATGTATTTATTTTTTAAAAATAATCCTTTAAAAAAAATCCTTTAAAAGAGGAAACTGAGCCTTCTGGGAGAGAAGGGGGCTATTTTCAAATCACTTTTAGAGACTGGTCTATAGTTGGCATAAAAAGACAACTTTGCGCCAGGGAATAAGAGAATATTCCTGACAGTATGCAGTATACACACATACGTGTGGACTGATATGTCCAAACATGGGCATGGCCAGATGGTCAATACCAAAATCAGATTGATTATCTTCTCTGCAGCCAAAGATGGAGAAGCTGTAAATGGTCATCAAAAACAAGACCTGAATCTGACTGTGGCTCAGGTCATTAACTTCTTATGGCCAAGTTCAGATTTAAATTAAAGAAAGTGGGGAAAACCACCAGACCATTCAGGTATGACCTAAATCAAATCCCTTATGATTAGACAGTGGAAGTGAGAAATAGATTTAAGGGATTAGATCTAACAGAGTGCCTGATGAACTATGGATGGAGGTTTGTGGCATTGTACAGGAGATAGTGATCAAGACCATCCCCAAGAAAAAGAAATACAAAAAGGCAAAATGGTTATCTGAGGAGGCCCTGTAAATAGCTGAGAAAAGAAGAGAAGCTAAAGGCAAAGGAGAAAAGGAAAGATATACCCATTTGAATGCAGAGTTGCAAAGAATAGCTAAGAGAGATATGAAAGCCTTCCTCAGTGATCAATGCAAAGAAATAGAGGAAAACAGCAGAAAGGGAAAGACTAGAGATCTCTTCAAGAAAATTAGTGATACTAAGGGAACACTTCATAAAAGATGGGCTTAATAAAGGACAGAAATGATATGGACCTAACAGAAGCAGAAGATATTAAGAAGAGGTGGCAAGAATACACAGAAGAACTATACAAAAAAGATCTTCATGCCCCAGATAACCACGATGGTGTGATCACCCATCTAGAGCCAGACATCCTGAAATGCGAAGTCAAGTGGGCTTAAGAAGCATCACTACGAACAAAGTTAGTGGAGGTGATGGAATTCCAGCTGAACTATATCAAATCCTAAAAGATGATGCTGTGAAAGTGCTGCACTCAGTATGCCAGCACATTTGGAAAACTCAGCAGTGGCCACAGTACTGGAAAAGGTCAGTTTTCATTCCAATCCCAAAGAAAAACAATGCCAATGAGTGTTCAGACTACCATAAAATTGCACTCAACTCACATGCTAGCAAAGTAATGCTCAAAATTCTCCAAGTCAGGCTTCAATACTACATGGACCATGAATTCCATATGTTCAAGCTGGATTTAGAAAAGGCAGAGAAACCAGAGATCAAATTGCCAGTATCCGTTGGATCATTGAAAAAGCAAGAGAGTTCCAGAAAAACATCTACTTCTGCTTTGTTGACTATGCCAAAGACTTCGGCTGTGTGAATCACAAGAAACTGTGGAAAATTCTGAAAGAGATGGGCATACCAGACCACCTGACCTGCCTCCTGAGAAATCTGTATGCAGGTCAAGAAGCAATAGTTAGAACTGGACATGAAACAATGGACTGGTTCCAAATCAGGAAAGAAGTACGTCAAGGCTGTATATTGTCACCCTGCTTATTTAACATGTATGCAGAGTACATCATGCTAAACGCCAGGCTGGATGAAGCACAAGCTGGAAACAAGATTGCTGTGAGAAATTTCAATAACCTCAGATATGCAGATGACACCATCCTTATGGCAGAAAGTGAAGAGAAACTAAAGAACCTCTTGATTAAAGTGAAAGAAGTCAATAAAAAAGCTGGCTTAAAACTCAACATTCAAAAAATGAAGATCATGGCATCCGGTCTCATTACTTCATGGCAAATAGATGGGGAAACAATAGAAACAGTGACAGACTTTCTTTTCTTGGGCTGCAAAATCATTGCAGATGGTGACTGCAGCCATGAAATTAAAAGATGCTTTCTCCTTTGAAGAAATGCTATGAACAAACAAGACAGCATATTATAAAGGGGAGACATTACTTCACCAAGAAAAGTCCGTCTAGCCAAAGCTATGGCTTTTCCAGTAGTCATATATGGACGTGCGAGTTGGATTATAAAGCTGAGCACCAAAGAATTGATGCTTCTGAGCTGCGGTGTTGGATAAGACTCTTGAGAGTCCTTTGGCCTGCAAGGATATCCAACCAAGCCATCCTAAAGGAAATCAGTCCTGAATATTCAGTGGAAGAACTGATGCTGAAGCTGAAACTCCAATACTTTGGCCACCTGGTGCGAAGAACTGACTCACTACATAAGACCCTGATGCTGGGAAAGACTGAAGGCGGGAGGAGAAGGGGATGACAGAGGATGAGATGGTTGGGTGGCATCATTGACTCAATGGACAGGAGTTTGAGCAAGCTCTGCGAGTTGGTGATGGACAGAGAGGCCTGGTTGCTGCAGTCCGTGGGGTTGCAAAGAGTCGGACATGAAGGAGTGACTGACTGAATACACATATAGAAAATTTTACAGATCATAAGCTCTTGTGGTAGGCTGAAGCTATCTCACCTATCAGGCTGGTACTACTTACATTCACTGCTTCACATACTTTTGGGACAACAGGGAAGCCTGGTGTGCATGCAGTCCATGGGGTTGCAAGTGGGTGGACATGACTGCGTGACTGAACTGACCTGAGCTGTGGACATAATTTTTCCGGTAACACGAAGAAACATCAGTGATCTCTTAATTCTTTTCATTTTTGCGGTCCTCTCTGTCTTAACTAATTTCTCTTTCTTCTATTTCTCTCTTCCATCTCTCAGCTCTAACTGCCACAATTTGTTCTTGGCTGCCAGATGCCAGAGGGGAGTGAGTTTGTAGAAGCAGAAGTTTGCAGGTAAGTGCAAGTTGGTGGCTGTTGTAACCAGTGTCAACAAGATGCTCATTACTCAAATGTGGTTCTGCAGCCAAGTCCTGAGTTCTTAGAACTCTTTGGTGAGTTCTCAAAGCTCAGATTTGAGACCAGAAAGTAGAAGTTCTGCCTCAGAGGACTATGGAGCAGCCTGAATGGACACAAGCTCTAAGTGTCCTCATGTTTTTACCTGCAGGACAGCACCATGGGGTGAAGTCAACCAGTCAACACTAGGGTCCCATGTCCACCACAACCTGCGATGGAAGTCCAGCACCCATCTTACCCTTCAGTTTCCTTCATCTCCCAAGTGAAATCACAGAAATAATAGTGTCTAGTTCATGGAATAATTAAAGTTAGGTGAGAAATGTGACCCCAAATAAGCACTCATTCTAGCAACTGTCTCATTATTTGTACTCATTATAAGATTTTGACTTGGATACATCGATGTAGGTGATTTCCTCATTAATTTGTTTTGAGCAAATGCTTTTCAAACTTTTGAGAACAACACATTAGTGAGTCATGAAGTCAATTTAGTAGATAATCAGCATTGAAAAAAAATGGAATAGAATAATAATTTTGAAAAAACAGAAGACACTGCACATAAAAATCTAATGTAAAATGCATTGCTCACTGTGCTCTGAGGTCAAACGAATTTGAAAAATGACTTGAAGCCAAACAAATATAACAAATGGAAAATTTTTCCTGACTGTCCTCTCTATTCTATTCATTCTGCCCCTTTCAGATAAAGAGAACAGAACCTGAGGGTTTTTGGAAACCAGCTGTAATGAGAGCAGTTTTTCTTTTAAAGATTGATAAAATGTCTGAACTAATATTTATTTTTTAAATTTCTTTAATTTTATAATGGAATATAGTTGATTAACAATGATGTGTTACTCACAAGTGTATTTTGATAATGCATGAGCCTGCTGGGCTGGTGTAAAAACTCAGAGGCAGTGGTTAGAAAGAGTTCATTCAAAAATCTCCATGTGCTACCACTTCCCAGGTATATGGGGCAAAGGATGGAGGCTTGTTAGGACTAACCAGGCCAAGGATTTAATTTGTGTTTTTGTCTGAAACTTTTTCTATAGTTCAAGTACCCAGAATTGTGACAGATGGCCAGAAGGCCTTTATGGTTCCTTTACTTCTATAAACCTGTCACTTAAAATTCTGACATTAAGTAATGCTTGGGGGAAAAACCTCATCATGTTTAGTCTTCCAAAGTGAGTGAAGAAAAGTGAAATCATTTTGAATTCTCATTTTTAAAAAAATTATAGAGTTTGTCAACGTTTATGTATTTCTGTGTTCATTTCCACTGTCTCTTCATGAATATATTCAATGTATGTGTATATAGCTTTGTATGGGTAGCCAAACACAATGAAAGCAAAACATAATACTAATTAAAAACATATGGGAAAACCAGGCTTGGAAGCAGAATTAGGTTGCTTGAACTGGTGTCTGAAATTTATGCCCAAGGAACTGGTTTATCACTAACTTGTAGAATCTACACTTTTTCCCCCTGGTATCATTTAATATGGAGAAACCACTTATAAATAATCATGATAGTGTAATTGTATATGTTGCTGTTGGTTTAAGTTATTTTATTTGGTATTTCCTTTTGTAATATTAGGAGCCAGTCATTATAAATACCTTTAGCTCCAACAGAATTAGTGACCTAATATTAATCAGAGAAAAACAGTATTTAGAAAATATGACTCAATATACATCATGGGGTAATTTTCCTCTTTGCATCATGATTTCGATTGAAATACATCTGAAGTGCTAATTATAGAAATTGTAGGAATCCCACAGAGAGCTTTGTTGGAATCGAAATCATACACTCTGAGCTGGATGTCTATTACCTAATGCATAGCAGATCACCATTTTTATTATATTGGCTAATGTGTATCTCTGTAGTATCTTTAAAGAAAGATAGAAACGAATAAAATATCTGTATCTGTTTGTAGTTATAGACATATCTAAAGATATATGCAGATCTGTATCTATACAAATTTGCATAAATATCATGATAGTTTCATTTTATATGGTCTTTTTGCAATGGTCAATGTCTATTATTCCCTCCTTAAGTTTTGGTACTTGTGAGTTTGGAGGTTACATATAGTGATCTAGGGGCTGGGAATGTTTTGGGATTCGAATATAATTGGATGGGTTAAGCCTGAAGGTGGATGATGGAGAGGTCCTGAATTAGTGTGTGATCACATCGTTAGATTTCTTCCTAGGAGACTCATAGCCAAATTCTTCTCAACCACTTGTTCCCTCTGAGACCCTAGACAAATTATTGAAATTCCTAAATCCGAATGGAGTAAATAATAACTTTAGAAAATGTGTTTCCCATCCTCTCATTACAGGTAGATTAGCAGACATATTAAAGACCAAGGGGAGGTAACTAAATCCAAGGGTAAATATGTTTTACTTAGATTGGGACAGCCATATAGTAGATTGCTAACTATCCCTGATGAATCCAACTTTGAATATAAGCATACTCATACACACCCTTCTCACAATAACTGTGAACTCAATCATGTGACTTGCTTTGTCCAATGGGGCATTAGAAAATATAGCAGAAGCAGACACTTGATAAGTACTTGTTTACTGGGGATTAACTGCTAGGGATGTTGCTATGGTTATGAAAGATACAGGGTTTACTGCTGCAGAGGTCACATGAAGGAGAACCCAGCCAACTGTGCTTGCTAACTACAAACTGCACAGATCAGCCTTGGCCTCACCACCAGATGACTATAGCCACCCAAGCAATATCAACAGAAGAACCACCCAAGTGAGCAAAGCCCCATGAGAAGAATTGTGATCAAATTATTATTTCAAGTTTTGGGTTGGTTTGTTACTTGTAATAGATACCTGATACATTCAGTTATCTGATAGGATAAATGTTTTAGGCTGTTGTTATTGAAACCAATAAATGATACCTAGGAGTGAACAATCACATAAATTAAAAACATGCACCACTTGCAGATAAATGAGTTAAAATAGCAAGTGCACAAAGCATAATCAGAAAACAGATTTAAAAACTGAATAGCAAACATAGAGTTGTCTTTATGAACAAATTTTCCATGTTAGATGACTACTTTGTGGTGTATACAGAAAATCATTATGTTACATATATATATATATAACTTACTGAAACATGATTTTCTGTGAAGCATATGCTGGAAAATCTTGCACAAGGATTCTTCACTTTGAGTAATGGTACTACAGGTGCATTGCACTTGAAGGACCGTCCCAAGGGTACCAATGTAAGCTGCTTTGCAGTCATCACTTCCAGAGCAAGTGAGGTCTTGCTTGCTTAAGGTACCAATGCATGTCTCATCCTCATGGCATTTTCTCATCACATGCTGCCAGCACTTTGCCTGGAATGTTCCATAGCGCCTCCTAGAAAGAGTCAGGAAATGGAATGAGTCTCTGAATATAATTAATTCACATTAACATGTAGTGATATCTCACCTGACAAAGAAAGAAAGAAAGTGAAGTAGCTCAGTCATGTCCGACTCTTTGCGACTCCATGGACCATAGCCTACCAGGCTTCTCAGTCCATGGGATTTTCCAGGCAAGAGTACTGGAGTGGGTTGCCACCTTCTCTGTGGGAATCTTCCCAACCCAGGGATCCTGCATTGTAGGCAGACGCTTTACCCTCTGAGCCACTTGACATAAAACAAAATGCCTTCTGGATGCTTCTAAACATAGCTAGAAACTAGTTTGTACGTTCAAACATCCCAGTAGAGTGTGTAGAAGAAAAATTAGAGAAATTTTGTGAATTATTTTCCTTCCGTGATGAAAGACAGAGGCTAAGTTTAGGATTCCCTGGATGACTCTTCCTTCCTTACTAATTTTATTTCAGTGGGTGATGATTTGCAGTACGAACTACTTGGGAGATTTATTAGCAATAATTTTTGAAGCAGAATGCGGTTTTGAGACTGTATTTGACCATTACCTCCCACCAAGTGATCTCAGAAAAGACTCCTGATTTTTCATGAGAGTTCTCCCATAGGATGGGAGGCCCTGCGCTCTTTTCGATGTTCCTAGGCAGACTAATTAGAATTAACATTAATGCTCTGGGGTTCTCTGGCAGCATGAGCTAATTTAAAGCAAAACATGAGTTTATTTGATAGCTGAGATAATCTGCTAGAACCACATCCATTCATAAATTTTCTGACTACATACTTCATTCTTGCTGTATTAACCTTGAATAGAAGTCTGGATAATGTACAATAATTTCACATTTGAAACTTTCACAGTAAAAAGATATCTACTCAGTGGAACCAAGGATATTAATCTTTCTCTGTAATATTTATCACCTATAATTACTTTTTTTCCTTTGCTTGAATAGATCACTATAAAACATGCATGGAAAGCCTCTGAGTATATGCCATTTGTCCTGACTTTACTTGCTTTCATGATGTTACTCTGCTTAAATCCATAAATCACATCATTTGCAATAATCTTGTATTTTAAATTATCTTAAAGGAATCAGCTTTTAAATACAATGGTAAAAATTAACATATATTTACATTTATATTTAAGAAAATATTGCAAATATTTGAGCATATAATTCTGAATCCAGAAGAACAAGTATGTTCCTTTAATATAATTGAGAATTATGTATAAAATGCCATCTAAATGTAAACACTGACAGTATTGATTGTCATTTATGAGGTTGAGAGGTGCCATTTATTCTTTCTTAAATGTATGTTTGCAAAGTTTAAGTTACATGATTTATGTCTTCATAAAAGTTGTTTCATTCAAAAAAGTTTTGAAGGTGGGAGCGGGGTTCAGGATGGGGAACACATGTAAATCCATGGCTGATTCATGTCAATGTATGGCAAAAACCACTACAATATTGTAAAGTAATTAGCCTCCAACTAATAAAAATAAATGGAGGAAAAAAAGTTTTTGAAATTTTGAAAAACTGACTAAAAACTGAAGGATATTTAATTAAAAATAAAAATATAATAAAAACTCGTTGGTATACTCATTATCTAAATCATTTGAAAAATAAATATGACAAACATTTTATATTATAGGAATTTTCATTTCTGTTTGAAATGCTTTGATGTGTAACTGTTTCATTATCCTTATGTTCTTGATATTCTTCAGCTTCTTATTCTGATTTTTTATTTGAAACATTATCTAAGTGAGTAATTTTTAAAATAGAGTTGATCATTTTGTTTTAGTTTTGCTATAAATTTCTGGTTGCATCATAAACCATAAGAGAATGTGGTCTGTGTGATTTCTGCATATACAATGTATTACATTTGCTTTTGTGACCTAATATATAGTTAAACTTTGTGAATATTCTCTGGCACTTAAAGATGTTTATGGTGAAGTTTTGTTTCTAATAAAGTAGGTAACATTTCTTCTAAGCAAACATTATTTTCACTACTTTCTGGAGCTTATACATATGAAAAAACACAATTTCCTATAAATCCCTAAATACTTTGTGACAAAATATAATCTTACTTTCCAGTGTATATATCTGTATTGAGCAAAATTAATTGAAAAAATAGTCTTATATCACCTTTTTCGGTCTTTTCAAAGACAGAGGAGTTTTAAAATCTGTCACAAATAGAGGAATCTTGTACAGGGACAGAGATTGTATTTTAAATTCTAACTGTTCTGCTTTGCTCCAGGTATAAGCACTTCTGCAGGAAAGATATGTGATAAAGTCTTAACACTCTCACTGAAGAAGTTGTTTTTCATTGGGAGATTTTTTTTCCATCTGAATTACATTAACGATAATTTAATAAAAATACTGGAAATCTCCCTAAGGCAAAATATGCTTGAGCAAATGACAGAATTTGTCTTTTCATCTTGACAGCTAATATTGTATAATATTTCCATCTCCTCTATAAAGTATTCATTAAGAGACTATTTGCACATGGTGAAAAGAAATAGAAGACACACAGTCCTTAATCTCTAAATTAATATATAAAATGTAGAAATTACATAAGAAGAGACATGTATCTGTATATTAAAACATTATAAACATTAAGTACAAGATGCTTAAAAACGGAGGGAAATGAGGTGGCATTTTAAAAATTTATTTATTTATTTTAATCGGAGGCTAATTACTTTACAATATTGTAGTGGTTTTTGCCATACAGTGACATGAATCAGCCATGACTGTACATGTGTCCATCTCTTGAAGGCATATCATGTTCTAGGCCCTGCACCACACACTTTGGAGAGGTCAGGAAACCCAGGGTTTCTTGTAGAGGAGAAGTAGCAACTCTGTACCAGTTAATCTGAGAAAGTGTTGATGCCACAGTGAGGCTCACACAAGAGTGTATGTTTCAGAATCCGTCACAGAGCTTCTCAAAGGTCTATAGCAGCAGACTCCATCACTCACATTAAAATATTTTATTTTATAGGGAAGCTCGGTTATGTCATGCTGAGAAAATTGAGTACAAATCACTCCAAGATAATGAGGTAGAATACCCAGTGCCTTGGCACTGGAATCAGGTAAAGCTGGGTAACACCATAGAGACATCTGGCATTTTTACATGGATTACTTAAAAAAAAAAGTATTCCTTGGCTGGTTAAAATGTTATTTGGTTTCATTGTTAGTGTAGATAGATATATGACAGATAGTAATATTCTATGAGAATATTAGTGTAAGCAAACATTTTTACCATATTTTCTTGATTATAGGTGATAACATTACTACACCTAAAACCACTTTGGCAATTAAGTTATTGTTTTCATTAAATGCATTTTAATTTTTTATTAATTTTTTGTCATTGAGCTTAAGACTAATTCCAAACACATTAGGGGAATTAAAAGGTGCAAAAAGTCTGCATCTTTGAATCAATGAAATACAATAGTTCACTTAATAAGAACTTTTGAGCTATAAATGAGTTTGAAAAAAGTAAATTGCATTATAAAAATATTTTTTGATGTTAATTTTAGTATTATCTCAAGAGAAAGAATTAGTAAACTTAAACTAACTGATAAACATTTACAGGACAAGATCCTTGAACAAAACTTTCTTAAGAATTTTGGCATTCTCTATGGTATATTGAAGGCAAAAAAAAGCTCAAGCATTCTGCTGAGATCTTCACCCTTTATCTTATAGAACGTGCATTATAAGGAAGTAGTTTTCTTTTTTGACAAATATTTGCAAGACCTGGAGCTACTTTGCAAGCTGGAATGACTGACAGTGAAGGTGTGAGGAGAGTTAAAGCTGAAGGAAAGCACTTTACCAAGATCCAGCCCTTTAGGAAATGATGTCACTAAATCTCATTTTCCGGTGGTTCAAGCAGGTGACAAAAATGACAAATCTCTCCTTGAGCTACCACACTGAGCCCCTCCTCCACACTAAATGTTTATTTTGATCTTTAAATGAATTCACTATATATAGAGTTTTATTCATTTAAATACAATTAAGCAATACTTTCCCTGATAGAAAGTACTGAGCAAGCAAACTAGTATAAATTATCTTGGGATGATTATCCTAGGAAGCAGAAGATTCATCCCATAATTACACAACTGAATGCTGGTTTTTAAAGAAAGCTCCTTTAACGTGGTAACACCAATGTTACTGATAGTTTTGATTCTATTCTTTCCTCCATCTTCTTACTCACATCCAAAGAGGCCCACTCCACTGTGGCTTTCTTACTACACTTAAGATCAATTTGCCTTGAATTTTTAAGGAAATGTGTTTATCGAAGACCACAGTGAGGAAAAGAGAAAGTCAGGGTGTTGGATTCAATTTATGATTCCCAGGAGGAGTTACCTGCAAAGGTAAAGTCTAGATTCCACTAGCAGCCGGAGTGGAAATTTTAATAAGTTGAGCAGATCATTCACACCTCTGCACAAAATCCCTCAGCTTGGCTCTGCTTTCCCAGAGTAAATCCTATCTCCTACTCCTCTGCACCTTGTACACTCCTCCTCCTTGCATCAGAGCCTGCCACATACACTTCTTCCCTGGCACTAGCTCACCCTTCTGTTTGGTATCTCTTATTTCTGAAACTCACTGAGAGAAGCTCATTTCCTCGCTTCTTCAGCTCTCGTAAAATGTCTCTCCTGGGGCCACCCACTGACACTGCAATTCTTTTATTCTTTCTGCCATTCACATTCCCCCTTATTGCACATGCATGTGTGTGTGCTTGTGAATCTCCAGAGTACTTATCATCATACAATATAAAAATGTTAGTCACTCAGTCATGTCCAACTCTCTGTGACCCCATGAATTGCCCACCAGGCTCCTCTGTCCATGGAATTCTCCAGGCAAGAATATTGCAGTGGGGTAGCCATTCCCTTCTCCAGACCGTCTCCCTGACCCAGGGATTGAAACCAGATCCCCTGCATTGCAAGCATATTCTTTACCATCTTAGCCACCAGGGAAGCCCATTTACAACTGAGTGAATAATACACACTTTCCTATTTACTTTCTGTCTACACCTACTGAATACATTCCGCAGGGCAGGCATTTTTGTATCTTGTAACCAGGTGCGTAAAATAGTACTAGATGACTGGTAATTGCTTTTTGAATAAACAAGTAGATGACTAACATTACGGCCCTGAGAACCCAGGGTGAGAGGTTGGGAAGAGGGGATGGGGTGCATTCCTGACACCACGACACATGTGTGCGAGGGAATCCGAACTCTAGCCCCTTCCTCATCTCCATCCCCAAACACAAAAGATTTATTGTGAAGTTTGAAGAGTCACCTCATCAGAATCCTGAGAGGTTATCAGCCTTATATAATCATACCCCCCAAAGCCAATAATAAAACTGACACGTAAGCCAGGCCTATTAAGCAATTCATGAGTCTCACTTGAATCTGTAATTTTATTAATAATGCTATTTCATGGTTACCCAATCCTGACATAATGATTTTTTTCTATTTCCAAAACATATTATGCATTTGAGTCTCCAAAAGAATACTACACACATCCCAGAGATTCAAAACCGTGAATTGTCTGGCTCTCTTTACGTCATGTTGGATGATGGTGGGAACTCTTGCTAATGGAATGAGATCAAGTGTTGGGACTGAAGTGTAACAAATAAGGTGCCAAATCAGAAAGCAGGGTGCGCATGTTTTTACTCACCTGCATAATTCATCATCTTGGCAGCTGTGAATTACATCGAGGCAGGTGGGGGTTGGAACTCTGTTCACTGCACATGGCCTGCTGTGGAGTGCTTCTCTGGACTGTTGACAAGGCTCATCAGTGGGAGCACAGTCACAAAAAGCCAACATCTGGGCAATGTTAAACGGCATATTTTGATAGAAGAAGCGGATGGCCGCTTGGCAGTGCTTCACATCACACAGATTTCCATTCGCTGAGCAAGCTTTCAGGTAAAGGGCCAGCTGAGCATTGCAGAGTGCATCCCCAACACAAACCTCTGCCACTTCCAGGCAGGACTGGACCCCTCTGCCTCCTAGAAGGAAGGGTACGCCCGGGTTGTGGAACAGTAAACAGAGAGCTGTACATACAGAATCTGCACAACACTTTGAGAAACCCACGAGCAAAATACAACAATGTGCCCATATATTGCTTTTGGCAAATATTCCTGTTTATTTTGTTTACTTTTTTTTTAAGAGTTGGTATAAACTTACTGGTCCTGAGCAGTGGGGTACTGGAACCATCTTTCATCTACACTGGACATGTATTATGATCCAGAAGTGGTGGGGAGTGTGTAAGACCGAGACTGAACTGCAGAAAAAAAATCCTTAAGCCCAAGTTTCTCACCTGTAAACAATACATCTTTAGAAACTGGATTTGAATCTAGCTGATGGTGTGTTCAGTGGCTCAAATCAAAATGATCCTTGTTCTATTGCACTTTTTATTTGAAGGAGAAATCTTGACTAAAGTTTCCATGTAGCTATTCCAACGTGTAAAAATGTTCACATTTTGGATCTAGTCTTTGTTTTTAATTGTGAGTATTTCTCCACACAACTGTAAATAAATGATAGATGAGCAAAATAGATGCTTTAAAATATTAGTGGAAGAAATGCAATGAGTTGTTGCATTTTCTAGTATTAGAACAATTAAAATTCACATGACTCATTTTGTAATGACATATCTTGAAGAAGCCTAGTAACTACATTTCAAGTTATATTGTCCAGTATTCACAATGCAAATCAAAATGACTGTTTATAAACATTACCATGATAGGGGAGAGTGCTTAGATTCCACTTGTATTTATTATCCTCTTTTATGTTATCTAGAAGGAAAAGAAAGAGACTATTTTATTAGTGAACAATTTTCTAAATTTAATAGGAGAATGTGAACAACATTTATCAATGAGTACTCCAGTAAAAATACATATAAGCTCATGTAACCCTTGTTTAACCTTGGTACACAGAATTAGTGAGGTACAGATGAAGAAAAACAAACCACTGTAACATCATTCAAGTCAGTTAAACAGTTCTGCTCTGAGTATTCAGTTACTTGAAGATTTAAACAAATGCTAATGACTAGGCCATGTGCAGAGAGGTAAACAAAGAGTCTGTCTGGGGAGAAAGAACAGAAGAAATATTGTCTGAACCAAAAAAACTCTTCCCAGTAAGGTCTTAATTAGATTGAAAGGCAATTTAGACACTATTTCCACCTCTGACTATCTTAGCTTCCCAGAGTTTTTAGAAATTATACTTATAGAGTTGGAGAGGTTGATGACCATCTAATTCTAAAAATCTTTCATTCAAGAAACATTGGTCAAGTTCCCACTACATACCAGGTGCCATACTGAAGACGAATTCTTAGTCCCTGTTGTCAAGACTTACATAGGAAATGGAGACATAAAAACAAAATCAAAATAAAACAGAAGGAGAAGTAATAGACATATGCATAAAATGATAGGGGAAGACTATGATCAGATTTTTATTTTAAAATGAAAATTCATTTTTTGCCACTGGTGGTTAATTAAGATATTGGCTTCCATTACAGGTTATTGATTAGGAGACTGATTTCTGTATGGCATGTGTCTCTTCAAGATTCAGCTTGTACTGACTTGAGCTGTCTGTCCAAGCTCCTGCCTGCCTATCTATGCACATATATGACGGTACAATCATAAAACAATTCTTTTTACCCCCAGAGATGTCAGACTTTCCAGACTCTGCATTGTGTCATCTGTTCTCATTATACATGGTTTTCATACTTCTACTGGTTACGTCTCAGCTAAAGAATCATTATCTCTTCAGGAATCCACCTTCCTATGTTTATGAGAAGTTCCTTCTTCTGTTCCATATTGAAGGAAATCCCAATAAGCAAATTTCAGAGAATCCTATAGCTTTTTTTAATAGATACAAAAGTCTAGGTTAGCTAGACCTTCTATGATAGGTTAATAGCTGTGCTTTGGCACTGTCTGATATGACTGTACCATGTAAAATGTATTCAATAAACTATCATTAAAATATAAATAAACATTGAATTCACTTATTGTTATGAACTAAATTTTGTTTGCTTCCAAGATTCATAAGTTGAAGCCCTAACTCCTGATATAACTGTATTGGAAGATGGTGTCTCTAGGGAAGTAATTAAGGTGAAATGATGTCCTAAATGTGGGGCCCTGATCTGGTAGGATTAGAGTTCTCATAAAAAGAGACATTAGTGAACTTCCTCACTCTTCCTGGCCACGTGTACACCCCATGGGAATGTCCTGTAAGGACCTGGCAAGAAGCCAAGAAATTTACAAGCCAGAAAGAGAGCTCTCACCAGAAACTGACCCTGCTGGACTTTGATCTGGAACTTCCAGCCTCCAGAATGATGAGGAAATAAATTTCTCTTGTTCAAGCCACCCAACCTCTGGTATTTTACTAGGGCAGCCCAAGTGGACTAATCCACTCAAAATACTAGCAATTCTTACAAAAGCAATTATTTTATCATGGGGAAAATAATTCTATCTTGGATCCATATTATTTTGTGTAATGTGAGTAATGCACTTTAATAAATTGTTTGCACATTGAATTCTAATTTCATGTAGTGTACACATAGGTATGTGTGCACATTTTTCCCGGAGAATGTTGTAAACTGTAGCTTAATTGCTGGAAAGGAGCTAGAGAGCAGTATGTTGTGGGAGCACAGAGAAGCACGGGGCACCAGAACTTCATCTGTGTCGTATGATCATGTGTATCAAACAATGCACAGTGCTTATATATGCCACATCTTTATCTATTCATCTGTTGATGGACATTTAGATTTCTTACATGTCCTGGCTGTTGTAAATGGTGCTGCAATGAACACTGGGGTGCATGTGTCTTTTTGAATTATGGTTTTCTCAGGGTATATGCCCAGAAGTGGGATTGTTTGTCATAGGGTAGTTCTATTTTTAGTTTCTTAAGGAACCTCCATACTGTTCTTCATTGTGATTGTACATATATA
Source organism: Muntiacus reevesi (assembly GCF_963930625.1). Lineage (NCBI taxonomy): Eukaryota > Metazoa > Chordata > Mammalia > Artiodactyla > Cervidae > Muntiacus > Muntiacus reevesi. Next base: position 7,317,890 of record NC_089268.1, read on the forward strand.
CAATGGAATATTACTCAGCCATTAAAAAGATCAAAATTGGGGCATCTGTAGGAATGTGGATGGACTAGAGTCTGTCATGTAGAGTGAAGTATGATGGAAAGAAAAAAAGAAATATTCTGTATTAACGCATATATGTGGACTCTAGAAAAATGGTACAGATGAACCTATTTACAAGGTAGGAATAGAGACACAGACATAGAGAACAGTCATGTGGACATGCAGCAAGGAGGGATAAATGGAGAGATTGGGATTGATGTATGTGCATTAACGTATGTAAAACAGATGGCTGGTGCGAAGCTGCTCTGTAGCTTGGGGACCTTAGTTTGGTGTTCCGTGGTGATCTAGATGGATGGGACGGGGTTGGTAGGTGCAAGAGAGCTCCAAGAGGGAAGGGAGATACACACACACACACACACACACACACACACACACACACACAGCTGATTGATTTCATTGTACAGCAGAAGCTAACACACCATTGTAAAGCAACTATACCGTAATTTAAAAACACATTGTTCCCTCTTCTTGATCCACTCATATTGAAATATATGCCAACTCTGCTATCTTCTCACCCTTCTCCTTCTCTAGTCCAAGACACCATGCATTTCTCTGTTGACCTCATCTACTGCCATGATCCCATTTGCCATCCATCAGTGAGTGACCTCCTGATTTATACCTGCTGCACAGATCTCACTCCTATGTGTCATGCAAAGCATTCAGGCTTCAGTTCCATACTGAGAGCTGTCTACTTGATATCTCCACGTGGGTATCTAGTAGACATTTCCCACTGACCACATCCCAGACTGACTCCTGACCTCTCCTCTGTCTCACTCCCAAAACCTCTTCTTCCTATAGTTGTTCCCATGTTAGTAAATGAAAATAATGGCAACCACATCCTTTCTAATTATTCAGGACCTTGGAATCAATATTGATTATTTTTTTTCCCCGAAGCCCCATGTGATTCACTCATATCAAGCATACCAAGAGTCTGACAGCTGTCCACACTGTTCCATCAACCATCATCTTTTTGTTGCATCATTATATAAGCTTCCTAATTGGTCTCCCTACTTGGACATTTGCTTCTCTTAAGTCAATTGTCAAAGTAAAATCCAGAGTTTTCCTCTTAAACATTTATATCAAACCATGACACTCCCTTGGCTCAAACCCTTCAGTGGTTCCCTGTATCACTAAGAGTAAGAACCAAAGATTTTGAAACCCACAAAGCCTTTCACGATCCTGCCCCTATTTTATTCCTGGTCTCATCTCCTGCATCTCATACCCTGCTCTCTCATCTCTACCCCTACTGTCATCTTTGCGCCTCCTCAAGCTTCCAGACCATGCCCAGCTCACCTTGAGCTATTTCTGCTGCCTGAAGTGCTCTTTCCTAAAATACCCACATGACTCATCCCTTGCCTCTTTCTATCTTTACTCAAACATTAATTTCTTCAGAACGACTTCCTGGCCATCCTATTAAAATTACAAACCACCCACTCAGACTTCCTTTTTCCCCTACCTGTATTATTTTCCTCCTTAGCATTCATACTGCTTATTTTTTTTAATTTTTGTTTTATATTTTATTGGAGTATAGTTAATTTACAACATTGTATTAATTTCAGTGTACAGCAAAGTGATTCAGTTATACATATACACATAGTGATTCTTTTCCAGGTTCCTTTTCCACATAGATTCTTACAGAATTTTGGGTAGAGTTCCCTGTGCTACACAGTAGGTCCTTGTTGGTTACTTATTTCACATATAGTAGTGTGTGTATGTTAATCCCAAGCTCCTCATTTATGGCCCCATCCCACCATATTTCCCCTTTGGTAGCACTCATTCTGTCATACCATTTAAAATATACCCTCCAAATCTTTTATCTTATTAATATGCTTTTACTGAATGTTACAGCCTACAACAAGATCCCCGCTTTGATGATCTTGGTGCTCACTTCCCCAGCTGCTGGTCTTCGTCCAGCAGTGACCCATCCAAAGGAAGCTGCCACACCCAGGGGGACAGACTTTCCCAGGGGACAGCTCCTATCTAAGGACTAGTTCATATGAGGGGCTCAAAGAGGCAGCATCTCTAAAGGGCCATTCCAGGGCTAAACTTCTTGTGAAGTCAATGAAGTCTGCTGTGGTCATTGCCTTCCTTGCATTTCAATTTTTCCCACCCCCTAATCCTGCTTTTCCCACTTCATCCTAGATTTTGTTCTTGAGCCCCCAGCCTAATACTATTTTGTATGCAAACCTCTGTCTCAGAGTCTGTTTCCAAAGAAACTAACCAAGACACTCCTCAGTTAAGAATATAAGGTCCTAGAGAACAAAGATTTGTGTGTGTGTTTATGATTTTTGTTTGCTTTGTTAACTGTTTTTTCCTTAGAACACAGCCAAGGACATGGTAAGCATCAAGGAAATATCTGTTAAATAAATAAATAATCATCCCTTACTATATTATCTATTTTTTAAAAAAATTTTTAAATCCCTTAAAAACAACAAAATTTAAAAATGAAGGGCAGTGTTATTATTACTGCATCGTTTTTTTTAATCAACCAGACTTAGGATTTAGCACATTTTCACTGTCTTATAAGTACTTGTTCAATGAATTGATGAATAAAACTCACATTATTATAAAACATTTTGGCATTTCCCTCTTTCTTCATAATCTCTTTTAGATATAGTCATAGTTTTTTAATTTCACTCTCTGGGACAAACACAGGCAGAAATGACAGAGCTGGAATCAGGAATTACACTTTAGTCAATTGGCACTTGTGATTATACTTAAGATGCCAAAATTCTTCCCTTAAATACTGACCTGAAACAATGTCCACGTTGAGTTCATTTTCACTGTCTTCAGTGAAGGATGGAACTGGATTTATATGAGCATCCTGTATGCAAATGTCCTCAGACAAGCTTTTCCAAATTTCAGTGCACTCTGCTTTCGAAGGGTCACTGCACTGACAATTCCGCAAGATTGTTTCTTGCAGACTTTCTCTCAACGTTGCACAGAGGTAGCTTCCATCAGGGGTCTTGCATTGTTCTGATTCCCTCCTGCAGGTTTTCTTGAAACTCTCATACAAAAGGGCACAGTGTTCAGATTCCTGGCAGATACGTGCTGCCATGATGCAGTCGCTCTTTTTTTCCATTGTTAATGATGTCTCTTTCTCATGCAGCCACTCTGTGATGTTTGATTGTGAAGCCAAATTTGAGGACAGTGCTGATTCTTCTATATTTTTAAAAATGACTAAAATTAAATAAAACTCATTTAGTTTAAATTTAAATAAGCTCATTTAAAGCCCTTTTAATGTTTCCTAAAAAGTGTGTACACATATTTTATAAATATTCTACTGTCTTTCAAAAACCACTGAAGACATTATTTCAAGACAGTTATTACAAATGACTTTGCTATTTTAAAAAGTTGAAATAAAAAATATTGATTATTTATAGTTTACGTAATAGAACAAAATGGTAATGCTCAACTTCTTTTACTATTTCATCCTCATGATGTCCTTCTGTCTTTTCATTATATTTGATGATGATTGGTAGAAATCATTGTAACTTACAATGCTTAGGAAAAGCCCAGGTGTTAATCTCTCTGTCCTGTCTGATTCTACGTGACCCTATAGCCTGTAGCCTTTCAGGCTCCTCTGTCCATGCGGTTTTCCAAGCAAGAATACTGGAGTGGGTTGCCATTTCCTTCTCCAAGGGATCTCAGCTCAGGGATTGAACCTGGGTCTCCCACATTATAGGCAGATTCTTTACCGTCTGAGCTGCCATCCATTATTCTCTTTGTATAAACTTTGTGTGTTTCTATTTCCTCCTAGAAATATATCTATACTAAAGTGTTTCTCCAAAGTTTTTCATTATTTCCCCTTTAAGATGCCTTTTTTTAGACAGTTTTTTCCTAATGCTCTTACCCCCTCATGATTTTTAATTCCACAGCTTTATCGTGGATCTTTTCAGGAGCTGTATGTGTATCTGTGCTTTATACATATGAGAGGTTTCCTGCCCACCCCCAAGAACTAATTTCCACCCCTTGGAAGTTATAGCCCTCATAGAGAGTGTATGTTCTATGAGAGAATTTCAATCAATCCATAATTATATAAACTTTATAGGAAGAAGATAAAAACCACCTCAGTGTAAGAATCCTTACTTAACCTAAGGTTTCAGTAGTATAACACCTACCTCTAAAATGTCTCATCCTCCCTCTGAGGTCCTTCATGTGGATCTCCACAATGAACACTTTCTTGACCCTACAGTACATAGGGTCAAACAGAGTTGAACACGACTGAAGTAACTTACAGCAGACAGGGATCAAGACCATCCCCAAGAAAAAGAAATGCAAAAAGGCAAAGTGGCTGCCTGCAGACGCCTTACAAATAAGTGTGAAAAGAGGAGAAGTGAAAAGCAAAGGAGAAAAGATATACCTATTTGAATGCAGAGTTCCAAAGAATAGCAAGGAGAACTAAGAAAGTCTTCCTTAGTGATCAGTGAAAAGAAATAGAGGGAAACAATAGAATGGGAAAGACTAGAGATCTCTTCAAGAAAATTAGTGATACAAAGGGACACTTCATGCAAAGGTGGGGCTCAATAAAGGACAGAAATGGTATGGACCTAACAGAAGCAGAAGATATTAAGAAGAGGTGGCAAGAATACACAGAAGAACTGCACAAAAAAGATCTTCATGACCCAGATAATCACAATGTGTGATCACTCACCTAGAGCCACACATCCTGGAATGTGAAGTCAAGTTGGCCTTAGAAAGCATTACTACAAACAAAGCTAGTGAAGGTGATAGAATTCCAGTAGAGCTATTTAAAATCCTGAAAGATGATGCTGTGAAAGTGCTGCACTCAATATGCCAGCAAATTTGGAAAACTCAGCAGTGGCCACAGGACTGGAAAAGGTCAGTTTTCATTCCAATTCCAAAGAAAGGCAATGCCAAAGAACGCTCAAACTACCACACAATTGCACTTATCTCACATGCTAATAAAGTAATGCTCAAAATTCTCCAAGTCAGGCTTCAGCAATACGTGAACCGTGAATTTCCAGATATCCAAGCTGGTTTTAGAAAAGGCAGAGGAACCAGAGATCAAATTGCCAACATCTGTTGGATCATCAAAAAAGCAAGAGAGTTCCAAAAAAAAAAAAATCTATTTCTGCTTTATTGACTATGCCAAAGCCTTTGACTGTATGGATCACAATAAACTGTGGGAAATTCTGAAAGAGATGGGAATACCAGACCACCTGACCTGCCTCTTGAGAAACCTGTATGCAGGTCAGGAAGCAACAGTTAGAACTGGACATGGAACAGACTGGTTCCAAATAGGAAAAGGAGTACGTCAAGGCTGTATATTGTCACCCTGCTTATTTAACTTATATGCAGAGTACATCATGAGAAACGCTGGGCTGGAAGAAGCACAAGCTGGAATCAAGATTGCCCAGAGAAATATCAATAACCTCAGATATGCAGATGACACCACCCTTATGGCAGAAAGTGGAGAAGAACTAAAGAGCCTCTTGATGAAAGTGAAAAAGGAGAGTGGAAAAGTTGGCTTAAACTCAGAATTCAGAAAACTAAGATTATGGCATCTGGTCCCATCACTTCATGGGAAATAGATGGGGAAACAGTGGAAACAGTGTCAGACTTTATTTTATTGTGCTCCAAAGTCACTGTAGATGGTGATTGCAGCCATGAAATCAAAAGATGCTTACTCCTTGGAAGGAAAGTTATGACCAACATAGACAGCATATTAAAAAGGCAGAGACATTATTTTGCCAACAAAGATTCGTCTAGTCAAGGTTATAGTTTTTCCAGTAGTCATGTATCGATGTGAGAGTTGGACTATAAAGAAAGCTGAGTGCTGAAGAACTGATGCTTTTGTTTTTGAACTGTGGTGTTGGAGAAGACTCTTGAGAGTCCCTTGGACTGCAAGGAGATCCAACCAGTCCATCCTAAAAGAGATCAGTCCTGGGTGTTCACTGGAAGGACTGATACTGAAGCTGAAACTCCAATACTTTGGCCTCTTGATGCAAAGAGCTGACTTCTTTGAAAAGACCCTGATGCTGGGAAAGATTGAGGGCAGGAGGAGAAGGGAATGACCGAGGATGAGATGGTTGGATGGCATCACCGACTCAATGGGCATGAGTTTGGGTAAACTCCGGGAGTTGTTGATGGACAGGGAGGCCTGGCGTGGTGCAGTCCATGATGTCACAAAGAGTCGGACACGACTGAGTGACTGAACTGAATTGAACTGAACTAAAGCAACTTAACATGCACACATGCAAGTTAAAGATATTATAATCAACTTCATAACATAAAATGCTTTCTTAAAGACTACCAGGGCATTCTTAGAAGCACTGTTCAGAGTACAGACTCTTTACTGCATGTGTTTTGAAACACACACTGCAATAGAGTTTTACACATTTGTCAAGTAACAGCTCACATGAATTGTTATAATTATTTACATGAGATTTATCTCCTGGTACACAGAACCATCTCTCTTACCCATTTTGGACAGTATATGCAAACTTGCCTATGGGATGTGTATGAATTAATGCCTTCTACACATAATTTGTTCCATTATGGTGGTAATTATATATTTTTTAATATTTAATCTAAGCTAAATGAAATAATCAGGCTAAATGTCAATTTTACTCTGCTATGTTTTTAGCTAACCAAGAGCAGGGACTCTCTTAACCTATCTTTATATCCCCCCTGCAGTGCTTAATATCTACACCTATTAACTGAATAATTAGTATTTTATGAATGAATACATGATTTAGATGTTCAAATATGTTTACAAATTAATTATATATTTATTGATCAGTTATTAGATATCAGACACTCTTTTGAATATTTTTCATATTAAGAAAAAAAAGAAAAAATATAAAACTGATTTGCTCAATAAGCTTATAATCTATAATCTATAACAAAGAACAGAAAAGTACATGACTGTTATATGTTGAGAAATATTTGGGGAATGCAAAAAGGGGAGAGAGAGAAAGTTCATATCCAGATGGAGTGATGATGAAAGAGTTGGTGGAAGATGCTGCACTTGACATGAAACAGTAAGATTTCAATTGTCACTTCCTTTTTCAATCTAAACTGAATTACAAGCAAGCAGTTAATGCTCTGTGTAAAGACCACAGCCAGAGCAGGTCCATCATGAAGTGCATTTGTAACATCATTCAGGTCCTCTGTGCAGGGTTTCTGTATCCTTGCTTTATCAATACTACCACAGAGTAGCATTTAATAAGTATCTATCGTGAAAAAAATGATTCAGAAATGGGGACTGATTTCAACTTAAGCACTCTCAATTTGTATGTACCTGTATTTTGGTATCTATATTTTGTTGCATCTTGGTCTGATAGAAATGGTTATTGAGATATAAATGAACTAGTCCTACCATCTTGAAACAAAATTCAGCAAATAATTTTAGTATTTCTATATACTTTTGTTTCAGCATACTTCAATCTAAAACTAGAAAAGGACTACTCATTAGCTAACTAATGCCATTTTAGTCTCTGTCTTATTTACTTCTCTGCATTTACTGGTGATTATTTTCTCTATGTCTTCCTCTGTCATCGGCTTGAAAATTCTTCCTGTGTTCTTTTTTTTTTTTTTTGTCTCTAAAATCTTCCTTATGATTTCTTCAACTAGGTCATGACAACATTATAAAAACACTTATATTCTCACTTCACATCTTTTTCTGGCCAGTCTTATCCTCATGCTTGCTTGTATCTGCTTTTTACAAATCACTGACTCACAAATCTTGCATGTACTCAATGCAAGATGCATGTTTCCAAATGCCAGCCAAATGCTCCATCATTGCTTTTTCTAAACTATATATTCATCATGTGAAATGTAAAGCAAATTACTAGCATTCCTAACACAAATATGCCAAAGTGTGCCACCTCTGTGCAAACTCTCCAAATATAATTCACCACTGTTGTCTTTCAGCCCTGTCTCCATATAGAGTGATACCCTTGTCCCAAACCAGCAACTTGTATCACACATTTAATAACATTCCACACTCCTCATATCCAGTGGTAGCCAATTCCCACTGATTATGAGTCATAAGCATTTCTTAAGCGTCTCTTCTCCTTGCAGTCCTCAGCACCAGTGCAGAAGTTGAGGCACGTGTCACATCACTCCCAAATCTTTTTGTTGGCTCTTATCCTTGGCCTGCATCTTACCCTGCCTCCATTCCATCCTTTAAACCACCCCCAATGGAGTCCTGAAAAATACTGATTCCAGATTCTTCTGTCCAAAATGCATTAGTAGTTCCTCAAAAGTCTGATTTCTTTCCAGTATCATCTCCTGACTCCTCTGTTCTATAATCCAGCCTAATCAGGAATGTGTTTCTTCCCAATGTCTCCTGCTTCATTCTATTTCCTCTGTCTGGAATATCATTTTATTTCATCTGCCCAAGGAGTCCAATTTATCCTAAAAGGCCCAAGTCTGTCATTTCTTCTTTGAAGGCTTCTGAGACACCATTCAGAAAAAAAAAAAAAAAAATCAAATGAAGTCGCTCAGTCGTGTCCAACTCTTTGTGACCCCATGGACTATAGCCTACCAGGCTCCTCCATCCATGGGATTCTCCAGGCAAGAATACCGGAGTTGGTTGCCATTTCCTTATCCAGGGGCTCTTCCCAACCCAGGGATTGAACCCAGGTCTCCCACATTGCAGGCAGACGCTTTACCATCTGAGCCACCACGGAACCATTATTTCTTCTCTATAACCTCAAGTAAGTGTCATCTTATGTGTATCATATTGTATAGATGATATTTAGCAATTACCATTTTAATTAAGAATTGAGATCATACAAAATATGTTCTATAATGCTATTGTAATTAGAGATGAATAACAAAGATATCTAAGGAATACTCAAATATTTGGGAACTAAACAATGGTATTATGAATAAAACTTGAATCAAAGATGAAGTCTGCAGTAAAATAAGAAACTATTTTGAACTGAATAAAAATGAAAACATATTTTTATTTAGTTTAAAATTAGTGGATGTAACTAAAATACCACTTGGAAGGAAATTTATGTAAGGAAATGTTTAAATAAGAAAAGAAGTCTCAAATCAGTGATATAAGATTTCATCTTAAGAAACCAAGAGTGATGAGTCAAATCAATAATTCCAACTCAAATCAAATGCAACAGCAACAACAACAAAATAACGTAGAGCAAAACTGAGAGAGAAATTGAGAGAGAAGAGAGAGAGAGGGAAATACAGAGAGATAGAGACAAAAAGAGAGAAAAGGACGTGAATTTCTGGTACCTGAACAAGAAAATGACACCATCATAACTCCTTCAAGTTGTTTAAACGACAATTTGGGAATATTAAGAGCAACTTAGAGAGACAGAAACTACAATAAAGAATAAAATGCAAACAAAAACAAAAATTCAAAATAAATCCAACAAATATCTTTAAAATTCAATTACTTAAAAGAAAAAAATGATGGGAATTACACAACTTGTTTTCAAGACATCTCATGAAACTGCAATAAATTAGACTGTGGAGCATCGGCAAAAGTATAGACATCACTGGGACAGATTGGGAAAACTGGGAGGACAGCCACTAGTATACAGCCCAGTGATCTTTTGAGAAAGCGGGAACTGAAAATATCTTCAACAAATGTTAGATGTCCATGTGGCAATAGAACATACCTGAGTGTTGACTTGCATCACTTATGAAAATTGACTCAAAATGCATCATACACCTAAACAGAAAACCTAAGCCACATAATTTTGAAGAGAGATTTTATCAAATGATATATTTCTTTGGCACAGAAGCACAGGAAAATATGGTCAGCATTATTATTATTTAAGTGTAAATTAAATCCTAGTGTGATACCATTAAACATGTTTTGAAATGCAAAAAAAAAAAACAAAAACAAAAACAGAAAAACAACCAGAAATCAAGTCCTGCCCTGAATGTGGAGCAATCAGAACTTTCATACATTTATGGTTACTTCAAATTTGAAATACAGTATGAAAGTTTCTTATAAAGTTAAACATACACTTTACTATATGACCCAAGAATTGAGGAGAAATAATAAATTATATAAATTATATAAAAATAAATAATAAATAAATAAAACTGAGGAGAAATAACATATTTGTAAAAATATTATGTGTGAGTATTTACAGCAGTTTTATAATCTCTACAAATCTGGAAACAATGCCAGTGACTTTCAGTGGTGAATGAATAACCAATTCAAGGAATAACCATACAGAGGAATACTACTCCTCAAAAAAGAAGACAATTTTTTGTGAATCACAAATGGATAATTTTAAACAAAGGAAAAGTGACTCAAAAGCCTACATGTTATATAATTTCATTTATATGAAATTTTGGAAAAGGCAACATGATGGAATAAGAAACTGTCTAGTAAGTTTTACTATGAAAAATTGGAGAGGTTGGGCTATGTGATCATTTAAGACAGATGAGAGATGAAACTCTTTCTTATAAAGTGGGAGAAGGGTGATTCTGAAAAAGAAAAGGTGAGAATTCTGTGATAACAGGGATATTCCTAACCACTCTGGAGGAGTGTACATAGACATATTGAAGATCTAGAAGCTAATGACTTTCAGATTACTGGATCCCATGCATCCCTTGGAAAATATGCACATACTCTCAAGACATGAGCTGACTATTTTGAATACCACTACTTTACCATATGACATATTTCACCACATGACACCAGGACTTCCTGGTGGCTCATAAGGTAAAGCGTCTGCCTACAATGCGGGAGACCCAGGTTCAATCCCTGGGTGTGGAAGATCCCCTGCAGAAGGAAGTGGCAGCCCACTCCAGTATTCTTGCCTGGAAAATCCCATGGACGAAGGAGAGTGGTATGCAAAGAGTTGGACACGACTGAGCGACTTCATTTTACTTCACCATCAGGCCAACACCTTGAGTATGCAGTAAATAAATGCATATTAAATAATTAAATGTGCCTTTGCAAAGGCAAGTGCAATGCTAGGTAAGTGGTTACACTTTGATCTTTCTCAAGAGGTCTTGTTTCCTTTACCAAGAAAAGTAGTACTTTATTTATCTTTTATCATTTAAGTCTTGTACAAAGCCATAGTGAGCCTCACAAATAAAGGTACTGAATGAGTGAATCTATCATTCTAATGAATTATTGTTGAATGAAGCTTGAAATTGTGGTTAGCGATTATAGAAATATATACTTACTGAGAACTACACTTCACAGAACCTTAAATTACATGAAGAACTAATCAAATCACCAGATAAAAAACAAAAGAATTCATCAAACTACATAGCTGTGATGCTTTTTGATATTGTACTGTCTTTTGTGTGACTGTAAGCATTTCATATAACAATGTATTACCTGATTCGTTGGTGCATTTTTTCCCAAGCAATTTGTTAATAGTGCAGTAAAGGTCGTCAGAGCAGAGACAATCTTTAAATTGTAAATTGCTTTCCACTAAGGACTGGATACTTAGGTCACAGCTGGATGAATCCTTCATCTGGCAGGTGTTGCCTGGATTTCACAGTCAAACATACAACATTCTAAATATTAATCTGAATAAAAGTTTTCAGTCCTCCTACCCAAACTATGCTACAACTCTGGGTAGCACCTCCTACCCAAAGCTTTAATACCTTGATTTTATTAAATCATTATTAGAGTGAAATTATCTGGGGTTACTATAGCATGTTCATATAATTGACTTTTCAAGCAAAAAAAACAGCAACAACAACACTCTATTTCTACTGTTTTCACCCCCAGTATTTTCTTTCTAAAATAGACTAAAACTTTCTGTATTTTAAAAGAACTTTGTCCACACTTAGAATGTCAATTTGTGCTCTTTAATAATAATCAAAGCTGCCTTTAAAATGAGGCAACCAGAATACTCTGTAATTTTAGCTATTTTGTCTGTTTAGCAATTTTATTAGCTATTTGATCTTAACCTGCTATTTTATTTTATATTGCCATTCCAAGATTATAGTAAGAGACATCCAAGTGACTCTAAATTTATCATATAAAGCGACGTGGTCCTGACACTTAGAAAGCACTCAGTAAATATTATTGCATCTTTTGTAATTACCAACATTTCATACTCTGCTTTAATATAGAAAGCCTTATTCATCCACCCAACTATTTTCTTTTATTCATTTTTCCTGAATAAAACTACTTGAGTACATTTTATTTGTCTATTTGAGAATATTTCTATTTCAGCTTCATGCATAGTATAATTATGCAAATCTTACCATTCACCAAAAATTACTTGCTATTTGTATCCTAAATTCAATAAATGTGCTATAATTTATGATACACTGAATGCAACAGTTTAAGTTACTGTATAAAATATACCAACGAGCTTTATTATCAAAACAAATAGTGGATTTTTTTGTCATTGTCCTTTATTCTCATCTTAAAATTATTGTGCTATTTGAGAAAATTTGCCTTTGAAATTCTTTTCCTGAACTGTAATGAGAATATTGCTTTTGAACTGTGGTGTTGGAGAAGACTCTTGAGAGCCCCTTGGACTGCAAGGAGATCCAACCAGTTCATCCTAAAGGCAAATCAGTCCTGAGTGTTCACTGGAAGGACTGATGCTGAAGCTGAAACTCCAATACTTTGCCCTCCTGATGTGAAGAACTGACTCATTTGAAAAGACCCTGATGCTGGGAAAGATTGAAGGTGGGAGAAGAAGACGACAGAGGATGAGATGTTTGGATCCGACTCAATGGACATGAGCTTGACCAAGCTCTGGAAGTTGGCGATGGACTGGGAGGCCTGGCGTGCTGCAGTCCATGGGGTCGCAAAGAGTCAGACACGACTGAGCGAGTGAACTGACTGAATGAGAATGTTGAATAGAGACCTACAACTGTCTTTGGCATTTGAACATCACATGCACCCTGTTCAAGGGCAGGGTAGAGAAGAAATCTCACTCCTTATCTATATCCTGTGTAATTCCTTGAGATCTTGTGGCTAGACAGGAGGTCTGATAGTGGAGATTGTAAATTTTTCCATTGTCAGAACTATAGGTTTTTGTCTCTTAATCCAACACACTTTGCCTTACATCTTTGGAAGGTAGAAGGAGCACGAGCAGATAGACAAGGGCCCCAAATAGTACAGAATTTATTCTTCTATGAAGCAGCTGGAGAAATAAAGTGAGCCATTAAAAAATACAGTTTTTATTTTTCACCTTGGATTTGTCTTACTGAATATGCCAAAAATTAATTGGGTTTTTATGGTATTATCACACTCATTATACAAGTTGATAAAATTTGTCATGTTAGAAAAAGCTTTTTTTGAAATGTTCTGTCCTAATAGCATTACAATATCATTCCCTACATAATCTTTTATCTACTTTTAGTGAATCGAGTCTTACAATAATGCTCTCATTGAACATATATTCTGCTACTTGATATAGCTAGAATTTTTTTTTTCTTTTAAACAAATGACAGTGACTTTTAATCTTCATATTCTCTAACCTCTTGGGCCTCTCTTCACATGTTTGTAATATAGGACAAACTAAAAATAAAAATATATTTTAACTTGCTCTTGACGTAGTTGAAATAGAAGAGAGTATATATGTTGAAAGAATACAAAAGTCATGTTCAGTTCAGTTCAGTCTCTCAGTCGTGTCTGACTCTTTGTGACCCCATGAGTCGCACCATGCCAGGCCTCCCTGTCCATCACCAGCTCATGGAGTTTACTCAAACTCATGCCCATTGAACCAGTGATGCCATCCAGCCATCTCATCCTCTGTCATCCCCTTCTCCTCCTGCCCCCAATCCCTCCCAACATCAGGGTCTTTTCCAATGAGTCAACTCTTCCCATGAGGTGACCAAAGTACTGGAGTTTCAGCTTCAGCATCAGTCCTTCCAATGAACACCCAGGACTGATCTTCTTTAGGATGGACTGGCTGGATCTCCTTGCAGTCCAAAGGACTCTCAAGAGTCTTTTCCAACACCACAGTTCAAAAGCATCAATTTTTCGGCTCTCAGCTTTCTTCACAGTCCAACTCTCACATCCATACATGGCCACTGGAAAAACCATAGCCTTGACCAGACATACCTTTGTTGACAAAGTAATGTCTCTGCTTTTTAATATGCTATCTAGGTTGGTCATAACTTTCCTTCCAAGGAGTAAGCGTCTTTTAATTTCATGGCTGCAATCACCATCTGCAGTGATTTTGGAGCCCCAAAAAATAAAGTCTGACACTGTTTCCACTGTCTCCCGATCTATTTCCCATGAGGTGATGGGACCAGATGCCATGATCTTACTTTTCTGAATGTTAAGTTTTAAGCCAACTTTTTCACTCTCCTCTTTCACTTTCATCAAGAAGCTTTTCAGTTCCTCGTCACTTTCTGCCATAAGGGTGGTGTCATCTGCGTATCTGAGGTTATAGATATTTGTCCCAGCAATCTTGATTCCAGCTTGTGCTTCTTCCAGCCCAGCGTTGTCATGTTATATCCATGCAAATAATGTGTTTGATTTTCACAAACATCATCTTTCTATGTTATCACTGACATGGTAACATATAAACAAAAAATATTTTATGTAAAAAATGTTGCCATGTTTTTGAGAGGCATGTGTATAACTGTAACATTATATATTGTAAAATAAGTAAAAGAATAATCTGAAAGCTTGCATAAAGTTGCCTGCAGTGTCAGCGCATTAAGGTTCTTGAGTAGTGATGGTCCAGTGGTTAAGTATTCGCCTGCCAATGCTGGGGACACAGGTTCAGTCCCCGGTCTGAGAAGATCCCACATACCATGAGCAAACTAAGTCTGTGTGCCACAATCACTGAAGCCCATTTGCCTGGAGCCCATGCTCTGCAACAGGAAAATACCAGTGTGCAGCAATAAAGACCCAGCACAGCCAAAAATAAATAATTTTTGAAATAATACTCTTAGGTATATAAATTCACTAATAAGTAACTGAAGGTGAATCACTTGAATACCAAGTTTAAGTAAGGTGTTTAGAGAAAAATTTATTTTCTAGGATAGTGAAAAAACAAAAAGACCAACTCCTATTTTTTATCTCAGTAAATAGAAGGTATTTGAGTGCATTTTAAACAACTTGTTTTACCTGACACATTGCAGGCATCTTCCATTTTTCGCCAGGCGTGTTTACAACCATCGGCATCACGTAGGCAGAGCTCTTTTAAAGACGTGCAATCTGTGGTTTGGGAAGTGGACTTGTTCAGGCATAGCCCCACAGCTTGAATAACAGCAATAAGAGAACAACAGAAACAGCAATATGATAACATGGTAGTTACTTACTTCAAACCTAAGTTATTAATGATCAAGACCAGAATTATGAAAATGGAAATGTGACTAAGTCGTTAAAAAAACTAGAATGGAACTTAACCTCCCCTCCAGCTATAGATTTGTTTCTTTTTTATAAGGTTCTTAAACAAAACATATGTATTTGCCCTCTTTTTTTATTTCTGCCTATTTATTTCTCAGTTTATAATTTATTGTTATGATTATTGCTCCATTAAAACTGTTCTGAAAAATGCCCCCAAATAATCTCCATAACATGAACTTAATAGTTTAAAGGCTTCATCTTGCCTGCTTTTATCATTGGGAATTTTGTTGTCACTTTGTTCTTGAAACTTTTTTCTTTGGGCAACCCCCCTTCTAATTCTCTTGCTACTTCTTCATTTGATATTTTCTGCTCATGGCATTCTTCCCAGGATCCTCTTACTTTTCTGTTAACGTGTATTTGTAGCTTAGGTTCTGTCCTCAGACTTTTCTCAGTCTCATTTTACATGCTCTTCATGGACACCTCCATGTACTTATGGTTTTAACTAAAATCTCAAGATTGATGATTCTCAAATATCTAATGCAATCCTTCTATTTTCCAACATTTTAGTTACAGATGCTGTTTTCTCCACCTAAATGTTCCAGACACACTTCCGTATAATACTATCATCGATATCGTCCTCCTCATCTGTTGGACCACCTGTTTCATCAGCAATTCCACCATCCACAATGGCACCCATACTAGGAAGCTTGGGTTCGTGATAGGCTCCTCTTCTAGCCTCAATTCACTCTCCCACATTCACTCTTACATAGATTAGTGATCCTCATCTTGCGAACTGACCAACTCATCAGATAGTCAGTCTGCCTTCATCTTATTCAGGTAAATTCTTCACACCCCTTACTCTGCCTTATGCACCATCCAGTCTGGTCATTTCTCTGCTTCCTCCTCTGAATGGGTCCTCATAGCATGACTGTCATATTCTTCATCATGTGCAATCTAGATACCCTTGAGCATTTATAGTTTCTCAAATGCTAAATGCTGCCTTGTACGTCTGAGCGTTTACTGTGTGGTCACTACCAGATGCTGCTTTTCTTTTTATTCTGGACTAAGCCTTTTTGGTCCTTTAGGACTCAACACAATAACTACTACCAATTTTATGGAAATTGTTCCTAAATTCAATACCCCTGTCCTGCATTCAGATTGAATTTAACATCCCTTGCCTGTTTCACTACAGTCTTGGGACCTTCCCAACTATAGAATTTACTGCTCTGTAAGGAAAGTGTATATTTCCGTGTTTGCCTTTATCGCTGGGTTCTGGGATTTTACTCAGCAGGCATTAGGAACAATTCACAATGGTATGCCCATCATCAATGCAATGATGAATTACATATATTCAATAAATGCATGCTGATTTAACCAACTTAAATAGCTGCTTATGGATGAGTTATACATAAATAACTGATAGTATTTAATAAAAATGACACCTTCCAGATATTTACAAGTTATTTTGGGTAGAAGAGAAAAGGTTTCAGCAAATTTTTCAAAGTATTAAGGAAGTAGCAATGTTAATTTAATGTATTATACCAATTATTCAAACTGATTCTGTAAGCATACAAACGGACACTTGCTTACTCAATCCATAGAAAAATATGGAAATTACAATTGAGTTTTAAAGACGGTATATTAGCTGTAATCAAGAGACCTAAAAGCTATGTCTTAATCAGAGTCAAATTATCTGAATTTTTAAAAAGATGATAGTAATTATGAATGACCTGTCACAGCATAGAGTTATAGGCTTCAAGTAAAGCCATAACATCTTTTTTTTTTTTTAATCTTTACCTTTTTCTAAACCTCTTCTAAGGAGAATCCATGGCAACTGTTTGGATCATATGTACTACTGACTGAGTCACTGCATTTGGAGATTAGACTCATGAGTGTGGCTTGGTCACATTTTTCTTGTTGAGGGCAGGACTGGAAATTGACATATCAGCTTTCTGTTATTGTGTGTTCATGGATAACCTCACCTAGCCAAGTTTCTGTTCTAGGTTAGAAAGCCTGAAGATGGGGAACACATGCACACCCATGGCTGATTCATGTCAATGTATGGCAAAAACCAATACAATATTGTAAAGTAATTAGCCTCCAATTAAAATAAATTAGTTAAAAAATTAAAAAAAAAAAAGAAAGCCTGAAGAAAGAGAAAAAGAGCCTCTTCCATTCTGTGCCAATGTTACTTGTTTCTTTCCAGCTTTGCCAAAGATACTAAAGTAAGGATTTTATGTCAGAAACTCAATACATAAGAAGCTATACCTTTATTTGCCACTGATCATTATATCTTGGGACTACTTCTCTCAAGAAACTTATAGGTGATGGTCTCCTGAGTAGATTATCAAAATCTCACTGATATGTCAGTGCAAAGATCATTAATGAATTCTACATATTATCTTTCCCAAATGTGTTTTGCTTTCTTCCATATTTAAAATTCTAAGTTGAATAACAATTTGATTGTTTTACATGATTTTTCACATCTTCCACTCAGAGGAAATACTGAATCAAGCAGGAAAACCACTTCAAGGATTTGACCCAGAAGAATCAAAGTAATAACTTTCCAAAGCCTTATCCATTGTGGACTAGGATTTGTGGCTCTATATTTAAGACAGGAGTTTTCAAGGATCCTTTTGAAATGCCAAGTGAAAAACAGGTTCTATTTAAAAATAAATAAGATGGTGAATAGTGCACATTTTTTCACCCTCTTAAAGATGTATAAGACTCATTAGGATATTTAATGTTTTGTTTTAAAAATTCACTATGTCTCACATTTCTTTGGCTGCTGAACTTTCTGGCATCACAAGATTTATTTAAAATCTTGAGACTGAATAAATATCCCAAAGAATGCATTATGGGAAATATTGGTTAATCCTATCAAATAGCATAATTTTGACCCTAAGTGTTAGATAAGATTTCTGGCAAGGTTAATTTAGAAGTGAAAGTTGAAAACAGGAAGCTGTCATTGTGTTTTCAATGGCAGGGGCAGGGGGGTGCATAATGAGATTGTAATATATTTTGTGTATCTCATTATATTGCTGCCTGATCTTCAAAGATTAAAGTATTCTAGATTTTTCCTTATTATAAATAATAGAAATAGGAAATGTTCTTAGAAATCAGTGCAAGGAGCAAAATTTTGAATAACTAGTATTTAATCCTCCAAACCTGAAAATACATAAATATATAAAAGATTCCTTTCTTTCTTGCCTTAATTTTGACTAAATCTCTTCAGACTCTTTTTCATGTTCAACACATTTGAAATAATCTTCTTTGTTTTCTTGTTGCCCACAAGTATGCCTTTATTCATGAATATCTGCTGGCAGAGAGAAACCAGAAAATGTACTGGCTTTGTTTTAATTAGTGAAGTATCAATACTCATCTAGGATTATAACTGTCCCTTTTTCTGAATTCAGTTTGTAGATTCTACTGCACGCTGATGAATATATAATAGCTTCTCCTATCACGTGTATGCCAAGTAGCTCTGCATAAATTCCACTTTAAGCATACATTATTTTTACAGAGATAAGCTCACACTTTATCTCTGTGTTAAAAAATTAACTGAAATGTGAAGCATTTAAGGTTGTTTTGTGTTACACTATGAACTGTCTCCTATTTATTAAATATTAACATCTAAAATCAGGGAAACTGAATGGATTTTGTTTCAATGTAAATTAAAAGAAAAATGGATAATAATATGAAATTTATCATCTTATAACTTGTAAATAAATACCAGAAGGTTACATTTCTAAAAAGCTCTAATATATATGTAAATCTTATAAATCCTAATCAATTACCTGAAGTAACTGGATCAGTATATATATATATATAAAAGAAAAAATCTGAGTAGTAAATGCAATTCTCACATTGTGCATTTTCTATAGAGTTATAATAGAGTAAAAGTAGGCATACATTTTTTGTAAAAGTAACAATCTATGTTAGAGTAAAAATTTGTAATTAATACTTTAAATTATAAAGCTTTGATAGCTTGATATTTAAGTGACTGGAGACAGCATCTGATTGACAAAGAACTGATGTTATGAATTCAGATAAACCAGAAGAATAATTCACTTACCGAAGAAAATGAAGATTATCATGGTGGCAACTTGGGGCTGTTGACCTGCAAGAAGAGCAGATGTGTTTGTTCCAACAATCTCCCTAACAGTAACTGTCCAGAATAAAGCTTTGGTTTCTGCTCCTGCTTTCTGAAAGCATCCCTGATTCAAGGCGGCTTCCTGTCACCACTTCCTCACCAATCTTTCCTGAGCTGTGAACTTTCCTAATTAGGTCCAAATTCAATTATTTTCTTCTGAGTGTACTGATCTCGGATATTATGCTTCTAAGAAAGCCCAAGAGTCAAATACTAAGAAATTATACATCCTCTGCACATTCAGGGAAAAAGGTGCTTTTATTTTCTCCTTCAACTAGAATACTAAACTGTTTTGTATACAAACCTCCCAAGTATAACTCCAGAGTTCCTAGACACTTGAACACGCTCAGTTTCTACTTCATTAATTTGCATCATTCAGGCAATGTTATGTCTTTGAGGACAGGGAAAAGGATAAAAGGCATAAAGAAAGCCCAGGAAAACATATGGGGAATTCAAGTTCCACTAGGATCAAACCAGCGTACCTCATCTTTCTTAACAGGTGCTCCAAACTCCAGTGCATTTAAAACTTGGGTTGCTTCAGTTACAGTTCCTCTCACACTTCCAATAGAACAATGTTTACAAAATGACTCCTCACCATTATGCAGAAATTTCTCATGCCCTGGAAAGGTATCATCCACTTGTTTTTGCCACTTGACACTGTTTTTGTCTGAGTTTTAATGAGGGGCATTGCCACGGTCTGAATATTCGTGTCCCCCAAGCTCATAGACTGAACTCTTAAACCCAAGAGGAGATGGTATTAGTAGACACAGCATTTGGAGGTTACACAAATCATGGGACACGATTCTCATGCATGAGATTAGTGTCTTAGAAAGGAAAGTCCAGAGAGCCTTGTTCCTGCCATCTTGTGAGGACACAGTGACAAGTTGTCAGCTACCGACTAAGAAGATGGTCCTCATCAGACCATGACTGTGTTGGCACCTTGATCTTTGACTTCCAGCCTCTGGAAGTGTGAGAAACAAATTTCTGTTGCTTGTCAGCTTCCCTGTCTATAGTATTTTGTTATAGCAACCTGAATGGACTAGACAGGCATTACTGATCTGACATTACTTTAATTGCACCGTTCCTCACCATCATTTACCTGGGGACAGCCTGAGGCTTCCACTTTTTAAAACAGCCTGAGACCTGTTTGTAGTGGACACTTAGGAAATAAAACATGTTGCTAAACAGGAAACTAGGAAAAAATGGGTATGAATAACTGACTACAGAGAGGGGGGAGGAGTATTTGCGTGTTTGCAGTTGCACCGTGGGAGAGTTGTTGGTTGCAATTGCTCGCATTTAATTTACACACAAGATATGTTATAGCATATATTTTAAAGCTGAAGTATAGTTGATTTACAGTGTTGGGTCAATCTCCACTGTACAGAAAAGTAACTCAGTTATACACACACGTACAACGGAATAGCATATTTTGTTCTCAGAATGCCTGATGGAAGAATACAGACTCTGGAGTTCAGCAAACTAAAATCGCTTTATCCTTAGATGTAGGTAAATAACTTTATATCAGACGTCATTACATTTACTCCTCTGTAAAATGTGCTGATGGTAGCCATGGTTGCTATAAGTATTAAGAAGGCATATGGGGTTTACATCACAAAAAATTAACAAATACCAGTTATATTGCACAAGACAATTATTATTTAACAAGAAATTATAGCATCATAAAATCAATCATTTTCTTTTAAAAGGCACTGCCACTAAGCTTGTATTACAAATTTTATCAAGATAATTATTCTTTATGATACAAACCAACTAGAACTGGCTTAAGCTCAAGAGGGATTCAGTGACTCTGTTGGTTTGCAAACTTAACACAAAAGACAAGAAGAATGTGAAGAGAGGGGCAGATAACTCCAGGTTGGTGGATATCAGATTTAATACACAGAGGAACCTACATAGAAGGAAGTGGTCTTGGGGGGGACAAAGACAATTACATGCCCTCACTCACCTGCCAGAATCTTACAAGTGTATAGAGAGGCCTTAGCTGGGTTCAGTCATGTGCTCCATCCAGAGGGTCTCAGCCTCGGAAAGTTCTCTCAAGACTGCGCCCATCAGAATGGCCCCGCTGTGGGGACCGGGGACAGAATGTACATTTGGGGTTAGGGTGGGGGATCTTCCCATTGCCCAGGTCCAGGTCACAGGTCAAACTACAGTCATACACCCTGGATGACTTCCTCAAAGAGGTTTCAGGAGTTGGAGAATCAGGGTGCAGAGCTGACCTCCTGCAGGTCTTAAACCTCCAGGGTCTGAAGGCTTTGCCCTCCTGTCTGTCAGCTCCATCCACAGGCAGCTTCTTTCCTCTCGGTGGGAGAGGCTGGCAAGCCCTCAGCCCACGCCCTTCTCTCTTAGAAGCACAGTGGGAAGTGGGCCTCTTCCCACTGTTGATGTTCAGTTGCTCAGTCGTGTCCGACTCTTTGTGACCCCGTGGACTGCAGCACGCCAGACTTCCCTGTCCTTTACCAACTCCTGGAGCTTGCTCACACTCATGTACATCAAATCGGTGATGCCATCCAGCCATCTCATCCTCTGTCGTCCCCTTCTCCTCCTGCCCTCAATCTTTCCCAGCATCAGGGTCTTATCCAATGAGTCAGCTCTTCGCATCAGGAGGCCAAAGTATTGGAGTTTCAGCTTCAGTATCAGTCCTTCCAAAGAATATTCAGGACTGATTTCCTTTCGGATGGACTGGTTGGATCTCCTTGCAGCCCAAGGGACTCTCTCAAGAGTCTTCTCCAACACCACAGTTCAAAAGCATCATTTCTTTGGCACTCAGCTTTCTTTATAGTCCAACTCTCACATCCACACCTGAGTAGTGGAAAAATCACAGCTTTGACTAGATGGACCTTTGTTGACTAAGTAATAACTCTGTTTGTTTTTTTTTTTTCCCTGAATTGAGTACCATCTCCTCTAGATGTTCCCACACTCATCAGTCCTGACAAGAGACACTGGTTCTGCTGGGTGCCCAGTATCACAGAGGCAGTGGAATTGGCCCTCTTTAACCCACAGGAACTGATGGTGGGACAGGGAGGCATCACCAGGGGAAACCATGGTGTTAGAAGCAGCATGTAAAGGTGTCTTGGGAAGGAGAAAAACACACAGTAAAACATATAAATGTTAAATTTATGTGGAACTGCAACAAGAAAAATAAACTGATGGAACAAAAGAAAAGAACACCAAAACACAATTTCCTGTTCAAGGAAGGTTAGTTATGACTTTCTGGAGTGGAGCGGTATGCAGAACTGAATGCAGGGCATCAGGAGAATGGTGCTAATCTTTTCCAAACAGGTACAGCTGCTGAGGGCTATTGCCTATAGGTAGAGAAAGCATCTGTGGTTATATTCTCGCTTATTTCAAAATAATAATTGTCAGCTGCGTCACCATCTAAACAGGGTCTTTTTAGCATTTTATTGTGCCATCAAGTTCCTTTCTCCCTACACCTCCTCCTAGGAGTATTTTTAAAGGTATATATATATGTACTTTTTAAAAAAAGTAATGCTTCAACAGAGAACTTACTATGTAGCACATGGAATTCTACTCAATACCCTGTAATAGCCTATATGGAAAAAGAATCTGAGAAAGAATGATATATGTGTATGTATAACTGGGTCACTTTGCTGTATGCCTGAAACTAACACAACATTCTAAATCAGCTATACTCCAGGATAACTTTTTAAAATCCATGAAGACTGGAAAAAAGGTATTATAAAGGAAGTTAATCATATTGAAACATATTTGTCAAAATAATTTAAACACATTTATGACAGAGTAATATATACACTTCTTTATTAGGAGAGCAAATATCAAAATCCAGGCAGGTCTAATAAGACTGTAATTTCAATATCATGATGACCATAGATGCTAATTTGACATTTTTCCATTAATGTAGAACTGTGTAAAAATATCTGCGATTTTCTTTGTGACAATACAGCACAAGAACTGCTGAATTTTAAATTGGACTATAAAAAAAATTAGAACACAGTTTTGCCCCCATGCAAATGTATAGACACCCCAGATGAATAAATACTGCCTTCAACTCAATTATTCATGGAAGTGGAAAGTGGCAGTTGAATCAGAACAGTTTTAAGATGAAAGAAAATGGTAAAAAGATCAGCTCCAGTAGTTTCCAATGATAATGGGTGCGTGATTTTAACATGTATTGTGTTTTGAATAAAATGCTGTCAATAAATAAATGAATCAGAAGGAAGCAGAGTTGTTCTGGTTGAAATCTGGGGCGGGGCGGAAGCCTCAAGCTCTGGTCAGGAGGCTTGGCATCACCATCCACAGCTAGCAGAGAGGCACCCAAGAAACCCTCAGAATTCCTGCTCAGAAATCACTGATCTCGGGCTTCCCTGGTGCCTCAGTGGGAAAGAATCCGCCTGCCAGTGCAGGAGACGGTTTCCATCCCTGCACTGGGAAGAGCCCACATGACACGCAGCAGCTAAGCCCGTGCACCGCAAGCATTGAGCCCGTGCCCTAGAGGCGGGAGCGGCAGCGGAGCCCGCGTGCCGCCGCTGCGGGAGCCACGCACCCGAGCCGCGCTCCGCAACCGAGAAGCCACTGCGGTGACGTCTGAGCCCCGCCGCGGGAGAGCAGCCCGGCTCTCCAAAACTAGGGGAAAGGCCAGGCAGCAACGAAGACCCCGCACGGACAAAAGTAAAATAATAAATAAATAAAATTCTGCTAAAAATTCATTGATCTCATTTAACTCTTTGCAATTTTTTTTTTGTCACATAAAGAATCCATTCTCATAACTGCTAAATAAAATGCACTAGACCTCAAACCTTATCACTGGGGGAAAAAAAAATACTATGATTTCTATCCAACCAAAACTTACTAAAGCCTACATACAGCTTTATGAAAAAAACAAAACTGAGGCAAGGCTCCTAGTTTCATTGATCAGATAAACCATAAAAAGAAGGAAAGAAAAGCTTGTTAAAAAATAAAAATATTGTAAGTGAGTTGAAAAAAATCTGTATGTTGGAAGACATTTGTCTTTGGAGCATAGACAACTATTTTGTGTTTAATGGCATTTGAACCACCCTTCTCCCCTCCAAATATCCCACTGCATTGCCCTTGTATTTGCATTTGTCTACTTAAAATTGTGTAAGATGCCCATATCTGGAGGAAAAAAATTCTAGTCAGTTTCAGATTTGGAGTTAACCTAAATTTGAGAGCTCTGGGAAGAGGCTGTATGCAGAATATAGAATATATAATATAGAACATGTAACGCACATAGATAAATAGAGTGATGAGTTCCTTGGCTACAAGGTCTGTAAACCGTGTTCTAAGACATTTAGTAATTAATGAGGACATTCAGTATTCAGGGTAAAATAAGAGACTTTCAATGTCTTTTACTGGAGAGTCTCACCAGGAAAGAAAAAAATAGGTCAAGATGATGATGTACTTAAGTCACCTCACCCACCGTGAACTGGTCTCCTCGCTAATGAGCTGGTAGGAAGTGGCCACGGGCGGGGTGCGGACAGGATGGGGAGAAGCAGAGACACAGCCTGAAAACGTGCCTGGGAGGACCGCTCCAGGGCGTGGGGGGGCACTCAAGTGAACTAATTTCAGCGAAATTCATAGTGAGCAGGGAAAAACAGACAAATGACCGGATGATAGGCAGCCTTTATGCCAAGGAGGCCAGAGTTTATCCACAGAGAAGAGGAAAACTGCTGGTGAGGTTTAAACATCTGGGTCAGGATTTTGAAATCTGCTTCAGCAATGCTAGGGAACATGGTTTGGAAACAGGGCAATGGTGAGTTTTGCGGTTGTTTCAGTAGATTAGGAGAGACGTGGTTCAGACCCGAACTAAATAGTAGTGGCAATGGAGAGGAGATGGTAGATTCAAAACAGTTAAGGATTTGAAATTTACAGGATGCGGGGACCTTTAGAAACGGAGGAGGGGAAGGTGGGGAGGAGTCCATGCTTCAGGTTTGTGTGGCTTGGGTGGTTGTTCCCATGTACCTGGGCAACTGGCTCACAATTCATTGCTAGAAAAACCATATAACTGTGTTCATTGATAGAATTCTCTCCATTGAAGAAGTTAAACTTTAGGATGAAACAACACTATTATGTATAAAATAGATAATCAACAAGGACCTACTGTATAGACACAGGAATTCCTACTCAATATTCTGTACTAACTTATACGGGAAAAGAATCTAAAAAAGAATGGATATACGTGTATGGAGAACTGAATCACTTTGCTGTACACATTGTAAATCAGCTATACTTCAATATAAAATAAAAGTAATTAAAAAAAAAAAACAATGGAACAACAGTTCCTATGAACTGCATTCATGTGTCACTAGTGAAGACAAACTGGCTGTCCCTGTGAAGATCAAAACAGCTCCACCAGGAGCATGACCTTGGGAGAAACTGTAGTACAAGTTCTGGCACTTCATCTAATGGCATCAAGACTAGATCCATCTTTTAGGACTTTACTAACAGTAAAAAGGATCTGAGAAATGCAAATATTAATCACATTGCCAATGTCTTTATTCATGAAACGAAATCTAACTGCTGGCCTGGGTACTTTTTTCACGTAGAATGTCAATAGGGAAAAGTCAAGAAATGAAAAGAAATTTTGATTAAAGGATATTAGATCTATAATTAAATCTGTATGGCCTTAATATTTAACAGCATCAAGTTAGGTTAGTCCCCATGTATCACTGTGCATGATAATGTGGTCTCGCTTTCTTTGGGTAAATGAATCTCCTCAATCATAAGCATCTCAGTGGTCTCACAGTACTACTTCTAAATAAAATTGAACATCTCTCTGTGACTGTATTTTGTTGACCTCTTTTTAAGTTTTTGGGGAATCTTTCTTCCAAGCTCTTGGGAAACAGTGTAACTATAGCGTAATAATAATATCTTTTCTTTGACACAGATAATTTATAGCTTTTTAGAGTAGAACATCATTTATAATCAAACTAATATAAGGGCCAAATTATGTATTTTCCTACAAAAATGTATTCCATGGAAGATTTTATCTGTAAAGACCTATTATTCCTATATGAAAAAAGTGGCTCTGTATCTGTTTTTTGAATTGTTCTGGAACTCCTATTAGTTGAATCTGATTTTTCAGGAATTTGTAACAGCTCTAAAAACTATAATCCAGACCAGCCGTTGAAAAATATTCTTAATTCCTTCAAATTTTTGTTTCTTAACTTGGTATCTGCGCTCTGCTTGAAGTTTCATGTTAATCACAGAGTCTATTGCACATTCCAACCATTATGGGAAAAGTTATATACCTGTTGATTCAGCAATTTGTTATTAAATGGAGAAGGGACCTTTTGCTACCAAATTACTTCAACATACATTTATGCATAAGTTTAATACCTTCTTCCTCTATGTTGGGAAGTGGTATTTTTTGAAATATGGTCATCTATTGCCCAGAGATTGCCCTCCAGAGAGGTGAGTGATTGAAGGAGGACAGGAGAAGCTTTTTGCTGAATTACACTGGATGATTTCATAAGGTCAGTCTCCCGGGGAAGTATGGAAGAAAGGTACACCCTGAAAGAGATGGCTGTGACCTAAACGGGAAGAGAATTCAAAAGAAAGAGGGGGTACATGTATGCATATTGTTTGTTCACTTCGCAGTACAGCAGAAACTAACATTGTAAAGCAACTATACTGCAATAAAAAAAGTGAAAAAGAAAGAGATGGCAAGCAATAACCTACAAGGACTTTTTATTTTCAATATGCTATTGAGACCAGTTGAGACATTTTTATACTATTTAAATTACTTTCTTTTCCTTTATAAGGTACAGTTTCTTTTCATTTTAAAGGATTTAGTCCTTATGCATGTCATTCGAAAAACAACAAACAAACATATCTTTGTTTAAATCACCCAGAAATAGTCACTGTTTTATTACCAGCTGTCTTTTCTTTCCTTTAAAAGTTTTTTCTTTATTTATTACCTTTAAAACTTCATTGCTATCATATTGGTATACATTTTTAATAATTTAAACATTAAAAGTATCTGTCATTTTTTTCCTGATTGTAAATGTCTAGGAAAAAAGTCTCAGTGATCCTACTACAGATGGGTAACACATGTAAATATTGGGTTATATTTCTTAGGTTTTTTAACATACATACATATGGACATTATATAACATCTCACTCCCTGAATCTCTTTATTCCCCAGTACACCATACTTTTTAGCAATAAAGCATTTTTCAATTAATGTATGTACATAATTTTTTTTTAAATTTTTTATTTTTCAGTGGGTTTTGTCATACATTGATATGAATCAGCCATAGAGCTACACGTATTCCCCATCCTGGTCCCCCATCCCACCTCCCTCTCCACCCGATTCCTCTGGGTCTTCCCAGCCCACCATGCCTGAGCACTTAACTCATGCATCCCACCTGGGCTGGTGGTCTGCTTCACCACAGATAATATACATGCTGTTCTTTCGAAACATCCCACCCTCCCCTTCTCCCACAGAGTTCAAAAGTCTGTTCTGTTCTTCTGCGTCTCTTCTTCTGCCCTGCATATAGGGCCATCGTTACCATCTTTCTAAATTCCGTATATATGTGTTAGTATACTGTAATGTTCTTTATCTTTCTGGCTTACTTCATTCTGTATAATGGGCTCCAGTTTCATCCATCTCATTAGAACTGATTCAAATGAATTCTTTTTAACGGCTGAGTAATATTCCATGGTGTATATGTACCACAGCTTCCTTGTCCATTCATCTGCTGATGGGCATCTAGGTTACTTCCATGTCCTGGCTATTATAAACAGTGCTGCGATGAACATTGGGGTGCACGTGTCTCTTTCAGATCTGGATTTCTCAGTGTGTGTGCCCAGAAGTGGTATTGCTGGGTCATATGGTAGTTCTATTTCCAGTTTTTTAAGAAATCTCCACACTGTTTTCCATAGTGGCTGTACTAGTTTGCATTCCCACCAGCAGTGTAAGAGGGTTCCCTTTTCTCCACACCCTCTCCAGCATTTATTGCTTGTAGACTTTTGGATAGCAGCCATCCTGACTGGCGTGTAATGATACCTCACTGTGGTTTTGATTTGCATTTCTCTGATAATGAGTGATGTTGAGCATCTTTTCATGTGTTTGTTAGCCATCTGTATGTCTTCTTTGGAGAAGTGTCTGTTTAGTACTTTGGCCCATTTTTTGATTGGGTCATTTATTTTTCTGGAATTGAGCTTCAGGAGTTGCTTGTATATTTTTGAGATTAATCCTTTGTCTGCTTCCTCATTTGCTATTATTTTCTCCCAATCTGAGGGCTGTCTTTTCACCTTACTTATAGTTTCCTTTGTTGTGCAAAAGCTTTTAATTTTCATTAGGTCCCATTTGTTTATTTTTGCTTTTATTTCCAATATTCTGGGAGGTGGGTCATAGAAGATCTTGCTGTGATTTATGTCGGAGAGTGTTTTGCCTATGTTCTCTTCTAGGAGTTTTATAGTTTCTGGTCTTACATTTAGATCTTTAATCCATTTTGAGTTTATTTTTGTGTATAGTGTTAGAAAGTGTTCTAGTTTCATTCTTTTACAAGTGGTTGACCAGTTTTCCCAGCACCACTTGTTAAAGAGATTGTCTTTTTTCCATTGTATATCCTTGCCTCCTTTGTCAAAGATAAGGTGTCCATAGGTTCGTGGATTTATCTCTGGGCTTTCTATTCTGTTCCATTGATCTATGTTTCTTTGTGCCAGTACCATACTGTCTTTTAAACATAAAGGTGTTGCACATGTAACCGACTCCATATACTATAAACATAACTTTTGGGACTTCTCTGGCAGTCCAGAGGTTAAAACTCTATGCTTCCCATGCAGGGGGCATGGGTTCTACCCCTGGTCAGAGAACTAAGACCTCACACACCACGTGGCCGAAAAAAAGCAGACAACAAACAAACAAAACACATAACTTTGATATGCACTGGAAAACAGCAACAAGAAATAATTATGACTTGCTTTATTGTGATATGTGCTTAGTTGCAGTTAGTCTAAAATATCTCAGAGATATGCATTTAATGAACTACCAATAACTCTCATAAAATGAGGACAGGGTACTGACTTAGCAATGTGAAGGTGATTTGTGATAATAAGAGAATAGTTTGGAGGTAGATGCATTCAGGGTAAAGTGAAAGCAGAATAATCTTTGGTAACTGGTATTTCCTTTTTCAAGGAAATTTATTATAAAATGAAGCAGAAAATTCAGACAGTATCTGGAGAAGGATGGGAGGTCAAGGGAGAGGGATCAAAGGTATTGGATTATCTTTGTTCTACCCTAAAACACTTTTCCTGAGTGCAAATAAAAATCAAACGACTTTTTGGGTCACATCTATAATATAACTGGCTGCCACCAGAAAATTACTAGGACTAATCAATAAATTTGGTAAAGATGAAGGATATAAAATTAATACACGAAAATTCCTTGCAACCCCCGTTTTCCTGACCCTGACATTTTTCATGTTTCCAATTCATTATTTCTTCTATTAGTATGTAAAAACCACCCCAAAGCATAGTGTCTTAAAACTGCGATAGTTATTTACTGTCCCTTGATGTTTCTGTGCATCTGCAAGAGGGGATGGCTTGTCTGAGTGGTTCTGACTCAGGAGTGCCCTGAGGTTGCACTTCGACAGTTTTTTTAAAGGGTTGGTCTTGAAAACCTCTTTGTCACTTGTCTGGAGCCTAAACTGCGGGACCTTGAACAGCTAGGATTTCTGAAACACAGACTTTATCTCTACGTAGTTTTTCCATGTGGTCGAGGAGAGTAACTTCAGGACAGCCCAGCTTCTTACATGCAGTTCCGGGTTCCTGCAGCCTGTGTCCTGAGACATTCAGACAGACATTGTCATGGCCTTTCATGAGTCTGGCTTTGAAATCATGCAGCATCACTTCTCCTGCATCCTATTGGCCCAGGAAGTTGCAAAGTTCTGCTTACTTTCCAGGGAAGGAAACACGGACCCCCACTTCCTGATGGAATGATGCCAAGATAGCAGTGCACAAACGGAATGCAGGGTTGAAACTATATTTATATACCCATCTTTGACAGGTTACCATCAACCACATCTCCCAAGCACACAATCTCCTTTCTTTTCAAATCTTGTTCCCCCTTCTAACTATCTTCTTATACTTCAGCATACCCTTCAGTCCTGTGTGATTTTCTTATTCCCATTTTTCTCCTGGCTTCACATCCTTGCCTTCCATTCCAAAACTCAAGCTAAGGACTTTTTTATTACGCTTTTTGACAGCCTTAGATGCTTTCTACTTGTGATCCTAAAATACACTGAGCACGTCAACCTCTAAATCAAATGATTTTGCTTCCGCAACAATAGGACTATGTTTTCTGGCATTGCTATTAGTAATTTCTACTTTCAACCAAGGTTTTCTATACTTCCAAGTATAAAAATATTCCAAGTATAAAAAAGTATTCACCACTCTTGCTGTGTGATATGGTAAGCCCAGGATGGAAATGATTTGTGCTTCATCCCACATGTCATTCATGAACTTTCATAGAGAGATTTACATGAAAGAAGCAATCCAAAGCATTCACTTTGCAGTACTGGTCAGTAGAAATGTTTGTTTCATAAGGAAAAAAGTTTCTATGTGCAGATGGAGGAGGCTAATTGAAATGGACTGTCAGCAGGGGGACAACAGCGACACTAACGTGGTGGATTTCATCCCAGGGGTGGAGTCCCGGGCCCTGGGGGAGGGAGGAGCTTTCCAACCTCCAGATTGTGAGCAATGAGGACTCAACCCCTGCTAGGGATTCAGGAACTGGGAAAGAATGTCAGTGTAGGTAGGACCAGGTGAAGGGTCATTGGAGTCAACAGCCAGATGGAGAACCGTGGGAAGACCCAAAGCATAGCTTCCTGATGAGAGGGTGCAGGCCTAATTCCAGGGGCAGGACAGGAGACTTGGAGTAGGAAGCTGGCAGAACTGTGTGAGCCAAGTGTACCCCAAACAATGGTCAGAGGAGATGGGTGAGACCCTGTGCTGGGGAGTGGGTCTGTGAGATAGGCTACCTGGTTCAGACACATTCAAACCGGCTTCCAAAGCAGCTCCTTGACACTCTCAGCAGGCACAGGCACCTCCAAACACAAAGCGGTGGTCCAGGGGCTGATGTAACAAAGCACCACAAGCTGAGTGGCTTAGAGCAGCTTTAAGGCGTTATCTCACGATTCTGGATGCCAGAAGTCCAAAATCAAGGTGCAGGTGGGGTTGGTTCCTCTTGAGGGCTGTGGGGTTGAATCTTTAGCTTCCAATGGCTTATCCGCTAGCCTTGGCATCCTCAGCTTGTAGAACCATCACTTCAGTCTCTGCCTTCACCCACATATGTCATCGTCCTGTGTGTGCTGTCCCTAAATCTCCCTTTTTTATAAAGACGCCACTCATAAGCGATTAGGACCCAAGCAAAAATCCACATCTTTACTGCTTGTGCAAAATCTCTATCTCCATATAAGGTCACATTCTGAGCTTCTGGGGGCTATGACTTTGATATATATTTTTTGGGAGAGTACACAACTCAGTCCATAACACTGTTTTTTACCAGGCCTTCAAGCATTCGGTGCTCCTTAGAAAATTCCCACTTCTCAAACAGACCTATTGCAAATATCAAACACCTTTCTAAAGTCTACCTTTTCACTTCTCTCTCCTATCAGCATAAACCTTGGTCTGCTTCTATCCAAAATCTCTTTTTTCCTAATTTAATTTCTCCAACATTTAATTTCTAAAACTCAAAAATTAGTTTCTTGTCATCATGTTTTATAAGCAGCAACATGTTAATACCCAATGTTTCTTTTACATATATGTGTGTGTGTTAGTCTTCCAGTCCATCTTTTTGCAACTCCACCGACTGTAGCCCACCAGGCTCTTCTGTCCATGGGGTTCTCCAGGCAAAAATACTGGAGTAGGTAGCTATTCCCTTCTCCAGCAAACCCATGTCTCTTATGTCTCCTGAATTGGCAGGCGGGTTCTTCACCATCTGAATCACCAGGGAGGCCCAAACTATTTTCCATTTCTTGTTCTTGAAGTGTTCTCTTTCTTAATATTTTTGAATGAATAATGTCATTTCAGTTTTAACTGTATTCTAAGTTGATCCTTGCAGAGCAAGGCGACCAGCAGCCCCTAACAGAGCGGGCGGTGGCCCCGGTGAGGGCAGAGTCCCGACTGTAGACTAGAGGGCTGTCCGCAGTGTTTGGATATAGGATGCGACCTGCACCAGTGTGTGCTGGAGGTCACTGGCTGGGCATGAGCGACTCAGAGGACAGCTCACAGTGTGAAACCCCACCTGCCTTTGCCTCCCTCATCACCACATTTCAGAAGAAGTGTGAGAAGGAGGGGAGGACAATTTCACACATGCATTTAAAGCACCGCTGCTACTGAAACAGCCTCATTTCCGTAAAAATGGGTGGTGACTGGGATTTATTATAAATAGAAATAGACATAAACATCATCTTCTCTCCCTTCAAATCTTCACCTGGATATTTAAATCTAATGTTTATTTTCCAGTCCCATTGCCACCACTTTGGATGAGATCCAATCATTATCCTTCAGGATCAAAAGATGCATAGAAACCTATCTGAGAATTAAACTTAACAATGTGCAACTCCCAAATTCTCCAGCTACAGACTGTTCATATACTCTGAAGAACCTAAGTCTAATCATATCACTCCTTGAGATAGAGTTCCTAAACTGTTCTTTATATAACACGCTTCCAATTTCCTTGAATATTACTAAAAGCTTTAATTATCCACACTTTCCCACCCATTTAATACTGTTTCCTGCTGTGGGCTCCCATTTCCTTTCATTTAGATCATGTGCAGTTCTCTGGAGGATTCACGCTGCTCCATGACTACGCCATTGTGGATTTGTCTCTTTTGCTCAGAATGCCTTCCTCAGCTCTGCCTTCCAACAACAGTGGAGCCTTTTCTTCCAAAGCCTCTTTTCCCTGGAGAAAGCTGACGTTTTCTTCTAATATCTAATACCTAGAAAGCAATTTTTAAACTTGATTTATTTTCTCTCTCCCAGAAGGTTTAGCTTTGGGTAGGAACTGAATCCTTTTCATCTCTATATCCGTAGAACAGCGTTTGTTGTTGTTGTTGTTAGTTACTCAGTTGTGTCTGACTCTGTGACCCCATAGACTGCAGCAGACCAGACTTCCCTGTCCTTCACTATCTCCTGGAGTTAGCTCAAACTCTTGTCCATTGAGTCAATGACGCCATCCAACCATCTCATCCTATGTTGCCACCTTCTCCTCCTGCCCTCAATCTTTCCCAGCATCAGGGTCTTTACCAAAGAGTCAGGTCTTCACATTAGAACAATGTTTAGGTTAAGTGATAAGCACAATATTTTTCTCCTTCCTGAAGGATGTCTCATATTGCTGCTAGCATTTTTCAGAGATAAAGTACAAGGTCGGACAGGGGTTATTCAGCTACTGATTTGGTAGATAAAGGTTTATTTAATTTTTTTAAATTTAAAATTTATTTGGCCACACTGAGTCTTAGTTATGGTTTGCAAACTCTTAGTTGTGGCATGAGGGATATAGTTCCCTGACCAGGGATGAACCTGGGCCTCCTGCATTGGAAGCACAGAGTCTTAACCACTGGACCTCTGAGGAAGTCCCTCAATGAAGACTTATTGAGTGTCTGCATCTTGTGAGGGACTGCTCAGACCAGTGTCTGGCATACAAATCTTATGGATACAACCCAATTCCTGACTTCATATAGCTTATGTGCTAACAAGGAAGAAAATTCCCAAATTAAAGACCCAAATCTACAATTTGTTTTATCTGTCAATCTACCTACCTATCCACAGGCACATACACACAATGGAATAAAAGAATATAGCTCCACCTGAGGATAATATAATGATGTATTTCACTTTAACTGGAAGGAAAAAAAGCATACATATCCTATAGAAAATTCTCTAAAGATATTGTTTCTTGTCATAGGATTTGATATGTGAAGGACATATATGAGTTCTCTAAGTTCTAATTATCTTCAAATTCTCTCCAATCAGTTTCTAAAGGGCCATTTGGAAGTATATTTATACCTAAGTCCAAATTAACATCATCGGGAGGAATGAGTTTTCTTTGGCTTATAACTTTTTTGTGATCCAATATTGCTGACTGAAAATTCATAACTAGGAAAGTACTCAGCAGTCTTGATAAGAGCCTGGAATGCTGCTATGTTAACTGAAAATTAACAGAGTCATACACTTCACCTCTCATGAAAATGGGATTGTGTTGACATTTCTGCAAAGAAGAAGCCCAACAAAGACAATGACTTGAATGAAATGCTGCTCATTCCAGCTGAGAAGTCCACAGACAACAAGCAACCTCAAGACATAGTGGACTCAAGACTAAAACAGACATTTGACCCCCAAGTCCCCAGGTAATACTTCAGTGGTCAAATGCCAGTCTTGACCAGCTGAATCAGAATAACTGAGTCTCATCTGACTAAAACAGTGTATCCAGGTGGTGTCAGGGAGCTGTCTTTTTAGCAAGAATCTCAGAGGATGCTGAAGCAGAGGTGGATGGATAGTTCCTGACGTGAAAGCCTGGCGACACTGATTTTAGCTTGGAAACAAATATAGTCAAATATTGCAGCCATTTAAAAACATACCAGTCCATCATTTACAGAACATCAAATTTCTTTACACATCACTACCTGGATACACTCTCCAAGACCACCTGGTTGAAAAATAAACACCAACACGACTGGATGAGGTGTCTTGCTGTTTGGATAAGCAGGCTTTCTACCAGCTGATATCTTAGGGCAGGAGCACTGAACTATGCTAGTTTTGGTTGGTGGTCTTGCTGAGGCATAACTACACAAAAAATGATATTTTTTTAAAGTTCTGTACTTAAAGCCTCTTTAGATGGTAGTAGTTGGAAGCTGTTTCAGTGATCTATCTGGATACCCCTAGTAGCAACCTGATTTTGCACATGTATGTAAAACACAGGCTTTTCTTCTGTGCTCTGTAACAGGGAAAGTGAAAGTGAAGTTGCTCAGTCATATCTGACTCTTTGCAACCCCATGGACTGTAGCCCACCAGGCTCCTTCATCCATGGGATTCTCCAGGCAAGAATACTAGAGTGGGTTGCCATTTCCTTCTCCAGGGTAACAGGGAAAGGGACCCTTTATTCTAGTAGATGTAGATGTTGCATTAAACCAAGTTTTTCAAATACTTAAAGGAGGGGGCAGAACTCATTACTGTGTCATTGCATTGGAAAATCTTATGAGGGGCCCATCTAACAGACCTTGACTCTTGAGAAAATATTTATTTAAGCATTAGTAGCAGGCTTACCCTTGGGCTTTGATGGGGTAGGGAGAAGGTTTTGGTTTCTGAACAAGTTGCAATCATGGCTGCTTTTAACCTGTCTGTAAGTTGTTAATGAGTGATAAGCATGAACAAAACTCCCATGAGACTACCAGAATGCTGTTAACTTTGGAACCACAGATTTGTGTGAATGGAATGAGGGAAGGATTTTGTCTTTTTCCATCTTCTGATTTCCTCGATCCAGTTATGTGTAAAACAAGTCATCATAAGGGCACTGTTTAGGGGCAAGAAGGTAAGGAAGAGATGGCCCCCTTCAACAACAGGAGAATAACAACCACGGAGGCATAGCTGACGTGAAATATTCAGATTCTATTGGTAAAACAAAAGCAAAATTGACAGAATAAAACAAGGTCTATAGATGCTTATTTATAATAATTCATCCTAAAGACCTGATATTTTCACAGGAGAAAAGTAGAGTTTGAGGATTAGCAACGAAAGATGTATAATTTGTAAAGAGAAAGGTACAGTTTTAAATTAAAGGGTTTAAATAAATTCATTCTATTCTTAAAATATAAAACATTGGACAGAGCACTGGGAGAATATTCCCCTTAGAGTGGGAGACAATGCAACATGATTAGCTTTACAATTAGATGAAGGACATGCTGCTGCCTCGTCATGATGAGGAAGGTGGTAAGGCAAGTTCCAGTATGAT
The DNA here is from genome assembly GCF_963930625.1 of Muntiacus reevesi. Taxonomy (NCBI): domain Eukaryota; kingdom Metazoa; phylum Chordata; class Mammalia; order Artiodactyla; family Cervidae; genus Muntiacus; species Muntiacus reevesi. The sequence goes on from NC_089268.1 coordinate 7,354,310, forward strand.
GACGGCACAGTGGAAGGAAGGAAGTGCAGGATTTAGAAAGCAAAATGTCCTGGCTCCAGATGCATTTGTAAGGGATAACCTACTATTTACTCTTTTTAAAAGATGAATAAATAAAGAATATGCTCATAGCTAGCCCAGGAGAAAATGAGATAACGCACTCCTGCCCTCAAACACACAATGAAAAGAGAAGATTGGACAATGAGAAGGAAGAATTAGAGAGAATTTGCAAGATCAAGTTAAGCAAATTTATATGGTCTTAATAAGCATTTCTAAATAATTGAATTATCTATGGAACAGCTTCTGACGCAGGAGGAAAAACCATAAGGGCTTGTGATGGCAGACACAGGGTTAGGAAGGTGATGTGACTAACACCAAGGCTGATTTTCAGCCTGGAGACGGGCATCTCTAAGCCAAAGAGGAGCGGCTGCCTAGCTACCAAACTCAGTAACTTTGACTCCTTGCCCAACTCATTTATTCTCAAGTCGTAGGTCAGTAGGCTCTCTGTGCTATGAAAACTGTCATGAACTTCATCAGGGGAAAAAGTATTTTTTTTTAAGTAAATAATGTATCCTAAAAGGGGATGCTCCTACACTATCAGGGGGAATGTTTAGTGCAGCCACTATGGGAAACAGTATGGAGGTTCCTCAAAAAACTAAAAATAGAACCACCATATGATGCAATAATCCCACTCCTGGGCATATATACAGAAAAACTATAACTTAAAAAGATACACACATCCCTATGCTCATAGCAACATTATTCACAATAGCCAAGACATGGCAACAACCTTAATGTTCGTTGATAGATCAATGGATAAGGAGGGTGTGGCCTGTATGTATCTGCCTTGTGTGTGTGGTTACTTTGTTGTATCTGACTCTCTGTGACCCCATGGACTGTAGCCCTCCAGGCTCCTCTGTCCATGGAAATTTCTGGGCGAACACTGGGTTGGGTTACCATTCTCACTCCAGGGGATCTTCCCAAACTAGGGATTGAAGCTCGTCTTCTGGACCCCTGCACTGGCAGGTGGATTCTTTACCACTGCACGTGCGGGAGAAACACCAGTAACCTCAGGGATGCAGAGGACACCACCCTTAGGGCAGAAAGCGAAGAGAAACTAAAGAGCCTCCTGATGAAAGTGAAAGAGGAGAGTGAAACAGTTGGCTTAAAACTCAACATTCAGAAAACTAAGAGCATGACATTTGGTTCCATCACTTCATGGCAAATAGATGGGAAAACAATGGAAACAGTGAGAGACTTTATTTTTTGAATCTCCAAAATCACTGCAGATGGTGACTGTAGCCTTGAAATTAAAAGACGCTTACTCCTTGGAAGAAAAGTTATGACCAACCTAGACAGCATATTAAAAAGCAGAGACATTACATTGCCGAGAAATTTCCATCTATTCAAAGCTATGGTTTTTCCAGTAGTCATGTATGGATGTGAGAGTTGAACTATAAAGAAAGCTGAGCACCAAAGAATTGATGCTTTTAAACTGGTGTTGGAGAAGACCCTTGAGAGTCCCTTGGACTGCAAGGAGATCCAACCAGTCCACCTTAAAGGAGATCAGTCCTGAATATTCATTGGAAGGACTGATGCTGAAGCTGAAAGTCCAATACTTTGGCCACCTGATGTGAAGAACTGACTCATTTGGAAAGCCCCTGATGCTGGGAAAAATTGAATGCAGGAGAAGAAGGGGATGACAGAGGATGAGGTGGTTGGATGGCATCACCGAATCAATGTACATGAGTTTGAGTAAACTCTGGGAGTTGGTGATGGACAGGGAAGCCTGGCGTGCTGCAGTCTATGGGGTTGCAAAGAGTTGGACACGCCTGAGCGACTGAAGTGAATTGATACACACACACACACGACCGTACGTGCGTGCGCACTCACTCACACACACACACACACACACACACACACAATGAAATATTACTCAGCCATAAAAAAGAATGAAACATCATTTACAGCAGCACTGATGGACTTGGAGATGATCACACTAAGTAAGTCAGACAGAGAAGGATTAACACCATATGATACCAGTTACATGTGGAATCTAAAATGTGGCACAAATGAATGCATCTTGGAACAGACTCAGAGCTATAGAGAACAAACTTGTGGTTACCAAACTGGTGGAGAGGGGAAGGATTGGGAGTTTCGGATTAGCAGATGCCAGCTATATATACTATATAGGCTAGATAAACAACAAGATCCTACTGTATAGCACAGGGGATTATGTTAAGTATCATAGGATCAACCATAATGGAAGAGAATGTACACACACATATATATGTATGTATATGTATAATTACTTTGCTATACACTAGAAACTAGCACAACACTATAAATCAGCTATATTCAATAAAAACAAATACATTAAAAGCTTGGATTTTCTAGCAAAAAAAAATTAAATTAAATTTCCTAATGAGTACAATACCACTTGGGTGTCTTGGTTTATTCTGGTTGGGGAAGAAGTTAAGTCCAGGTTGGGACAGACTAGAATAAAATAAAAGGGTAGAGAATCCAGTCATCTCTCTGGGGTTGAGGAGGGAAGCTGTGGTGGGAACATAAGAGTGAGAGGAAATAGATAAGCAACTGTTGACTCAGAATACGATGAAAGTCTTGCATTTCTGCAAAATACCTCTTGTCCCAGGAGACGATAAAGTACAAGGTGGAGCATGTGATCTGCACTTGTGGGGCTGTGTGGGCTTGTTGAGGAAGAAAAGTGGACTCAAGTCTTTCACATTAAGGAGAACAAGAAATGTGAAGCTGGATTCCTGGGTGCATCATCCACGCAGATCCAAGTGATGATGCACATGAGTGAAGGGAAGGGAGACCGAAAGGCAGACAAGTCAGCGATGGGGGGAGGTCCACAGTGGTGAGCCTCTCCTTGGGGCCAGGTTTCACTTAGGGATAGAAGAGCAGTCATTTGGGCTTGGATTGGGGCAAAGGACAGTTTTGGTGCTACCTCTCCCTTGGATGGTACAAAGAGAATGGGAATCTCTGCTGTCAACCTCCACATATAGTTTAATTTTGGTAAAAAAAAAAAAAAAAAATGCATGAGTGATGCAGAGTCTGAGAACATAAGCCATTGATTGTTCACCATTAAAAGGGAGTTCCAGGAGGCACATGAAAAGAACTGGGACAAAATGGGATAAAAGAATGAGATGGGGAAATAATTTACATGCAGTTATTATTATTTCATTAATTCAACAGATATTTATCAGGTGACTTCTTTGTGACACGCGCCATTCCTTCCAAGAACCAGGAATGTAGTACTAAACAACATAGAAAAGGTCTGTGGCATCAAGGACTTTAGATTCTTACTGATTATGTTAGAGAAGATTTACAGACAGTATACAGACTTCTCCTTTACACTTGTTCCAAATTATTATAACTATATGAGTGCTAGTAAAATAAATCAACAAACAAATAATAAATAAAAGAAAGGAGAAAACAATGGTCTTAGGTTAATGGCTGTCTGGAATAGCAAAACCATAAAACCTGTGTATTTGTGAGCGTGAGAAAAACTAGCCACCAAACTGAAAGATAAAAGAGGGAGTAAAGTAGATGAGAAGGAGCCCCCAGGTAGCTCAGAGGTAAAGAATCCACCTGCCAAAGCAGGAGACACAAGAGATGTGGGTTTGATCCCTGGGTCAGGAAGACACACTGGAGAAGGAAATGGCAACCCACTGCAGTATTCCTGGAAAATTCCATGGACAGTGGAGCCTGGCAGGCTACAGTCCATGGGGTCTCAAAGTTGGATACGACTTAGTGACTCAAGCATCACCAAACTAGTTGAAAAGCGAACTCTAAATGGCTGGGATACGAAGCTACTATACTTTGTGAGATACTCTGAACTAGACAGCAGCGAGATTATCTACTTCTTTACTTAGATATTTATTGATCTATTTCTCTCTCCCTCTACCTATCCATCTATCTCTTCATCTATTTATCAATCTACAATTGACCTTTGAACAATATTGAGGTTAGGACACCCTCACTAAGTAGAAAATCTGCATATAACTTTCTAGGTGATCTTTATCCACAACTAAAGAATTTACCGTTAAAAAATCTTAGTATAAGTAGGCCTGTGCAGGTTGAGTCTATGCTATTCCAGGATCAGCTGTGTGTAAAAAACCATTGAGCTATCAGGGAAACTCAGCCCTTTATATACACATATGTATATATTGTGGGACTTTATGGGTCCCACTAGTTGTAAGGAATCCACCTGCTGAAACGGCAGACACAGGAGATGAGGGCTCAACCGCTCAGCTGGGCAGAGCCCTGGAGTAGGAAACGGCGCCCCACGAGCCACCGAGCACACAGACATGTGGGTATATCTCATATAGATTATCTTGCAGGAGCAAGGAGATATAAGAAAGCCTTCCTCGGTGATCAATGCAAAGAAATAGAGGAAAATAACAGACTGGGAAAGACTAGAGATCTCTTCAAGAAAATCAGAGATACCAAGGGAGCATTTCATGCAAAGATGGGAACAATAAAGGACAGAAATGGTACAAACCTAACCGAAGCAGAAGATATGAAGAAAAGGTGGGAGGAATACACAGAAGAACTATACAAAACAGATCTTAATGACACAGATAACTACGATGGTGTGATCATTCACCTAGAGCGAAAAATCCTGGAATCTGAAGTCAACTGGGCCGTAGAAAGCATCACTACAAATAAAGCTAGTGGAGCTGATGGAATTCCAGCTGAGCTATTTCAAGTCCTAAAAGATGATGCTGTGAAAGTGCTGCACTCAACATGCCAGCAAATTTGGAAAACTCAGCAGCGGCCACAGGACTGGAAAAGGTCAGTTTTCATTTCAGTCCCAAAGAAAGGTAATGCTAAAGAATGTTCAAAATGCTGCACAATTGGACTCATCTCACACACTAGGAACATAATGCTCAAAAATCTCCAAGTGAGGCTTCAACGACAGTATGTGAACTGAAAACTTCCAGATGTTCAAGCTGGATTTAGAAAAGGCAGAGGAACCGGAGATTAAACTGCCAACATCCACTGGATCATCACAAAAAGCAAGAGTTCCAAAAAAACATCTGCTTATGATTTATTGACTACACCAAAGCCTTTGGCTGGGTGGATCACAAGAAACTGTGGAAAATTCTTAAAGAGATGGGAATACCAGACCACCTGACCTGAGAAATCTGCATGCAGGTCAGGAAGCAACAGTTAGAACCAGACACAAAACAAAGGACTGGTTCCAAATAGGGAATGCATCACATCAAGACTATATATTGTCACCCTGCTTATATAACTTACATGCAGAGTACACCATGCAAAATTCTGGGCTGGGTGAAGCACAAGCTGGAATCAAGATTGCCGGGAGAAATATCAATAACCTCAGATATGCAGATGATACCACCCTTATGGCAGAAAGGAAAGAGGAACTAAAGAGCCTCCTGATGAAAGTGAAAGAAGAGAGTGAAAAAGCTGGCTTAAAACTCAACATTCAAAAAACAAAGATCATGGAATCCGGTCCCATCACTTCATGGCATATAGATGGGGAAACAATGGAAACAGTGACAGATTTTATTTTTATGTGCTCCAAGATCACTCAGATGTTGACTGCAGCCATGAAATTAAAAGATGCTTGTTCTTTGGAAGAAAGCTATGACCAACCTAGACAGCATATTAAAAAGCAGAGACATTACCCTACCAACAAAGGTTCATCTAGTCAAAACCATGGTTTTTCCAGTAGTCATGTATGGATGTGAGATTTGGACTAAGAAAGCTGAGTGCTGAATAATTGATGCTTGTGAACTGTGGTGTTGGAGAAGATTCTTGAGAGTCCCTTGGACTGCAAGGAGATCCAACCAGTCCACCCTAAAGGAAATTAATCCTGAATATTCATTGGAAGAACTGATGCTGATGCTGAAGCTCCAATATTTTGGCCACCTGTTAAGAAGGACTGACTTATTGGAAAGGACCCTGATGCTGGGCAAGATTGAGGTCAGGAAGAGAAGGGAATGACAGAGGATGAGATGGTTGAATGGCATCACCTACTCGATGGACATGAGTTTGAGCAAGCTCTGGGAGTTGGTGATGGATAGGGAAGCCTGGCGTGTTGCAGTCCATGGGGTCGCAATGAGTTGGACATGACTGAGTGACTGAACTGAACTGTTATAAAGGGCTTCCCTTTATATTTGAAATTACAAAGTCATCATTTCCTCTAAGTCAAGATATTTGCTAAGTCACTCAGTTATACATATTCATTCATGCATGCCTGTATAATGAGAATATTCTTAAATGACCATTTCTCCATTCCTTAATGGGTATCGTGCATGATTGAGGCTGAGCTTTGTAAACAAGTTCTAGTCTGTCCACTTTAACTGCATAAGGACAGCTTTCAGATCTGCACCCCCTTGAGAGGGAGCAGCATTTCTTTCTGAAGATGCTCTTGTTGTCACATCTGCAATAAATTGAGTGTTGGGTTGCCATGGTCTGCTACAAATCTCCCAACCTCATAAACATTTTATTGGTACCATTCTTCCTTTTAGATTTAACATATTAACTCAAACCTTGTGCAATTAATTAGACAGTGATTACTTAAAAACAACCACGCCTTTTGTTAGCTTTAAATTGAGTTTTTTGTTATTGTTGTTTAGTATTTTACTTTTCTGCTCTTGCATAGGGACCAGGTTGATGAAAAGTAATGGAACAGATGCTTTGTTTCCAAAGGTGGTACTAGCCACACCTGCACATCCTAGTGACCTGCTATTGCCTTGGCATGAGGGTCTCAACACTGGGGTCCTTTCTAAGTTGAGGCAGTGAGCTTAGCTGGGGCTTTAATATGTAGCAGACACAGATCCAGAAGACCACAGGAACACACAGATATTGAAGAAAAAATTGGGGTTTTGAGGGAATATAAAATTGCAAATATTTGGATATAGCAATGTAAGTTTTCTTTCCCTTTGTTCTTGAGCTCTGCTTCATTTGTTCACAAATGAGTCACTTACCCCTGGTTCACCTCAAGCGATAACGCAAGAAGAGAATCATACTTACTTATCTATTGGCTGGGGTTGGGCTGGAGAACGCCAGGGACTCTGCAGAGCAAGGCAGGCAGCGGGCGTGGGGTGGTGTGTGTGTGTGTGTGTGTGTGTGTGTGTGTGTGTGTGTGTGTGTGTGTGTGTGTCTTCCCTGCTAGGTTGGGGGTAGGCCTGGGGGCTGGACAGCAGCTGGAGAGGGAAATGGTCGTATAGAAGGGCAAGGTCCAAGAAGAGCTTTGAGAACTATTCTCTGTGACTTCCATTCCTGGCCACTGGCCCCAATGAAAGTGAGAAAGTGAAGCTGGATGAGCTCTCTTCCGGTTCCGGGGGGAGGTCTGGCCAATCCCCTAGTCTGTCCTGGTGGATCACTCAAAGCAGAAACCCTCACCACTGCAACAGTCGGTCTCTCCTGGGATTCCACCCTGAATTTCACTTTATGTTTAGAAACTGCCCCACCTTCAAATCTCCTTTCTCTAGAAGGAGCCAAGCAATGACCTTCCCTAGTTACCTTGGCATCATTTTGATCAAAGTTAGAATCAACAGTGCTGAACAAAAATGAATTTTTAAATTAAAATACTTGACAGTTGATTCTGTCATTTATCAGAATGGAAAGCAGGAAATACTCATTTTAAAATTTATCGGTGAACTTAAAATAGCCTTAAAAGTTTTAGATACAGTGACCAAGAGAAAAATTGCTTGTTTATGTAAATGCCAAATGTACTAGTCTAAGAACGAATTGAAAATCACAAGGTCATCATTTCCTCTAAGTCAAAAAAAGATTTAATCTCTTAACTCAGATAAAACTCCAAAATTTAATACTCTATATATGCAGTTTTACATAATTTTTATGAAATATTTCTATCTTAATTCTGACCATCTTTATTATAGTACCTGCTCTTAAAAACAGTATTAAAAAGCTTTTATATCATGATTATCTCTGATTATATAAACTTATTGGGAAACATATTTGGGTCATTAAGTACTGCACCAGAGGGCTTAATTCAATCCTTAACTGCAGAGATTTGACAGTAGTTATGAGTGAATATCCAACTTATCTAATGAACAACAACAATATCTTTCATACAATGGAGAGGATGGTGTGAATGTGATTATAGAATTCTTGGTATGGTTTTCACTTAAAAACTACCTAAGCAGCATCATTTATGGTAGTTGGTACACAATCACGTCAGATTGGATAAGAAATTTCTTCATGAAGACACGATGTCAGGCATAAAGAACTTTAAATGTATAAAATAACTGTTAAGCAAGTGACATGATGTTACATATGTGGCATACAACAATTATAGAAATACATTTCATGAAAAAATTAAAAAGCATTATAACTCCAAAACTTACAAAGAAATTTTGAGATTATAGAAATACGTGGCAAAGTGGACAGAGTAATTCACTCCCTCTTTAGTTGCAATAGTTCTCTAGAAAACAGACCCCCTTGAATTTGGGGAGATAAGTGCATGCCTTTGCATTTCATTTACTATGTACATAATGTAATAGAGTAGACTTAAATTGACATTTTCTGTGTTTACATATATTGTCTCTGAAAAGAAATCTATAATTTTGCTCCATGCCATTTGAAAGCTAATGCACATAAACCAATAGAATTTTTTTTCTTTTTTGACTTATAACTTGTAGGTAGTAGAAGTCTTCTGTCGTCAAATTAACTGGAATTGCAAAAATTTCTAAATGTTAATGGCTGCCCAGATTTTTTGAAATGCAATTGATTATTATTATTTATATCAAGTGCAAACACATCTACTATTGCACTAGTATTAAAATAGAAATAGCTCTCCTCACAATTTGTGTCCAAAGTTATCTCTGAAATTTGTCATTCTGATGTTGTCATTCAAGTTTTTATGCATTCAGATTACATCTTATAAGCATATTTTTCTTTAACTTCATGAAAACAATTTACACTGGGAGTGAAGTTTAATATTATTGTGCCTAACACTTTTGTAATTAATTTATCCATGATTTATAACAGTTATTTAATACCCAGGTAATGTGCCCAGCCTTGGAGAATTTAGAAGCCATCTTCAAAAACTGAAAGTCATCTTTTTGCCAACAATGAATGAATTTGAATATCATTATTGTCATAAGCTTGTAGAAATTCAGAAATGATAAAGTTCAAATGGATCCTATATGAGGTAAAACTATTATCATTCTTATTGATAACAAAATTTCAGTAACATTAATGACATTTTAAATTCAATCTTTGAAATATGCCAAAGCAAGAGAGATACATATTCTATGTGCAGCATCAAATAGTCCCAACATACTCCTTTCAGAAATCTCATTTGTCTTATTAATAGCACATAATGGGGTAAGTAGTTGACCCTTTTTTCCATAAGATTGGCAGGTTTGGGGAACGCCTGTTTCTTTCCCCTTTGTTCTATTAAAGTCAGTACTAAATCCAGACCTCTTAGGAGGATTCCTGCATCAACTAGTTGGCAGAAGTATGCATGGGCTGATAGCCCTTTCCCACCGTTTCTTATAAGGACTGGTGTGTGTTTATTTGTTCTTTCCTTTCAGGCAATGCTCATTCTTGGAAAATGTCTGCTTCAAGAAATTTAGGCTTTTGTAAGGGTAAATAAAACTGGAGATTTGAAAGTTTTAGTTAGAAACTCAGATCATCCAGGTAGCCATAAAGCACACAGGGCCTTAGAACCTGTCTTCTCTCCACACTGCTCTGGTCACACAGGGGCAAGTATTTCATGACCCATTATCTCTCTGACTGAGATGATGCTGAGTGGTTTTCAACACTGGTACTCGCCTCTTCTTTCTGACCTCCAATCAGGTTGACAGTGGTGATGATGATGGTCCCTATTGTAGATACCTGGGGAGTAAAATACTTTATTTCACATGGGTTAGTGTACAGGTGCTAGATGCTAGCGTCTGGAGCAGAAACCACCTGTGGGGCTTGTGAGCATATAGATTCCTGAGGACCACACTCAAAGTTTCTGAGCTGGGACAGGGTGAAAATTTGCACAGCTAATGAGTTCTCAGGTGGTGCTGACAATGATGGTTCAGGAAACACATTTTGAGAATCACTGACTTAGAGCAAAGGAATTCTGACTTTTGAGTCCATCCTTCATACCATTACACAACGCACCTCTCTGAGCCTCTCTGTCTCTTGAGCTCTGGGTCTTGCTTTCTTGCCGTCTCTCTTCTTAAATGACAATTAACTAGATATGTTAAGATCTGAACATTTAGCTCTTACTCTGAGATACTACTTAGCTATTAAGGCATATTATCAATATTATTTGGCATTATCTTCAAACTAAAGTGCTAGTTTCCATCTCAATATGAAAATCACAATTCTCTTTTCACACAGCATAAATAAGAAAAAAGTTCTCAGATATACAAAGAGGAGAGAGGAGAATTACAAAATTTGCTTTCATTGATATCATTCTGATAACTAGCAATATAATCCCAATAAACTTTGTTCAAGGGTAGTTTTTGCTTTGAGTAATAAAAAGCACACAGTAATCCCAAATCTAAGACATGAAAACCATTTGTGGATAATTTGGTTATATTCTCTCTGAAAGTGATGAGTTGAAAAAAAGTAACAAAAAAACAACATAATTTTTAAGGTCTATGAAAATCTTTCTTAAATATTCTCCTTAATTTTTGTTTTAATAAAATAAGAATGCCTGCTACTATACTGTAAGAAGAGCAACTATCCACGAACATCTCTTTTACTTTTGATTTAATTTTAAAGTGACTATTTGAATCAGAATAATTTTGCAGAGAAGCAAATTGAAAATATCCAGTGCTTTGAACCCCAGATCTTCCATTTGTGCAAAATATACTACACTCCTGTTCCTTTGTGTGTGAATTAAGAGCAAAACCCTGCGTTCTCCTAGCTACCTGGCTCTCAGCCACAGGTATGGATAGAATTCACTGACATCAAGAGTCACTAATTAAACAGAAACAAGAAATTGCAACCTTCTTGCCCATGTCAGGGTGAGGACTGCCATCACTGGTTACTTCCTACTCTGAGTCTGAATCATCTCCCTGCATCCTCTACCAACAAGTTCCCCACAGTGGACTGGAGCTCTCTCAAAGGCCTGATCATATCCATCCTAGCACAGTAGGTACCTTCTGGGAGGTGTTTGATAAATGTTTGTATGCATGCATGCTAAGTTGCTGTAGTTGGGTCCAACTCTGTGACCCTATGGACTGTAGCCCACCAGGCTCCTCTGTCCATGGGATTCTCCAGCAAGATTACTGGAGTGAGTTGCCAAATCCTTCTCCAGGGGATCTGCCCAAACCAGGGATTGAACCCACATTTCCTGCAGCTCCTTCATTTCAGCTGGATTTTTTTTTTTTTTAACCGCTGAGCCACTGGAGAAGACCTGATAAATGTTTATAAAATGTAAATAAATACAAATAATTACCATCAACTCTCCATGACATTAACCTGTCCAATATGGGACCCAGAGTGATTTGGTATATACTACTACTTTTCTTTGTGAATTGCATTCTTAACTTCTTCTAGTAAGACCAATTATCTCATTTTTACTGGTTAGAAGAATGTGATTATGTTGTATCTTATTCTTCAATGTTAAAATCTTTCCTTAGAGATGGAAATTGCAAATTTATAGTACTCCAAAATTTTTGTATGAATACAGAGCCTTCCTGGCTATTCATTAAAATGAGAAATACTAGGCATGGTAAGATTACAAACCCAAGAAAACTGTGTAACTGAGTTATACAATTAATGGAAAATAAAGTTGAATAACCTACATATTTAGTATTGAAATATAGATTTTGAGTTATCTAATATAGTATGCTATTTGTATATAAATATACTCTCAGATATCACATCATAATGACACTTCTCTTTAGCAATTTTTTAAAGCTATAAAGTCAACTAACATATCTCTTGCTAATCCAAAGCTAGTAACTGCTACTTCTTTTAGCAACCAAAAGAAAATCAAAGGATAAGTTTGGGAAACTTTTACCCACCAATTTGAAGGTAGATTCAAATAACAATTAGCGTTGGAAATCTTCACACATTTAATTGACAATAATCCTAGTACATGAAGTTAAAAGTGAAACAGCCTGAAAATAAATCCAGTGAAAGGTTCGACTTCTAACATATTTCAATCAGAAGTTGAGAAATGATTTGAAACTGACTTTATTTCCAAAGAGCAAGTGATCATTTTCCCTTAAAAAAAGAAAAGCGGGGAGCGGTCCACACAGTAGTTCTGGCTTCAGATCAGTAGCATAACAAAGTTTCTGTGTACAGAGGTTTAAAAAAAGAAGAGTGGTCCCCGGCCATCCTCCTCCTGGCCGTCAGCCTCTACCAGCTCTGGAGGGGCCCGGCGCCGTTGGCCGCCGGCAGCGGGCTGATGCTCGTAAGCACCACCTGCTCGGAGAGTTTGGACACGTTATCAAAGTTGCTGACCTGCGTGGTCAGGGACTTGCGGCTTTCGGTGCTCGTCCGGCCCCTGGCCAGCCGGTCCTCCTGGCGGTGATGAGCCCCAAGGCAACAGCAAGAAAAGGCGGCTTTAAATTCCTCTCGAAACTTTCCTGGGTGACCGCGGAGAATGAAAGGAGAAAAGAATTTTGCAGTCAGTATGTTTTAACCAATCTCGGATAGGGTACAAATGAGTGACTTCCTGGAGCCAAATCTACATGGGGCTGCAACATTTTATAATGGTGAGGGAAAGATAGAAAAAGGGAATTTCTTTATCGGAAGCTTTGTGCAATCTTTGTTAAAAAATCATGTATTTTTAAATTGAAGTATCTTTGATTTACAATATCATGTACAGCACAGGCATTCAGTTACAATTTTCAGATTCCCTTATATGTTGTTAGAAAATGACTGAGTATAGTTCCCTGTGCTATAAGTAGGTCCTTGTTGTTTGTTTTTATGTTTGAAAGTGAGAGTGTTAGTTGCCCACTCATGTCTGATTCTTTGCGATCCCGTGAACTGTAGCCCACCAGGCTCCTCTGTCCATGGAATTCTCCAGGCAAGAATTCTGGAGTGGGTAGCCTTGCGCTTCTCCAGGGGATCTTCCCAACCCAGGGATTAAAACTGGGTCTCCTGCAATGTAGGCAGATTCTTTACTGTCTGAGCCACAAGGGAAGATCTTGTTATTTATATATATATATAAATATATACACATATATAATATTTCATTATTATATACAATATATTATAATATATAAATATAACTATATTAAATATTTAAATATATACATTTATATATATATACATATACATACATACACACATATATATGTTTATATGTAGTAGTGTGTATATTTTCATCCCAAACTTCTAATTTATCCCTCCCACCTCCCCTCACTTTTCCCTTTGGTAACCATAACTGTTTTCTATGTCTATGGGTCTATTACTTTTTGGAAATATATTCATTTGTATATCTTTTTAAGGTTCCACATGTAATTGATATGATGATATTTGTCTTTCTCTGTCTGACTTAGTATAATTTCTAGGTCCATTCATGTTGCTGCAAATATACATATACTCAATGGAATATTAGTCATAATAAAGAATGAATGCTTAGTACATTGTTGAAGTGATGAGACATTTCCATAAAATAGACTGTTTTATATGCTCAATGTTTGAAGTTTGTTTAATGTTTTTAATAGGCACACTACATATATTTGTGAATGTGGGTTATTTTTCACAAGATTGAGCACCAGCAGAAGGGTGCCCAGAGATATTTAATAATTCCAAAACTGATGAAATCTATGCTGTACATGGCCAAAAGTTTGCAGAAATCACTCTTGTATTGTACTGTGAAGAAATTGTTCTACTGACACAATCAGTTCAACAAAATGTCTAGAAAAGTAACTTAAACTATCTAGAAAGTTTCTTTTTGTGATCTGTGTGAAAGAAAGTGAAGTGAAGTCGCTCAGTCGTGTCTGACTCTTCGCGACCCCATGGACTGTAGCCTGCCAGGCTCCTCTGTCCATGGGATTTTCCAGGCAAGAATACTGGAGTGGGTTGCCATTTCCTTCTCCAATGGATCTTCCCAACCCAGGGACGGAACCCAGGTTTCCTGCAATGTAGGCAGACGCTTTACCTTCTGAGCCACCGGGGAAGTCCTATAATCTGCATAAGGCAGAACAACACCAAAAAAAAATGAATGAAAAATAAAAACCCCTAGAAGCTTTTCCCTATCTTTCAATTATTGATGCCACACTGAAGAAGGATAACCATGAAACAGTGACCTTTTAAGTCTCTAAGTGTAAATGACAGCATTGGAAATCACCATTTCTTGTCTCTGAGCTTCGATTACCCACCTGGGTTGTTGAGTGATTACAATCAGTGCCCAGTGGCCTTCTGGCGTCACTCTTGACCCCATCGTGGCACTTTGACTTGGTTCGCTGGCTTCTACCTCAGACACCTCTCTCTTATGCTCTAGTAGACTTCCCCTTCTTAATGCAAGCTCAGGGCTTTAGGCACTCCTAAGCCCAGGAATTCCTTTTAAGTCCTGGCTCTACACGCCCCTCCTCCTTTCAGACAGCACGTGAGCAGCAGGCTCTGGGTATCCCAGTCTGAATTAGTCTTTATTTTGGAGACTGGGGTTGAGTGAGCAGAGGGAGGCTCGAAAAGGGTGAAATGAATACAAAACACCCTTCACATATACACCATCTGATTCACTCAAAGATGAAATAAAGCAGAGGTATAGAAGGCACATGCGTGCTCCATTGCTCTGTGGTATCTGACTCTTTGTGACCCCATGGACTGTACCCTCCACGCTCCTCTGTCCATGAAATTTCTCACGCAAGAATACTGGAGCTGGAGCGGGGTGCCATTCCCTTCTGGGGATTCTGGGGAATCCCCCGACCCAGGGATCAAACCCACATTTCCTGCATTGGCAGGCAGACCCTTTACCACTGTGCCTCTGGACAGCCATATACAGGGTACATGCCACGACTGAAAAAATTTATTTAAAAAAAGCCTAACTGACTGTCTTTTGAGGGGGACCTTGCTGGTGGCTCTCAATGCAGGGGGCATGGGTTCAATCCCTGGTCAGGCCCCTAAGATCCTGTATGTCACATGGTGAGGCCAAATAAACAAACAAATACAATTTTTAAAAGTGACTATACCATTAAAAAGTATTTAGGGAGGGGGGATCGGGATGGGGAATACATGTAAATCCATGGCTGATTCATGTCAATGTATGACAAAACCCACTACAATATTGTAAAGTAATTAGCCTCCAACTAATAAAAATAAATGAAAAAAAAAAAGTATTTAGTTAAATGACTTTTATAATTATATTTATTCCATAAACAGAGATGGGTGGAATCAGTTGCAGAGAAATGTGCATGTGGTCTGTTTAGTTCAGTGTTATTTAGGAGGAATATAATTTTTTGGGTCAGTGAGAAATCTTGAGATAAGCCCAAGAGATATTAATTACCCACAAGAGAAATGTAAATACAGAGAAATACCTACAAATACAAAGGTTCCAACTCCATCTCAATTAGGCTA
Source organism: Muntiacus reevesi (assembly GCF_963930625.1). Lineage (NCBI taxonomy): Eukaryota > Metazoa > Chordata > Mammalia > Artiodactyla > Cervidae > Muntiacus > Muntiacus reevesi. The sequence goes on from NC_089268.1 coordinate 7,369,811, forward strand.
TAAATATTGGCAAAGGAAATGATATAAGCAAGGCTGTTTTGTTTTTGGATAAAATGATTTCACATCTTTGTAAATCATAAGTTTAATATATGACAAGCAAGATTATTATCCAGTTCTCACAATTTCACTCTCCTATTTCAACTTTTCTTCTAAATTTAATGGAAAAAGTTACAATTTTCTCTGATTGTTAAGTAATAAGTATTCCTTCTCGTAAGGGAAAAAAGCTAAAGACCAGTCAGATCAGTGAAAAAAATTCTCATTATATTGCAACTAAGCTCTTCCTACAGTTCAAGAGTGTTGACACCTTCTGGTCATCCATCCCTTGCCCTGGGCTGTAGTTTGTAGAGAAGTAACAGGCGAAGACTCACCACTGAGAAAATTATAAATGATTGGGTTCGCAGCACTGTTGGCATATACGAGCCAGTGTGAAAATGTAAACCAGGCGTACACAGTTTCCCTGTCTTCCGTGTGGGCGAACATCCCAAACACTCTGTAGGGAAAGAAACGGTAGCAGGACATCAGTGGGATTCTGGAAAGTCCCTTTAAATAAGCAAATTCAAGGGTCACCAAAGGCCCAGGTCGCAGCGACCGGACTCTAGCGCTGCCCCGCAGGATGGACCTCTTCCAGCTTCAGGGAAACCACGGTGGGGCCAGAAGGACGTCGGTCCCTGCAGGTCACCTAAAGGCACAGTCAGTGTTGTCAGAAATCAAGAGCCAGCTCAGGTCAGAGGAGGAGGGGCTTTATCCCTTGTAAAGAATGAGTGCTATAAGAATGCAAAGGTTGGGTATATATCTATCTCCCTTCTTTCCTGCCGCTTCTAAACGCAATGGAGCAGTGTTTGTTAATATTCCATTTCATTTGATTTAATCTTTAGTTTAAACTGGAATTTAAGATTAACAGTGTGCTCACTTTAGGAGTACAACAACGTGACTCACTTGTACATATACCTGTTTCTTCTTTCTGAGATGCTTTTCCCAAGAATATTGAGCAGAGTTCCCTGTACTATACAGCGGGTCCTTGTTGGTTATCTCTTTTAAATATGGCAATGTGTATACTTCACACTCCTAAGTTGCTGTCTATATGTACTACTTCCTACTTTCCCTTGTGCATTGATCAGAGTATTACATTTCTTCAACTCAGTCTTACCACCTTGCTGAAATTGGGCTTCTGGTATTTTTTTTTTTTTTTTTTAATATGCAGAGGAGAACTAGTTTTCAGTCAGCAAAATTCTGGCAATTTCTTAAAATTTTTAAGTTTTAATATTTTTATTCATTATTTTAAACTCTTACAAATAGTTTATTACTATGTCCTTAAAGGTCATTTTTAAGATTTCTTCTATACTTTGAAATATCTCAGCTATCAAATTCTATTCACTAGTCAACAGCAGGCAACTTGTAATTACTTGGTAAATTGGTAGGCTGAAGATTATAATGTATTTCTTGATAGAGGTTTCATCATTGATTGTGGATTTTGTGCACACGATAGAAATACATTGTCGGAATAAAGCGATGTTCTATGGAGTACTCTAGTCTTACATAATGTAATGTATAGTGAAACAATGTGGATAAATGGAATGAATATATTATGACCCTCTATCACAATATATCTTTGAAATAATATACAAACCAGACTTGCTTTAAAGATGTTGGTTTTGACTAAGCAGACAAACTGACTTCCAAAGAAAAGAATTAAGGATTTTATTTGTAAGAGAAAGAAAACAAAAGTATAAAATCAGAGGGCAAACAGAGACAAGTATTTGAAGAAAATGTGTGTGGTAAAGAGAAAAACAACTTTAAAGGTTATTTTGAAATTTTTATTTTGTGACAAAGACCAGAAGACTCAAAAAATGGAAACTATTTTAAATTTAACATGGGTTATCTCCTTAGAAAGCCATTTATTTTCCTTGGAAAGTAAGGTCTGTAAGTCAGAAGAATAGAAATATTATGGACAAGTAGGTATTTGGAACTAGCTAAAGGGAAGGTACTAGGGCTGAGATGCAGGAAATCCAAGTGTGTCTTTGAGAGAGCAGTAAATCCAATTTTCACTGAGTTTAGACAGACTAAAATAAAAGTACAAAACAAAAGAGAAAACCTATCCAGTATGTTTATAGGTTCTTAGGAACAGACAACATCATTTTACATCAGACTAGAATACATTTGTACATGATTTCTGTGGGCAGGAAAATTAAGGAGGGAATTAAAAAAAAATATATATACACACACACACATATATATGTGGAGGGCAAAGAAGCTTCCCTTTTCTTGTGAGCTGGTGTATATCTCAAGGACCAAAGCTGCCACAGATTTTATACCTTTAAGGCTCTGCCTGTACTAATCAACATTGCTGAAAAGTCCATGTTCTCTTTCTACCATTGATGAAGTCATTCCGAATATATACATGTATAACTGAACCACTTCGTTGTGCGGCTGAAACTAACGCAGCTTTGTCAATCAACATTACTTCAATAAAATTTATTCTTAAAAAATGCAAAGAAAAAAAGTCATTAAGCAATCAAAGACAAAGCCCCAAAGAGAATGATAAATCTTTGCAGCTGGTTATACCAGCTTCAGACTGTGTGATTCCAGCCAAAGCTGCCTCTCTCCAGAGTCCCCAGCTGTGAGAAATAGGATATAGACTCTGAATCAGGGGAAAATGAGAGGTGCAATCCTAGTTTTAGTTAGAGTCCTCTGATAAACAGAACCAGTATTACCTTGGGACCAGCCTCTATGCAACTATTAAGATAATTTCCAATAAAGATGGTTGAAGGTTTCTGGGTACCACTGCCCTGTATCAGCCGATCATGTTGGCCAACTGTTTTAACTTAAAAGTGTACCTGCGGGGTTACAGGGACATAACTTCTCTCACTGAAAAGCTTTGTGTTGATTTTGGGTATTAACACTATTCACCTATTCACCCTAAACTTGATTTACTTACTTCAGAAAAATGGATTTTCTTTCTTTCTGTTTAAGCATTCAAAACACAGTATGTGCTGTGATTCCACTTGTGTGTGTGTGTGCGCGCGCATGCTCTAATAAATGCACTTTTAATTAGAACACTAACACAATTCTTATCTCTTTTTGTCCTTTAGATAAAATTCTGTCACCATTCCCTATGTCTTTGAAAACAAAGTTGGAAAACCCATTTGTTCTGATCAAAAAAGAGCTCCAAGCTGTAAATGAGTTTTTTGCATTAGAATTTTTTCTGCATCTGAGATTCAGCAATTAACTTGAAGAGGTCACGGGAACATCTGTTTTCTGTCTGTCATTCAATAGGGAATTAGCATGGATAAGAGCATTTAAAGTCCCAGCACTCTAAAAAGCTGTGTGTTCTTACCTGCTGGTAACAACAACACATTGAGTTATCTGGCCAGACAAGCTATCTTGGCAGACAGCTTAGAATTTTTCTCTGGCTTAAAAAAAAAAAAGAAAAAAAGCCCTTAATTAAGAACCAAGAGAAATGGCAGATCTCTTCATTTTCAAATAATACGTGAGCTTTACCTCTTTAGCACATTGAGGATGCTAATTGGGAGATAGCAAATTGCAAACACCAGGAGCACGACCATCAACATCCGGGCTGTTTTCCGTCTGGCTCGGATCTGCTTTACTTCAGCGGCCACCGCGCTAATCCTGGATTTGGTCTGCTGTCCGGGCCCCCGAGGCTGGGAAAGAGGCTGCAGGGCCTTCCATTTTCTCTGAACGACAGAAGAGGTTCCAGGAATCTGAAAGGAGTGCAAATCCTTTATTGCTATCTGAGTTAGGAAAGTTCCACTTCGGAGGGGTAATTGGAAGACATAGTTAAGGACAGTGTTCCCAGACACCTGCGGTCTGGGAGGTTTGCTGCGTGGAGTGTGTTCTGGAGTAAAACCGTCGAGTGCCAAGTAGGAGTCTGGGTGGAAAAAAAAAAAGTTACAACATCACAGTTTTGTCAAAGTCTAAAGAGAGCTGAAAATGGAAAGCATATCTCTTTATAAATAGAGAAGTTGTCCCCACAAAGGAATAATATTCAGTACTAAAGAGAAATGAGTTATCAAGCCGTGAAAAAAATAGAGAGGGACCTTAAATGCATACTACTAAATGAAAGGAACCAATCTAAGAAGGTTACCTGTTGTAGGGTTCCAAATATATGATATCCTGAAAAAGGTGAACATATGGAGAGTAGAATGATCAGTGGTTGCCAGGGGTAACGGGAGATGGATGAATTAGCATAGCACAGAGGATTTCAGGGCAGGGAATATACTCTGCATGATGGATACATTTCATCACACATTATGCTTTGTATCTGAATATACCATCCAAACACATAGAATGTACATCAAAAGTGAATCATAAAGTAAACTGTGACTATGATGAGCAGATGCAGGTTCATCAGTTTTAACAAATGTATCACGCTGCCGGAGGATGTTGATAATGGGGGACTGCTCATGAATGGAGGGAGAGCAGAGATAGGAAAACTGTAACTTCCACTCAAATTTTCTGTGACTTTATAACTACTCTTTAAGAAAAACTTCTTGATTTAAAAGAGAGAGAGATGAAAACTGGGGAAGCAGAGCACCTATTAGGAATTCTGATTCAGCTCAGATACCTGGAGTTGAAACAGACTGAAAACCTAAGCAGGTGATGTCAAAGTAACCTGCATGGCTTTTCATGCATCAATACTGCCACCTGCTGGCAGACAGAGAGTTTGGACTTTTGTTAGGTTTTCTGCTTCTCGGGTTTAAGGTAATGTGTGGCAAAACCAATACAATATTCTAAAGTAAAATAATAAATTAATTAATTAAAAAATAAAAATTAAAAAAACCTTTAAATAAAAGGAATAAAAACAAAATAAAATGTTCTCTGTTGCTGATTATTTTTTCTTATAAAATTTCTGGAAGTCAACTGTGGCCTGACCCTTTAAAATTCACATAAAAGCCTTGAAAATCCCTCGTGGTCTTCCATGATCATTTCAAATAGCTGGAATTTGTAACAACAGTTACACAACTTGTACTTTTCCATTTCTTTTCAAAGTTGTTTGATAACAGCAGGGAGTCCCTCCAAGTATAATATTGTCTTAATTATAAGCTCATGAAGATTGATAGGGTTTAGTGAGCAAAACAATAAAATTCAGCATGTGTAATTTTTTAAGAGGAAAATGTGCCAACAAGCACACCATAAGAACAGCCTAGTTCTATTAAGATTATTCAGCTGTTGCTTTTATCTCTGCACCGAAAGTCAGAACAGAGCAGCGTGTCCCTACGATCTCTCACAATGGTGTTGGATGGATTCTATTGCTTTATCCATCACAAGATCCAAGTCTGTTAGATAAACATTAATTTGAGAACAGAATTTCACTTTACTTTGATTTCCACAGAGATGAATTGATGTGATGCTTCTTTTGAACATAACTATTCCCTCTCAAAAAGGAGCAAATGAAAATAAGGAAAACCTGCCTTTAAATTGAAAAACATTTGACAAATGATTTATCTTTGGAGTCTCTATGTTCTGCTATGTAGGTTGACCTTTCACATCAAGGTGGCCCCACTCAATCTTCTTTTCTATTGACTGAGAATCCTTCCTCCTCTATGAGTCTTTTTATAAGCAGTCATTTTTAAAAATAATTGAGAAATTGCAATGGATGTTGGAAATTCCCAGAAGACCTCTAGCATGAGTAACCCTATTAATGTCTGCTAAATTGTCTTGAACTCTTTCCTAAACAATCTCTAAGAGCATTTAAACTGAAGCAATCTATTATTCAGTGCTCCCCTGAGGAAAAAGAATCAATATCTTGCATCTGAAGACTTCTGCAACTATCAGAAAAAGTTGCCATAAAGAGAAACTGCCACAGTGAGCATGACTATGGTTCCTGCAACCATAAAAAAAAGTGATAATGATGTCCTCTCTTAGATGATGATCTAAATACAGATAGAAGATGCTAATCCTGCACACATTGTATAAGACATACAGTAGTCCCCACTGATAATTTGTCTATGTCAAGAGAAAATCAGTACAGTAACAATAGAAATTGTTGATATTAACTGAGCCCATGGAATGATGCAAAATCTTGACTAATTATTAATGCTTTCTTTAAAAAAAGTTACTGTATACCCATTTTACAGATTATCAAGCATTTTTGAGAAAGATTAAATAAAATATCCAGTCTATATCTTTAATAAATGACAAGCCAGAATATGCATACAGGTGTGTCTTATTGGAAAGTTCATTTTTTCCCATTGTGATGTACTATTTCCATCTACAAACTTCAACACAATCTGATATGAAAGTTAACAATTTTTTTTCATACATGCTTAGTTATATAAAGGGGCTTTCCAGGTGGCTCAGTAGTAAAAGAATACGCCTCCAATGCAGTTGATGGAGATTTGATCCCCGGGTCAGGAAGATCCCCTAGAGAAGGAAATGGCAACCTAACCCGCGGATAGAGGAACCTGGTGAACTAGTCTGTGGGGTCGCAAAACGTCAGACATGACTGAGCTCACGCTTTAATTTTTGGTGACATAAAAGCAATAGTAGTCATACAAAAGGGCTTTTGAGAGACTCCGGCCATTTGTCCACAGGGAAAGGTCTTTTCTTTGCCATCTCAGCAAGGGCTAAGCAATCGCTGATTGTGGAAAGCAAACACACATACCATACAAACACAATACATAACATTATACACACACAGTACACACAGCACATACACAAACCCACACACACACTGCTTTCATTCTGCTATTACAATTAAACTTCATAATCACCTTTGATGTGAAAATACATCCTGGAACAGGTATTAACACAGTTAGGAAATGGAACTATCATGTAAATGATGACCATTGAAACCTGTCCTGTCTAAAGAAGTCTTTGTGGCCAGGATAAGCAAATGCCGGGAGCCAGCACACGAGATCCCACCCATGACAAGGTCATGAGGAGAAGACCTGACAAGCAAGGCAGATCAGGACTTCAGGGATTTCGAAAAGCTGCCCCAGCGCTCACCTTAAAGATGATCTCTGTCTTTCTGATGCTCGCTATATTAGACTACTCCCTAATTTCTGTGACATGGGTAGACGGCCTTCCCTGAGCTCTCTCCAAACAGAATCAACTTAGAACTTTAATCAATATGTCCCCCGGACAGTGGTATCTTATAAGATTATCCAGGATGAAAGGAGTGTTTCAATTTAGGCCCCTTTGCTGACATTCTAGCCTGCTTGGCAAATGCGTACTAATGCACATGACTGCTCACAACACCTTAATCATAAACAGCATAAAGAATCTGATCACACAAAAGGCCCTAATAGGTGCAGAGCCCTTCGGGGGTGAGGAAGCCCTATTAGAGAACATAAAATATTATTCTAAAAACAGTTATAGTTAAAGATTTAGAAAAATAAGAGCTTAGAATTGTTAATTTTAACCAGGAATGCTAAACAGGGGCTGCCTCACTGGAGCTGCAGAGTCTTTGTGTGGTAAACCTTTTAGATAAATTTAACTGATAACTTCCGCAAAAGGACTGACCTTTGTGTTCATTAAAGAATAGATTGCGGAAAACAGCTTTGCATTCACCTAGGTCATAAAATGTCAATATGCCCCAAGGCCAGAAGATAATGTACAAGACTCTCACAAAGAAGTTGCAGGAAACACCCTGGTTTCTGAAGGATAAGCTGATTAAACTATCTTCCCCTTAAAAATGTACTAATTTAGAATAAAAGCTACGGTAAAAAATAAAGATTTGGCAGACTCTCTGCACCCCCGGCCTGGTCTCTCTCTCTCTCTTTCTTTCTTTCTCTCTCCCTCGCAGACTTGGCCCTATCAAGGCTGGTCTCACGTGTCTTCTCTCGTCGACACCGATCATCCTGAGGGTACCCCCCGGATCCTGCCAAGGCTGGACCCCGGCAAGCAAACATTAAAAAGGGCATAAAAGAATATTGTGAACAAACAGGAAATGAATAAATACAATGAAAGAAAAGATAATTAAACTGACACCTGTTTGTCTTTACAAACCCTGTTACAACAAAACAAATCAACAAACAAAATCTCCAAGCTCAGATAGCCTCATTGATTTAATATTCAATCAAATCATAAAGAATAATTTCTATCTTATTTAGACTCTTTCTGAAATTCAAAGAAAAGATAATATTTTAATGAATTTTAATGAGGCCAGTTACCCTGATAATCAATACTGTGAGAACAAAGAAAACCACTGACCAAATATTTCACATAAAAGAGAGGAAAAATTCCCCAAAATATATGTTGTTAAACCAAATCCAACAATATATAAAAATATAATAGATTTGACTCAAAAAAGCAATCAAATTTATTCTGGTAATGCAGTATGGGTTTAACATGTAAAAAATCAATCAATGTAATTTATCATATTTATAGAAAAAACTATGAATATCTCACTAAAGAAAGGAAAAATGTTTGAAAATTCAACAACTTTGATGTAAACTGGTAGTAGAATCTTTCTCAACTTGACACAGGGAATCTATGAAAAGTCTTTGGGCTATCATCTAACTTAGTGCTAAAGATGAACAATTTCCTCCAAGACTGGGAACAAGCCAACAAATGTTTCTCTTACATCTACTCAACATTGTACTGGAGATCCTAGCCAGTTTAAGACGACAATTCAAATTGATAATCTAAGATATATAAATTGATTCTATTGAGAACACATCATTGCTTGCAAAGAAAGTCTTAAAGGATTTACAAGAATGCCACTAGAACTAAAATGAATTTAGCAATATGCGGGACCCTAAATCAGTAAACAAAATTCACTGTATTTCTATATACTAGTGACAAATGATTTGAAGTTTAAAAATAACACAAGTTTCCATAGCAGAATATGTATTCTAGAAGTACATTTAGCAAAATGTGAACAAAATATGTGTAGATAAAATTATGAACGTTTCTAAGGGTTATTAAAGACCTAAATAAATGGAGAACTGTTCCATGTTCACAGATCAGAAGGTTTAATATTGTTAATAATCAATTTCTCCCAATTGAGCTATACCTTTAATGTAATAAATCTATTCAAAATAATAGCAATCTTAACTTGATGACTCCTTTATGACAGCTTATTTATTTATTTATTTATTTTACCTTGGCTCTTTTCTTTTAGTATTTAAATGCACATGCTGAGTTTTATGGTCAGGATCATAACCATTTTCTTTGTCTCACTAAAGTAGGACAATGTGCTTTTTTACTATTTCAATCACATAAAGTATGTCAAAGCTTGCTTTATAGCCTATCATATGATCTAGCCTGGAGACTGTTCAGTGTGCACTTGAATGTGTATTCTGTACTTTTGAAGAAGTATCCTGTGGATATGTTAGGTCTCGTTGATTGATAGTTTTGTTCAGGTCTTCTATGCCATTGTTAATTTTCTGCCTAGTTTTTCTATCCATGACTGAAATATGAGTGTTGAAGTTTTCTATTATTATTATTGAATTGTCTATTTATGTCCCTAATTCTGCTAGCTCTTGCTTCATGCATTGTGGGCTTCAGTTGTTAAATGCAAAGAAGTTTAGAATTTCTTAATTGAATGATTTATCATTATGAAATATCCTTCTTTATTTGTAGTAACAATTTTTATTAAGCTTCGTTTATCTAATATTAGTGTGGCTACTTCAACTTTCCTTTGGTTACAGTTTGCATTGCATGCTAAGTCACTTCAGTTATGTCTGACTCTTGTGACCCCATGGACTGTAGCCTACCAGGCTGCTCTGTCCATGAGATTCTTCAGGCAAGAACACTGGGATGGGTCGCCATGTCCTGCTCCAGGGGATCGTCCCCATCCAAGGATCTCACCCACCTCCCTTGTGTCTCCTGCCTTGGCAGGCAGGTTTTTTTTTTAACCACTGATGTCACCTGGTACTATGTTTGTATAGTACCTCTTTATTCATTATTTTGCTTTTAATCTATTTGTGTCTTTTGTAGACAGCATACAGCTGAATCATCTCATTTGTCTATTCTGCCAATGTCTAAATTGCTTCATTCATTTATATTTAATGTAACTATTGAGAAGGGATCATTTACATCTATCATTTTGCTTTTTGTTTCCATTTTCCATATATATGTATGAATATGTATATAGGGTCTATTTTATTCCTCTATTACTTCTTTATTTTCTGTTAAACAGATATTTTCTACTACAATTTTTATTCTGTTGCTTCTTGCACTATTTTCTTTTTGAGTTATTTTTTAGTGGTTGCCCTGAAGACTACAGTTAACAACTTAAACAATCTGTTTGGATTAATGTCAAGTTAATTTCAATAGTATGCAAAATCTTTGTTCCTATATAGCTTCATCCCCTCCTCCATTTGAATTACTTCTTCACGCATGATAAGCTGAAGATTCAGTTTTATAATTATTGCTTTACAATGTTATCTCAGGTCAAATAGGAGAAGAAAATAATTTCAAACAAAACACATTTATACTCCCTTCTATATTTACATGCATAATTATTTTTATCTCTGTGTGCACTTAAGTTACTGGCATTTGATTCTGCCTCCGTAATTACAATTTGCTGTTTATTTCCTTATACTAGACTGACTCATTACCATCTAATATTAATTATTTTAAGTTCTTTTTGAAGAATATTGGAGAATAAAGGGTAGCAGAAGAGAATGTGATAAGAAATGGAATGAGTAAGTCCTTCAAAATTTCAGTCCTTGAGCTAGCTGCTTAGTCATGTCTGACTCTTTCCAAACCCATGGAGGAGCCAGCAAGGTTCCTCTCTCCATGGGATTTCCCAAGCAAATTTCCTGGAGTGGGTTGCCATTCCCTTTTCCAGGGGTTCTTCCCAATCCAGGGATCAAACTCACACCTGCTGTGTCGCCCAGATTCTTTACCCACTTCGCCATCAGGGAAGGCCCATGGAAATTCAGTTCCAGACTCAAGTATCAGTGCAGTTTATCCCTAGCTTCTCACACAGTCCCAGATACAAGGTAGGTTGTCAATAAATATGTGTGGGATGAACTGGCATGAGTTCACATGATAAGATTGAAGTGTTGAGTTATATAAGAGCTAGAACTGAAAAAAATGTTGTCAGATGCACAAGAGTGAAGATTTAGTGTGTCTTAGAAAGAGGAGCTCTAGAGTCTGTAGAATTTCTAAACTGACTGAATTCTCTGAGTCACATTTTCAAACAGAATATTTAAGCTTTGTTTAGAGTAAATCATTGGATAGTTCTTTTAATGAGGTTTATTTTTTTAAATTTTTTAATACTTAAATAAATCAGCCATGGATTTACATGTTTTCCCCATCCCGATCCCCCCTCCCACCTCCCTCTCTACCCGGTCCTTCTGGGTGTTCCCAGTGCACCAGGCCCCGAGCACTTGTCTGATGTATCCAACCTGGGCTGGTGATCTCTTTCACTATAGATAATATACATGTTTCGATGTTGTTCTCTTGAAACATCCCACCCTCGCCTTCTCCCACAGAGTCCAAAAGTCTGTTCTGTACATCTGTGTCTCTTTTTCTGTTTTGCATATAGGGTTATCATTACCGTCTTTCTAAATTCCATATATAAGTGTTAGTATACTGTATTGGTCTTTATCTTTCTGGCTTACCTCACTCTGTATAATAGACTCCAGTTTCATCCATCTCATTAGAACTGATTCAAATGAATTCTGATTGGGTCATTTATTTTTCTGGAATTGAGCTGCAGGAGTTGCTTGTATATTTTTGAGATTAATCCTTTGTCTGTTGCTTTGTTTGCTATTATTTTCTCCCAATCTGAGGGCTGTCTTTTCACCTTGCTTATAGTCACCTTGCTTTGATGAGGTTTAAAATCCTTGAGAAAGTCAAACAAGGACAAACACTTTGTTCCCTAATAAACTTACGCTTAGAAATTTCAAAGAGTGTAACAGATTCCATGCATTTCTATAATTTTGAGCAAATAGGACAGGACCTCTGTTTGATGGCTCACTTGATGTGACCTATGGCACACGTAATGCCTTGGAATTCTGTTTATAGACATTCACAGTTGGAATTTGAGAGTTGTTCAAGAAGAATTCTACACAATCACCACTTGAGGTTAATTTACTTTATCATCATTGCTAAAATGAGCTCAGATGAACTCGTTGTTTTCACTGCAATCTGTTTGTAAATGTTTTTAGTTTCACAGCCCAAGCATTTTATTGCAAATCTTCTGGATCATGTGGCTTGTACTAATCAGGACAATTCATCACACACACACACAGAAAAAAGACTTTTTCTAAATCTTCAATGTAGTTTTGAACTTACTTTAGAGTTTGAGAAATGGAGAACTATAATGAAGATGTAAACTGGTTGGGATTTGGCAGTTATATAATTATTTAACAAGCACTTTTTGAATACTTTTTTTGGTGTAAGCTAACATGTTAAGTGTTGGGAAGATGATGAGCAAAACAGATTCATGTACATAGAGGAAATTTGGAAGTTGTGTCATTCTGTAAATAAATAAACAAATATAAGCATCTATTATATTTAATGTATACTAACAAGTAAAAATATGGAAGTAGGGATGCACTTAACACTGGGAATATTTCTCATTAAAATGTCAACCTAAATCTACAATATTTTTATGCCTACATGCTCGCCAATGTGTTTTCTAATTTTTCTGTGAACTTCGTTCTCAGTGATTGAACACTGGATTCCCCTCTTTGCTCATCTATCAAAACTTTCCCAGCACTTTCTCTCATTCTTCCACTAACTTTTTTCTTATAAAGTATTGAGCAACTGGAATGTGCTAAGCAGGTTCTAGTCGTAGGGCTACAAGATGAAGACTAGTCTGTATACTCTCTGTCTTAGTAGATTAGAACAGACAAAAAATCATTATCATGTTACTTAAAAGGACTATGGAAAAGGTCTAAGAAAGCAGTAACAAAAATCAATTCAAAACATGCTTGTTATTTTAGAAATATAAGCAGAGTGAGTGAAAGGCCAAATAACAGCATATACTATGAAGATATATTTTTTAACAAGCACTTTTAATGCATGAGGCACTTGAATTGATCCATCTAAGAGTATGGACTCTATGAGCTGAATGCTATGCATCCCACTTGGCATAGAAATTTAAGTAATTGACAGAATTCATGCATGTGCTAAACTGAAGTGTTAGGATTTAAACTGATTCAGTCTGGACCTTCAGTCTGTGTTTTTAATTTCTGTGTTATATCAGCTCTGTTCATTCACTTCCCCAGCTTGCAAGGAGAACTCCATTTGTTCAAGCATAACCACATGACTTGTCTGAGCCAATGAAAAGTGAGGAGACTTAGCATATGCCAGTTCAAAGCAAACATTTTCAAAGAATTTGCATGTTTTTTCCAGCTCTCTTGCTGTTTCCCTGGATCCCAAAATGGCACACTCCGGGGAGTGCTGCTCCTTTGGATGAAGTTCTGAGCTGGGAGGACCAGGGGAGCACAGCCACAGTCATCCTCACCACTGATGCAGAACATGAACGAAATAAGCTGTTGCAAACCACTGTACCTTGGGCTTTTTCACAGCAGAATAACTGAGCAAAAATGGAAGAGTATGAGAATACTTACCAGAAGATGGGGTACAAGAGGAAAAAAAAAAACCACACTAAAATATTTGCAGTTGACTTCATGGCCAGGTGGAGAGTGTTGAGGAAACTATCTCTAGGATCTGGAAAATCACCATTGGTTACTTATAGTGATACACATTTGTTATTTTAATTGCAAAGATTGGGGAACAGAGTGCATTTATGAGGTCAGAAAAGAATTGACTTAAAAAATTGAAGAAAAGAAAACATTTGGAGACATACAGGGTTGAAAAATGCAACTGTTGCTCCCATGCAAAGGATAAAAGATGATTGTGAAAATTGCTTTGAATAATAAAGGATGAAGAAGATCCAAATTAAGACTCATATTCACCCCCAAATAAAAGTTTTATGAAATTCTTTTAATGAGGAAAGTGGCCCAGTAAATTCTTTCAGTTGGATAAAATATGTCAAAGCCAACAGACTAAGAACATAGCTTTCCACAAACTCAAAATACTGGCAATAACTTTAGGAAAAGAGACAGATACATTTCTGAGAAATGTGGCATTTTAAGAAACAATTTGCAAGTATAAGAAGCTGAGTTATATCCATTGTCTGTCTCTTTATGAACCACTACATGTTCCTTGATTTCTTTCAATTCATCAAAATTCAGCTTAAATGTTACCTGGTCAGAATTAGATTCACCTCCACTAAGCTTTCCTCTGATCTGTGGCTTATATTTATCAAGGCGATTTTTATCCTGCAACTATTTCCTTCTTCTAGACTATGAATTCATCAGTGCCGCAGACTGGAACTTTTATCAGACATGTATGTGAAAGAAATGCAAACATTTGATGAATGAATAAACTGAGTGAATGAATACAGAGCAAAATTATATAACAAAGTACTCTCAAATCAGCATTATAAACAATTTCTAAAATTCTCAATTCTGCCTGATTCTTCCAAACAAAATAAAATCTTTGAAGTTGGAGATTTACTCACATAATAAAAATGCATTATATAAATATTTGCTTGCAGTCTCAGTAAATTTTAAAGGAATTTTTATTTATTTCTCATAAAAAGTAAAATGTATAATAGTCCTAGACAAGAATCAAGTCAATTAATCACAGTGGTTTAAAATTTAGCCATTAAGGCAGTTCATAAAATAACATTTCCTAAGTATCACCCTTAAAATGCCTAGACCAGGCAAGAATATTGGATGTGTAGCCATCCCATTCTACAGGGGAATCTTCCCAACCCGGGATTGAACCTGGGTCTCCTGCGTTGCAGGCAGATTCTTTACCATCTGAGTCACCAGGGAAGCCCATTTTCATGACTAGGTCTTCATTATTTAGTGGAAAACATTATTAGAAGAACACACAATCCTTTGCTAAACACATTATATTGGTTCAATTCACTCAATTTTGTTTTCAAGGACATTGTAAAGAAAACACAAGAAAAGTATTTGAAATTACTTACTTGTCTGCACCAAAGTTTACGAAATATTTGTAGATAGGCCAACACCATAAGACATAGTGGTGCCATGTATGTCACAAGAAAGAAACAGATGTGATACATCTTGGGGTAAATTTCACCTGGAATGCAAGTCCAAATAATAAAGTCTTATGTTATAATTCATAGATTTTTTTAAAGGCACATTTGCCAATGTTTTGCTTTTAAAATACACTTTACCTTCTATATGATTTTACTGGCATGGTATATACACAAAGGGAAAAGTGATTTAAAATATCAGCTACTTACATTGAAGTATTAAATGCAAAGTCTTAATGTCATTTAATCTACTCAGAGAGAAAAGCCAATTAAACATGATTTTAATCTGTGTTTCATTTATTAAAAACCCATTGTTTCTCTTGATTACATTTGGCTATTAATAAAACAATTTGGATTGTCCTATATTTGGATTTACAAGAAGGGACATTATGCAAAATTTAAATGCTAATGCTTTTGTTAAAATTGCAAGAGACTGTAAACTAAGTTGATTCCTCTTAATTTCTTTCTTAAAAATTGGGAAATTATTCCCAGTTCTATCTGCAAATACAAATTTGGAATGTTTTTTTAAAAAATAAAACAGCAAACATTTGATAACAATTCTTTTTTTGACTTCCTAGAACATATACAAAATGCTTTTTTACATAAGTTGTGTTTGTGTGTTAATGCATATACTTTTAATAAATGAAATTTGTAGGATTCTTTAGATTTCAAACCAATATGGGTATTTTCTTATCAACAAGGCATAAGCACATCTAGGATTGTAGTAATTTCTTATTTATCATTAATTCTATGTATGCAGGTGATATGTATCACAGATTAAGGCATTTATTAAGGAATCAATAAATTGAATGGCACTGTGGTTTAATATTAATTTTTAGCTTTTCTAAAATATATCCATGGCTGACTTTTAATATACTTTAAAGGATATTTCTCTTATACTAGTATTTGAATGTCACAGTGATCCAGCTACTTTTACTTAATGCAAAACAAGAAACAATATATACTAGATGGATACCATGGATATTAAATGCCACTAACTAGATACAGTTCTAACTAAGTGCTAGCAAAATAGATTTTTTTAATTCTAAAAATTACATAACTTATTTTGAGCTTGATATTGAGAATGGGATTGGTTCTATACCATTATGGAAGGACAATGCTATCATTTTTATAGATTATATTTTTTTCATTACTTCAGAAAGTGTTTTGAAGCATGAAGACTCAGTTATGTGATCAAATGTGATAACAGCAATTTATCCTCAGGTTTAGCCAAAAATAATTATGATGATGGCCATACTCGCTGATAACAAAGGTTGACAGTTCATTGACTTCTTACCGAATATATTTTAAACATATCAATGAGTTAAATATCCTCCATAATATTGATTTCATAGCCTTATCTTCTAGAACTTAATAGTCTTATTTTTATGCTTAAAACTGCCTTCTTTCTCAGACAGATGTCTTTCCCAACTGCTATCTTTAGAGAGGATGGCAGGGTGTGTGTGGGGCCAGGAGCGCTAAGAGATCAACTTGAGGTGTCATTTTTAACTTCCTCAGGGCCCAGGTGGCTCATGCTGAGCTCATCAGCTTCTGACTTTCTTTCAAGTTTGTCCTGTAAAACAGGCCAGTTACATAAAAAGTGAGAATCTGAGCAGCCTGAAGGGAGGAATAACAGACATCCTTTTCCTTTGAAGCTCCACAGTCCATGCAGCTTGAAGGGAGCCAATTTAAAAGGAACTGGAGAGTTACCTCGGCACTTCCCAGGCACCTGAGTGGCTTTGAACTTTTATTTGTTTTGAAGAAAGTGTCACACAATTTTCCTGCACAAAAACGTACCTTTTGAAGCACACATACCCATGAATCCCTGATGTCTGCCCCAAACTAAACTGAGTGAGTGGAGACAGGTAGACTTGGTAGGTCATTTGTTTTTTAAATGCAGAGATGGATATCAACACTCTGATAACAGCCTGCAGTTTTAAACAGATGGGAAACAAAGCTCATTCTGCAAGTGACATATTTATAAATAGTTGGAAAAAGATGTAATTGACCAGTAAAGGCATATTATGATAATGAATGCCAACACAGACAAAAGTTGATCAAGCAAAATTATATTTGCAGGCTAGGATAGGTTGTTTTACTCAAGAGATTATTTTAGATAATTGGGGAAACATAATCATCTTAAATTCCTCATTTCATGCTCACAGTCTAAGCTAATTGAAAACCCAGAAATACCACTGAAAGTTTAAATTATATGTTAAAACTATCTTTGATTTTTCTCTGCACTTGATGAGAAATATCTTTTATATATTTGAAGACATTCATATGTCTAGAAAGGAGCTACATAAAATGTATTCACTTAAGCATTCCCTAAATTAGAAAACAGCATTTTAAAGACTAAAAGCTATTAAAATTTGGTGTCTCTACTCAATGGATAAATAGGTATAATCTGCATAAATTCTTGTATATATAACAAATCAACAAATAAGGAGCAAATGTAGATTTTTCTTTAGTCTTGATGTATGGAGAGAGAAACACGGAAACTTAAATTGCCATATGTAAAATGGATATCCAATGGGAATTTGCTGAATGTCTCAGGGAACTCGAATAGGGGCTCTGTATCAACCTAGAGGTGTGGGATGGGGAGGGAGATGGGAGGGAGGCTCAAGAGGGAGGGGACATATGTACACCTACGACTGATTCATGTTGATGTTTCATAGAAAACAACAAAATTCTGTAAAGCTGTTATCCTTCAATCAAAAAATAAATTTAAAAAATCAGATTAAATTATATGTATTGGACAGACAAAACTTAAATGAGTTGAGGTCCATTATTAAGTGAATATGTTAATATAATTATCTAAAAATGACATTTTCTCTTTCATGTTATAACTATCAAGAATTCAATGGAAAAAATAATATAATTTTCCAAATTTTCAATTTGGACAGTCTTTTCAAAGTTCATGTATCCATTAAAGTGTACATTAATCTTTCATATATTTTATTATCTTTTCCCTGATATATGTTTTCAATAAATGTTCCTATTAATAAACACACATATTTATATACTTTCCCAATCTGACAATAGGCCAAATGCCATGATGTAAACAACATCTCCATTATTATTATTTTTCAAACCACCAAAGAATAATTTGACAGTACAATCCAAGAGGAGGGAGGTTATAAATCCCCAGTATCCAAAACAATGTTTGATGAACACTATATGCTCATTAAAAGTTGGATTAATAACTGGTAAAAACATATCTTGGATTGAGTGCAGAAAGAAAGTTACTTTCTTCCATTAGGAATTATCCTGTGGAAGTATTTACAAACAAAGAAATCAAGAAAGTATGATTACAATTTTGAAAGAATTTTAAAATTCCAGATGTATAAATTAATATGACTGAAGCAAACAATGAACATACACAAAGATCTTTTAAAAATCATTAAAATAAATATTAACACATTTTATTTTTGAGTGTCAGGTGTATGTGCCCAGAACTTAATGGCTTGTGAGTTTTATGAACAAACTATAGGTAATGAAGAACATAATGAGCTGCATTAATTATATATCCATAAAATATTACACATTTGTGGTCTTATTTTCAGCAAGACAGAGTTCTCATTTTGTACCATGAGGGAGACAGTATTTGCAAGACTTTCCCCAAAATGACTTGATAGATATGAATCTACATGGTTTACACACTTTCCACACTGTAATATTGGTTGTAGGACAATTATGACATCTCTGTATACTTTTAGAATTAGATCATTGATCTAACTTAGGATAAGATAAGGAAAATAACAGGTAAATAACAGAGAGGGAACACAGCTCCACCCATCAACAGAAAGTTGGATTAAAGATTTACTGAGCACGGCCCCGCCCATCAGAACAAGACCCAGTTTCCCCCTCAGTCAGTCTCTTCCATCAGGAAGCTTCCATAAGCCTCTTATCCTTCTCCATCAGAGGGCAAACAGATTGAAAGCCACAATCACACAGAAAACTAACCAATCTGATCACATGAACCACAACCTCATCTAACTCAATGAAACTGAGAGCTGCTGTGAGGTGTCACCCAAGATGGTCGGGCCATGGTGGAGAGGTCTGACAAAATGTGGTGCACTCAAGGAGGGAATGCAAACCACTTCACTATTCCTGCCCTGAGAACCCCATGAACAGCAGGAAAAGGCATCAAGGTAGGACACTGACAGAGGAACTCCCCAGGTCAGTAGATGCCCAATATGCTACTGGAGATCAGTGGAGAAATAACTGCAGAAAGAATGAAGAGACGGAGCCAAAGCAAAAACAACACCCAGTTGCGGATGTGACTGCTGACGGAAGTAAAGTCAGATGCTGTAAACAGCAATAATGCATAGGAACCTGGAATGTTAGGTCCATGAATCAAGGTAAATTGGAAGTGATCAAACAGGAGATGGCAAGCATGAATGTCGACATTTTAGGAATTAGAGAACTAAAATGGACTGGAATGAGTGAATTTAACTCAGATGACCATTATATCTACTACTGTGGGCAAGAATCCCTTGGAAGAAATGGAGTAGGCCTCATAGTCAATGAAAGAATCCAAAATTCAGTACTTGGATGCAATATCAAAAACGACAGAATGATCTCTGCTCGTTTCCAAGGCAAACCACTCAATATCACAGTAATCCAAGTTTATGCCCCAATGAGTAATCCTGAAGAATTTGAAGTTGAAATTGAAAGGTTCTTTGAAAACCAACAAGACCTTCTAGAACTACCACCCAAAAAAGATGTCCTGTTCATTATAGGGGACTGGAATGCAAAAGTAGGAAGTCAAGAAACATCTGGAGTAACAGGGAAATTTGGAGTTGGAGTACAGAATGAAGCAGGGCAAAGGTTAAAGGAGTTTTGCCAAGAGCATGTACTGGTCATAGCAAACACCCTCTTCCAACAACACAAAAGAAGACTCTAATTATGAACACCACCAGATGGTCAATACCAAAATCAGATTGATTATACTCTTTGCAGGTAAAGATGGAGAAGCTCTATACAGTCAGCAAAAACAAGACTGGGAGCTGACTGTAGCTCTGATCATGAACTCCTTATTGCCAAATTCAGACTTAAATTGAAGAAAGAAAGGAAAACCATTAGACCATTCAGGTATGACCTAAATCAAATCCCTTATGATTATACAGTGGAAGTGAGAATAGATTCAAGGGATTAGATCTGATAGATAGAGGTCCAGAAAAACTATGGATGCAGGTTTGTGACATTATACAGGAGACAGGGATCAAGACCATCCCCAAGAAAAAGAAATGCAAAAAACCAAAATGCCTGTCTGAGGAGGCCTTACAAATAGCTCTGAAAGAAGAGAAGCACAAGGCAAAAGAAAAAAGGAAAGATAGAGCCATTTGAATGCAGAGTTCCAAAGAATAGCAACAGGAGATAAGAAAGTCTTTCTCAGTGATTAGTGCAAAGAAATAGAGGAAAGTTACAGAATGGGAAAGGCTAGAGATCTCTTCAAAAAAATTAGAGATACCAAGGGTACATTTCATGCAAAGATGGGCACAATAAAGGTATGGACCTAAACAGAACCAGAGAATATTAAGAAAAGGTGAGAAGAATACACAGAATAACTATACAAAAAAGATCTTCACAACCCAGATAATCATGATGGTGTGATCACTCAACTAGAGCCAGACACCCTGGAATGTGAAGTCAACTAGGCCTTTGGAAGCATCACTACAAACAAAGTTAGTGGTGGTGATGTAATCCCAGTTGAGCTATTTCAAATCCTAAAAGATGATACTGTGAAAGTGCTACTACACTCAACATGCCAACAAATTTGGAAAACTCAGCAGTGGCCACAGGACAGGAAAAATCACTTTTCATTCCAATCCCCAAGAAGGACAATGCCACAGAATGTTCAAACTACTGCACATTTGCACTCATCTCACACGGCTAGTAAAGTAATGCTCAAAATTCTCCAAGCCAGGCTTCAACAGTACATGAACTATGAACTTCCAGATGTTGAAGCTGGATTTAGAAAAGGCAGAGGAACAAGAGATCAAATTACCAACATCCGTCAGATCATTGGAAAAAGCAGAAGAGTTCTAGAAAAACATCTATTTTTGCTTTATTGACTATGCCAAAGCCTTTGACTGTGTGGACCACAGCAAACTGTAGAAAATTCCTCAAAAAATGGGAATGCCAGACCACCTGACCTGCCTCTTGAGAAATCTGTATGCAGGTCAGGAAGCAGCAGTTAGAATTGGACATGGAACAAATGACTGGTTCTAAATCAGGAAAGGAGTACATCAAGGCTATATATTGTCATCCTGCTTATTTAACTTACATGCAGAGTACATCATGAGAAATGCTGGGCTGGATGAATCACAAGCTGGAATCAAGATTGCTGAGAGAAATATAAATAAACTCAGATATGCAGATGATACCACCCTTATGGAAGAAGGCAAAGAAGAACTAAAGAGTCTCTTGATGAAAGCGAAAGAGGAGAGTGAAAAAGTTGGCTTAAACTCAACATTCAGAAAACATTCAGAAAACATGGCATCTGGTCCCATCACTTCATGATGAATAGTTGGGAAAACAATGGAAACAGTGACAGACTTTGTTTTTTGGGCTCCAAAATCACTGCATATGGTGACTGCAGCCATGAAATTAAAAGACGCTTACTCCTTGGAAAGAAAGTTATGATCAATCTAGACAGCATATTAAAAAACAGAGACATTATTTTGCCAACAAAGGTCTGTCTACTCAAACCTACCGTTTTTCCAATAGTCATGTACGAATGTGAGAGTTGGACTATAAAGAAAGCTGAGCGCCGAAGAATTGATGCTTTTGAAATGTGGTGTTGGAGCAGACTCTTGAGAGCCCCTTGGAGAGCAAGGAGATCCAACCAGTCCATCCTAAAGAAAATCAGTCCTGAATACTCATTGGAAAGACTGATGCTGAAGCTGAAACTCCAATACTTTGGCCACCTGATGTGAACAACTGACTCGTTGGAAAAGACCCTGATGCTGGGAAAGACTGAAGTTAGGAGGAGAAGGGGACAACAGAGGATGAGATGGTTGGATGGCATCACCGACTCAATGGACATTAGTTTGAGAAAACTCCGGGAGTTGGTGATGGATACGGAAGCCTGGCGTGCTACATTCCATGGGTTCGCAAGGAGTCGGACATGACTGAGTGACTGAACTGATACTGAAATATAAGGAATACAGTTTATGAGTTAAACACAAATAATAGATACTTCACAATAAACATTTTTTTAACTAAGCTAAATGGTATTTGGACTTTCAAGATATTTGAACTTTAGAGAGCTAACCCTGTAAAATATAACCTCCTACAGTGACTTTGTTGCTGTTTTTCAGTCACTCAGTCATGTCCAACTCCAGACCCCATGGACTGCAGCACACCAGGCTTCCCTGTCTTTCATCATCTCCTGAAGCTTGCTCAGACTCATGACCATTAAGTCAATGATGCCATCCAGCCATCTCCTCCTCTGTCATTCTCTTCTCCTGCCTTCAATCTTTACCAGCATCAGGGTCTTTTCTAATGAGTCAGCTCCTTGAATCAGGTGGCCAAAGTATCAGAGCTTTAACTGCAGCATCAGTCCTTCCAATGAATATTCAGGACTGATTTCCTTTAGGATTGATTGGTTTGATCTCCTTGCAGTCCAAGGGACTCTTAAGGGTTTTCTCCACCACCACAATTTGAAAGCATCAATTCTTCAGCGCTCAGCTTTCTTTATGGTCCAAATCTCACATCCATACACGACTACTTGAAAAGCCATAGCTTTGACTGGATGGACCTTTGTTGGCAAAGTAATATCTCTGCTTTTTAATATGCTGCCTTGGTTTATCATATCTTTTCTTCCAAGGAACATATTTTAATTTCATGGCTGCAGTAACCATCTGCAGTGATTTTAGAGCCCAAGAAAAGAAAGTCTATCACTGTTTCCATTGTTTTCCCATATATTTGCCATGAAGTGATGGGACTGGATGCCAGGATCTTCATTTTTTGAATATTGAGTTTTAAACCAGCTTTTTCACTCTCCTCTTTCACTTTCATAAATAGGCTTTAGTTCCTCCTCACTTTCTGCCATAGGGTGGTGTCATCTACAGGTCTGAGATTATTGATATTTCTCTCAGCAATCTTGATTCCAGCTTGTGCTTCATCCACCCAGTGTTTCTCTTGATGTACTCTGCATGCAAGTTTAATAAGCAGGGTGACAATATACACTCTTGACGTACTCCTTTCCCAGTTTGGAAGCAGTTCATTTTTCCATGTCCGATTCTAACTGTTGCTTCTTTACCTGCATATATGTTTCTCAGGAGGCAGGTAAGGTGACCTTGAATTCCCATCTCTTTAAAAATTTTCCACAGTTTGTGGTGATCTACACAGTCAAAGGCTTTAAGAATAGTCAATAAAGCAGAAGTAGGTGTTTTCTGGAATTTTCTTGCCTTTTATATAATCCAGTGGATGTTGGCAATTTGCTCTCTGGTTTCTCTGCCTTTTCTAAATCCAGCTTGGATATCTGGAAGTCCTCAGTTCACATACTGTTTAAGCCTAGCTTGAAGAATTTTGAGCATTACTTTGCTACTGTGTGAAATGAGTGCAATTATGTGGTAGTTTGAACATTCTTTGGCATTGCCTTTCTTTGGGACTGGAATGAAAGCTCACCTTTAGCTTTACAACCCCATGGACTATAGCCCACCAGTCTCCTATGTCAGTGGGATTTCCCAGGTAGGAATTTGGAGTGGTTATCCTTTCTCTTCTCCAGGGAATCTTCTGACCCAAAGATCAAACCCAGGTTTGAACCCTTCTGATGACTTTAGCTTCTCACTATCACACATTTTTGTCCAAGTTTAAAAATTTTAAGTTAAACATAGACTTACAGGGACTTCTTTGGTGATCTCGTGCCTGAGAGTTTGCCTGCCAATGCAGGGGACACAAGTTTGAATCTGGTCCAGGAAGATCCACGTTCTGCTGGCAACTAAGCCCACGAGCCATGACTATTAAGCTGTGCTCTAAATCTAAAGCCCATGAGCCACACCTACGGAAGTTCGTGGACCCTAGAAGCCCATGCTCTGCAACAAGGGAAGCCAGTGCAATGAGAAGTCTTTGCGCTGTAACTTGAGAGTAGCCCCTGCTCACTGCAACTAGACTAAGCCCTGGCATCAACAAAGTCTCGGTGAAGCCAAAAATAAATAAACTAATTAAAAAAAGAAAAGAAATGTAGACTTACATAGCTTATATTAACAAAACTTATCCTATGCAAAAGTCAATATAATAAACTAGATGTCTAATGAGCAGAATGACAAAAACCTACTTTTCATTTTTCATACACTTCTTGAAAACATAGTTATATTGATTTCATTTAATGTATGAAAAATGAATATAATATCTTTTATTGCTTGATTTTGTGGATGATAAACTCAATACAGTATTACTTTGCCTTTAAAAACATTTAGAATAATTAAACACCAATATAAAATCACTTTCTAATAGCTTTTCTAAATGACTTCTGAAAACTGAGTTTAGATTTTTAGATATTTGACAATAATTTCTTATTTTTTAAAGAAAATACTCCTTCTATAAGCAGAGGTAATAAATATTACCTATAGGTAACAAAATGTGTGAGGTTAGGATGAGTTTTAGAGGTTTATATCTGTTGCTTAAAGGTAATTGGAAAATAATGCAGCTATTTACTTAATCATAATGACTAATTGGATCCCCTAATTTTACAATCCTTTTGCTCATTGGGGTTAATGAAACTTAATCATTTGGGGCATCACTAAAAAAAAGACAAGTTTATAAAATCAGTCTGTCAAACTTATAAATGAAGCTAATTACCAAAATAGAGAAAATACTACTGACACACGTTGAATAATAGGTGGGAATTTTAATCTAATTACCGTCTCCATGAACTTACAGATGATCAATGTGTGAGTTGAAAGCAGCTCTTTTACCCACTTCTCGTCTGCCCGTTTTTGTCCCCCTCTAACCTCAAAGTGGGTTTCCCTGGTGACTCAGATGGTAAAGAATCCACCTGCAATGCCGGAGATCCAGGTTTGATCCCTGAGTCAGGAAGAGCCCCTGGAGAAGGAAATGGCTACCCACTCCAGTATTCTTGTTTGGGAAATCCCATGGATATAGGAACTTGGAGAGTTACAGTCCATGGGGTTGTAAAGACTCGGGCACAACTAACACACACACACACACACACACACACACACACATACGCCTCAATAGAATCTAATTACAGGAATGAGATCACTAGGTAATTTAACCTAACTCCTGAATTAATGTTCTCCTGAATGTGCACTATGCCTTGCCCACCCTGCTGGTTCTTTTCTTAGATTTAAAGAAGTAAGAATGAAGGACTAAGTAGTGAAAGAATGACTAGTTACCTCCCCTCGGTAGCTCCTGTAGCAATCCTGCAGGCAGACCATCCAGACAATTATGAAGAGAGAGTCAGCCAGTCTGCACATAATGGAGACAAATGCAGAAGCCAACCTCCTGCCTCAGTGATTCACTAAGATCCTTTCCCTCTTTTTCCCTTTAAAAATTGTCATGACTGAGAGGATCCTTCAGTTGGTCTTGGGATAAGTTCACCTTCTCCCCAGATTGTCAGCTTTTCTGATTGAATCACATTTCCTTTATCCTGAAATATTCCTCTCAATTACTGACTTTTTGTGTGGCAAGCAACCAAACCTGGGTTCAGCAACACTTTGATTTAAATGTGCTTGTTTGTTTCATATTGAACAAATAATTTATGGTTCAATTTCATCATGATTAACTAAATTATTTGAATCAAGAGATCTTTAGACTCTTTTCCAAATAGAACTCATTGTATAGGAATTACCTAAGAGACATGTCACAGTTGGTCCCCAGCCCACCTTTCCCCAAACACAATTCTTTAGATTGTCTACCCCTGCAATCCAGAAACTATAAGTTTGAACTATCTTACTTTCTTGTGCAAGGCATGGTGTCCATTGTGTGGGTTTTCCTTCCTCCTAGGACACCCTCAGTAGTTTTTCCCTTTCCCCTCTTCCCAGTCTGAAAAATCTTTGCTCATTTTTTAAAGGAGTAGATTATAGTCAGTTAATCAACCAAATTATTAACTTGTGCACTGAGAGAGAATCATACTCATGCTGTGAATCTCCACAGTTTTAGTCTTTCTTAAACTGAAAAATAATTGAGATATTTAAACACTATAAAGAAAGTGAAAGTGTTAGTTGCTCATCCATGTCTGACTCTTGCCAGGGTCCTCTGTTCATGGGATTCTCCAGGCCAGACTGGAGTGGGTAGCCATTCCCTTCTCCAGGGGATCTTTCCAAACTAGGGATTGAATCTGGGTCTCCCACATTGCAGGCAGATTCTTTACTGTCTGAGCCACCAAGGAAGCCCCATTTAAATATTAAAACATAGCCAAATCAAAAGGCAAAGCAAGTTCATTCTAGGTGACCAGAGCTCAAACCCTGAGTAAATGAACTGCCCCTTGAATTTCCTCCCTGTTCATCTTAATGCTTTGCTGAAGTGTTAGCAGCTGCTTGTAAACTTTATTCAAATGCCCGGGACTGAGTCTGTCCTCTAATTTGAGCCCCTAGCACTTTATATCTAAGTATATTAAAGTACTAATCACACTATAAAACTTTATTTATTTGCCTTTCAGCCTCAGTATATGCAATGTGTTCCCTTAGGCAGCGTGTATTTCTCTACAGGTTGGCACAATTTTTGGCATATCCTAAGTACTCAAGATGCTGTCTGAACATTAAATAAATGGGACCAAACTCACTTAAGAAATATTTTTGTCATTTTGGAACTTTCCACTCATTTTGTTTTTGTCTGCTTTGTTAATGAGGAAATCGTGAAAAACCGAAGATCCAGAAAGAAAATAGTAAAAGAATTGCAATGTTAAAAAGGAAGGGACAAAATAAATTTTATAAAGGGGCATTTAATATCTGGAGTAAAATATAAAGCAGATTTTGAAATTTTGCTTATTATAAGTCTTTGGAATAATATATGGAGTAATTGCAATATTTTTTTTAGTTTTATTTTGCTGCAGTGAAAATATATGCCTAATTTTTCAGTCCCTGATTTTTCTCTTTTCAGGGTTCCAATAAAGTACCAAGTTAGGAATTAACATGAATTCAGATATTCAAATACTTGAAAATCAGAAGTACATGAGCCAGCTCTCCTTGGGGTATACTGCCTCTATTGATTCATCTTTCCAATAGACAAATGCTTTCCTAATGTTTACAGTGTCTAAATATGAACTGTTTTTAACCACACTTAACCAGAGGATAATAGATAGTTTTCTTTAAACCTCATGTGATAATTTTGTAAACAGTGCTGGGAAATGCGGCATTATTTTATTTTCTTTCTTTGCTATGTCCAGATTCGTGCCATCATCAGGCACTGATAAAAATGGTTCCACTGTTACAGAACTCAGACTGTTGCAGAACTTAGACTGTAGCTGAGAGTTCTGAACCATAGGAGCATAACACCTCCATCTTCCAATTGTTTAAATTTAACTACTGACCCTCCTTGGAAAGAAAGTTATGACCAACCTAGATAGCATATTAAAAAGCAGAGACATTACTTTGCCAACAAAGGTCGTTTGGTCAAGGCTATGGTTTTTCCAGTGGTCATGTATGGATGTGAGAGTTGGACTGTGAAGAAAGCTGAGCACAAAAAAATT
Organism: Muntiacus reevesi; assembly: GCF_963930625.1. Classification (NCBI taxonomy): domain Eukaryota; kingdom Metazoa; phylum Chordata; class Mammalia; order Artiodactyla; family Cervidae; genus Muntiacus; species Muntiacus reevesi. Next base: position 7,397,476 of record NC_089268.1, read on the forward strand.
GATGCTTTTGAACTGTGGTGCTTGAGAAGACTCTTGAGAGTCCCTTGGACTGCAAGGAGATCCAACCAGTCCATCCTGAAGGTCAGTCTGGGGTGTTCTTTGGAAGGACTGATGTTGAAGCTGAAACTCCAATACTTTGGTCACCTCATTGGAAGAGTTGACTCATTGGAAAAGACCATGATGCTGGGAGGGATTGGGGGCAGGAGGAGAAGGGGACGACAGAGGATGAGATGGCTGGATGGCATCACCGACTCGATGGGCATGAGTCTGAGTAAACTCTGGGAGTTTGTGATGGACAGGGAGGCTTGGTGTGCTGTGATTCATGGGGTTGCAAAGAGTCAGACACTACTGAGCGACTGAACTGAACTGATGCCAGATGTGAAACCAAGTGGGATCATAATTTCATGATTAGTATAAGTCTGAAATCAGAAGATAATTATGTCAGTGGTAAAATTTATCAATTTACTGTATTATGAATAGAGAAAGCATATTTAGCCGGTTTGACTCAAAGATCAACATAGGTCAATAGACAAGACAGTCATGTTTCCAGGCTGAACACGACTTTAACATGAAAAATTCAGCTGCACTTGAAACCCATTAGGGAACCTGGCATCTGTGGAAATATAATGTTCTACCATGCTATAAAATGCTGATAATTTCAAATTACATTTTCAGGTTATTATAAATGAGTCTTTTCGATGTTACCAAAGAAAAGTTCATAGTCCCAGCTGAACAACACAACAGCTAGATAGACGTGCATCTAAAGGTTCAAAATAGGTGGAGGGATTCTGTGAAATTGTTTTGGATATCAACTTGATCTTCATGTTTTTGCAAAATGATACTAATGAATGTCAATAAAATAAATAAGGCCAGCTTTATGTTATGTGAATCAGATTTCCAATTCACAGCTGTCATATCAATGTAGGGACCACACTGGACTTACCTCCCCAGTGCTCATCACAGACGGTAAAGAGAGTGGTTTTATTGGCTAAGCCGGGAAGCATGGTGCTGCACTCCATGACGATGGCCTGAGGGATCATTATGATGCAGGACACGATCCAGATGATGATGATGCTGTTCCGGGCCCGCTTGGCTGTGCTTTTAAACATCAGAGGGTGACAGATAGCATACCACCGGTCCAAGGCAATGCAGCTCAGCGTGAGGACAGACACAGATACCGACACGGTCTAAAGAAGGAAGGAAGGCAGTAGTATAGGAAGCCCCAGCTGTTACATGGATGTCTCTCAATATTTGTACTGAGTCAGAAGGGCAGGCACACAGATAACCTGATTCCAAGTTGTCAAAAGACATTTCATTCAAGTGTTTTCTGTAGAATTTTAAAAAATCTGCTACAAATAATATTAGAAATGCATCAAGAAAACGAGTTACCTATTTCCCATTAAATATAGAAGAACTATGACTGAGTGCTAAATTGCTTCATTCGAGTCCGACTCTTTGCAACCCCATGGACCGTGGCCCACTAGGCTCCTCTGTTTATGAAATTCTCCAGGCAAGAATACTTCCAGGGGATCCTGGATTTGAACCCAAGTCTTCTTTGGCATTGGCAGGTGGGCTCTTTACCACTTGGGAAGCACTTGGGAAGCTGCCTCTTTTTTTATGCTAAGTGTTTTGATTTATATGACGTTCTTTGAATAAAGATAAACACGATTTTGTTTTGGCATTTTTCCATTGATAAGGGAAATCTTATCTTCAAAGGTAAAAACACATATGTTCACAGACTGAACTGGAAATTTTTCTTTTACTTATACACAATAAAACGATGACATGACTTTCTTTTAAATTAACATACAAGAATTTGATTGCAATTGCATTTAATTAGCATTTTTGAATTATTGGTATCTCATTTCTTATATTTAAATAACCAAGGTTATTCGTACATCAGTTCATTTTCAACATGTAAATGCATGAGTTGTGATAAAAAGTAATCTTCTATATGGATCTCCTTGCCACATTGCTGGAATAAGCAACCTACCTCTAAAATTCAAATAGGTTCACCTAATTCAGATTTCTATGTAATTAATGGCATCACACACATTTAGCTTGGAGCTTTAAGAAAATAGTAAAGAAACATGTCATGTATGCCTATCCCCGATGATCAGTTTATGTAATTGCTGTGCCATCCCAAGTCACCTCAGTCGTGTCCTACTCTGTGCAACGCTATAGACTGCAGCCCACCAGGCTCCTCTGTCCATGGGACTCTCCAGGCAAGAATACTGGAGTGGGCCGCCATGCCCTCCTCCAGGGGGTCTTCTTAACCCAGGGATCAAACCTGTATCTATTAAGTCTACTGCATTGGCAGGAGGGTTCTTTACCACTAATGAAACCTGGGAAGCCCCTAGTTTATTTAATTATATTTAGTACATTCTATACTGAATGAACAGACCATTGGTTGACAAAATCAATTCTCTCAAAATCCTCTCTTTAAAAACAAGCCTCATTCTCCTTTCTGCTATTTTTTTTCACAGATTTTTATTTACTTTCTTCTCAATACTGATAGCATGCTTAATCCATTAACTTACTATTTATCTTCTCTGTGGAACAAAGACCAATGGCAGGAGGGACTGTGCAAAACAGTCCCTGGCACAGGGCTTGGTGTGTGCATTACGTGGCAGAGTCATCTTTCTCTATTTTTCTGTCCTAGTTGTATTGATCCTGTAATATGTGAATGGGAGGGTGTCTCTGCTTCTTATATCAGAATCTTGCTTGTTGATGCATTTCCTGTAGGTACAGATGAGTGAGAGGGATGTACATGCTGGTCTAGCACATGAGGAAACGCTCTGGGCTAAGCAATAGGACCACATAGCCATTCTCACCTCCTCCCAGCTAGCTGCACAATGTGGGTCACCTACTTAACAGTTGTTGGCAAATGTGTGTGTTTTTATTTTTTCTTTTAAATGAGTAAAATTGATAATAAGATGCTTGCCAACTCTGATTCTTTTGATTCTCTTCAGAAAGGATGACAGAGTACAGTTGAAATCAATTCTGCTACCATGTTTCCTGGGATGCACCTCATGGCACTTGCTAAATGTGAGATCAGGTGTAGGTTACTTAAGCTATGCCTCAATTTTCTCATCAGTAAACTGGCATGACAATCATAGCCACTATGGACTTGTTGGAAGAAGAGTCAGTCAACATAAGAAATGCCTAATCTGGGCCTGGTATATAAATGATAAGTGTTTGTTATTCCTTGTTATGATGATGGCAGCAGTGATGGTGATTATACTATTTGTATTTTCTTCTATTCTCGAGGTTAGAGTTCTAACTTTTAATTGGAACAGACTGCTTTACAGTGAAGAATAGTTACAGAAATTACAAGTAAAGATGTAAACTGTTCTAAATTCTTGGGGGTTAATTTCAACTTTAATTTGAAAGGGACGAACTCTATCAGAGTAGGTTTATGTTGGTTGATTTGTTGTTGTCCAGTTGCTCAGTCATATCTGACTCTTTGCAACACCATGGTCTGCAGAATGCCAGGCTTCCCTGTCCTTCACCATCTCCTGGAGCTTGCTCAAACTCATGTCCATTGAGTTGGAGATGCCATCCAACCATCTCATCCCCTGTTGTCCCTTTCTCCTGCCTTCAATCTCTCCCAGCATCAGGGTCTTTTCTAATGAGTTGACTCTTTGCATGAGGTGGTCAAAATATTGGAGTTTCAGCTTTAGCATCAGTCCTTCCAATGAACACTCATGGTTGATTTCCTTTAGGATTGACTAGCTTGATCTCCTCGCAGTCCAAGGGACTTTTGAGAGTCTTTTCTAGCACCAGAGTTCAAAGGCATCAAGTTTTGGTGCTCAGCCTTTTGCATTGTCCAGTTTTCACATCCATATATAACTACTGGAAAAAACCACAGCTTTGAGTAGACAGACCTTTGTTGGCAAAGTAACATTTCTGCTTTTTAATATGCTGTCTAGGTTTGTCATAGCTTTTCTTCCAAGGAGCAAGTGTCTTAATTTCATGGCTGCAGTCACCATCTGAAGTGATTTTTGAAGGCCAAGAAAAGGAAACCTGTCCCTACTTCTCCTTTTCCCCCTTCTATTTGTATCAAGTGAGGATCTTGCTTTTTTTTCTTTTTTCTTTTTTTTAGTGTTGAGTTTCAAGCCAGCTTTTTCACTCTCCTCTTTCACCCTCATCAAGAGGATCTTTTGTTTCTCTTCACTTTCTGCTATTGGAGTTGTAGCATCTGCATATCTGAGGTTGTTGATCTTTCTCCTGGCAATCTTGATTCCACCTTGTTGACGGCACCTGGAAATTCCTTGGCACTGCCATAGGGGTCATTCACACCTTTCTCCAGTGTCCACTCTTTGCTCAACCTCCATCCCTCCCTGAGAATGTGTCAAGAACCCAGAGCTCTCCCAAACCCTTGCCAACCTGGGGATAGAGTGGTGGCCGCCTAGCTCTGCACAGTGGACCTTTCATACTACTGAGCCAGGGCTATATTTATCCGCTCTAGCAATTAGAGACAAAAAGTCCTCAACGAGGCTTAGTATCTTGCTTTTCATAAATTCTAATCAAATGGGTGAATGGGATAGAATTAATGTGATTCAGATTCTGAAGTCATTTCTAGAAGTTCCTTCAACTGCTAGCAATAATCAGTTCCAATCAGTGCGTTTGAGAGATGGCTGTCCAGGACCAATGGTGAGTCAGGGTGCAGTGCCTTCCCATGAGAGAACATGCTGGTTTGGATAATCTAATGGTATAATCCATTGAATGAACCCTTAGGCATCAGTGATTTAACAGTTGTTGTTTGACTGCTGTATTTGCTGGTGTATTACATACTGTGGTATACAATTAGAATCCAGTTTGCATGATTTTCTCAAAGGTGATACACAATTGCACCTTATCATAAGTGATTATAAGTGAGAGTTCTGTTTTTGCTTTTCACTTGTTAGGAGTGCACTTCCGGGTGCCTTTTTCATTGAGATTTTGACTGTAGGTCAAACCACGTTGACAGTAAATCATTTCAGAAATGAATGCAGTGTGAATTGTGAACACTGTGAGTGAAGCAAAGTGAGATGATGTGGACTTTCTTTTGCTTCGATGCTTTCTCTTGTGTTTGTCCTATGAGTACCTGTGGTCAGGTCAATGTGGGCAGTTTCCTTTGGTAGAGGAGTCAGTTTCATGCTAGCCTGTAGATGTGACAAATGGCACCAGAGATCCATGACAAGTAGAAATGGGAATTCTGCCAAATTGCAAGTTTGGATGATAGGCACAAGTGTGACTGAGAGAATGAGGGAGACCATCCGCCCACCAAACACCCATCACCCAAATCTCAGTAGACTTTTGTTCTTTTCCTGTGCACAGACTCTTCAGTTATATTAAAAAAAAAGTAACTCTGGAAAAGCAGTTCATTCCTCCTATAGGGCTTCCCACGTAGTAATATTCCCAGGTAGTAGTATTCTTTTCATCTGGTAAAGAATCTGCCTGCAAGGCAGGAGAGACCCTGGTTCAATTCCTGGGCTGGGAAGTTCCCCTGGAAGAGGGATAGGCTACCCATTCCCATATTCTAGGGCTTCCCTGATGGCTCAGATTAAAGGTATAAATGGGTCATTTTCATTATTTCTGCGTGTGTATGCATGCTCAGTTGTGTCTGACTCATTGCAACCCTGTAGCCAGGCTCCTCTGTCCATGAAATCTTCCAGGCAAGAATATTGGAGTGGGTTGTCATTTCCTACTCCAGCGGATTGTCCCAATCCAGAGTTCGAACTCCCATCTCTTGTGTCTACTGCATTGACAGGAAGACTCTTTACTGCCAGCATCACCTAGGAAGGCTTTTAGGATGAAGCATAAGCTGAAATCAAGATTGCCTGGAGAAATATCAATAACCTCAGGTATGCAGATGATACCACCCTTATGGCAGAAAGGGAAGAGGAACTAATGAGTCTCTTGATGAAAGTGAAAGAGGAGAGTGAAAAAGTTGGCTAAAACTCAAAATTCAAAAAACTAAGATCATGGCATCTAGTCCCATCACTTTTTGGCAAATAGAAGGAGAAACAAAGGAAACAGTAACAAACTTTATTTTCTTGGGCTCCAGAATCACTGAAGATGGTGATTGCAGCCATGAAATTAAGAGATGCTTGCACCTTGGAAGAAAAGCTATGATCAACCTAGACAGCGTATTAAAAAGCAGAGACATTACTTTGCCAACAAAGGTCCATCTAGTCGAAGCTATGGTTTTTCCAGTAGTTACGTATGGATGTGAGATTTGGACTCTAAAGAAAGCTGAGAGCCAATGAATTGATGTTTTTGAACTGTGGTGTAGGAGAAGACTATTGAGAGTCCCTTGGACAGCAAGGAGATCCAACCAGTCCATAAATGAGTCCTGAATGTTCATTGGAAGGACTGATGCTGAAGCTGAAACTCCAATACTTTGACCACCTGATGCGAAGAACTGACTCTTTAGAAAAGCCCCTGGTGCTGGGAAAGATTGAAGGCAGGAGAGGGGATGACAGAGGATGAGATGGTTGGATGGTATCACCAGCTGGATGGACATGAGTTTGAACAAGCTCTGGGAGTCGGTGAAGGACAGGGAGGCCTGGAATGCTGCAGTCCATAGGGTCTCAAAGAGTCAGCATGACTGAGTGACTGAACTGAACTGACACCACCTGGGAAGGCTTGTAATCATTTACCTAAGTTTTGCTATATTTGTGAGATTTTGAAAATTGATGAGAGTTTGCTGAAGTCTTAGAGTAGATCACTCAAAAGTCTAAAGTTGTATTGAATTGCATTTAGAAGAAAAAGAACATAAACAATAGGAAATTAATGAATGTCCAAAGAATCTTTAATTTTTAATTTTTTAGAGTGGTTCTTTGTTGGTTACCTGTTTTATTTTATGTTATATTATCTTAAGTTCTTTTTTGGTCATGCTGTGTGGCATGTGGGATCTTCGTTCCCAGACCAGGGATTGAACACATAGCTCTGCAGTGGAAGTGCAGAGACCTAACCAGTGGACCACCAGCGAAATCTCCCAAAAGAGTCATAAATGCAGTAAAAAAATAACCTTAAAATTTGTCTGGATGCTTTGTATATGTTTTTAGATATTCAGTGGGAAATACATATCATATGAGGGAATATACGTTTCAGACCATCACAGCTAAGGGAAAAAAAACTACTCAGATATTGCACATTGGCATTATTCCTTCTATTTGGGAATATTCAATGGAAAACAGACAATAAACACTGAGATAACTTGGATATTTCAGTTTTACTAGTGCCCCTAATATTTTTGTGCATTTACAATTTCCCATCAAGAAGTAATATTGAATGATGGATGAATGGGTCTAATTCTTCCCATCTGACTCAAATCTTGTGATTATCAATAGTTTTGTCCTTGATAATGGAGAAGAAGGTCAACCTAGGCGTTGACTAAAGTGGACACTTTATAGGAAAGCAGATAGAATCTATCAAGCTATGAAGATGTTCTTTCAACTGTAAGATTTGTTTTAAGTTGTGCTGCTCAAAAGAATACTGTCAATAACAAACATTAACAGAGACTCCTGCTTTGCATCACTCACTGGTTACATACCACTTTCTATCTGCCTTTGACTGCACACGGGAGAATTTGTGATACCTGATCTTTAGATGTTATCACTGTGCATTAGAGCAGGACTGCACCTACCACAGGGTGATGCACCCTGCCCATCATCCCACACTTAATCAGAGAAACTTCTGCTTTGCAGAGAGAACTTGAAATGTTCTCTCAGACAGCAGAAGATTCTGGGCAAATTTAGCCATCTTGAAACTTAAGGGATCCCCCAAGTTTCTCCCTGGGTGGTTACTGGAACCAAAAGAAATAAAAAAGCTTGTTAGAAGTACCACAGAGTTGGTGAAATATTAAAATTCTCTGCTGTTTATGATTCTCCTAGTGTCTCCATGCAAACTCCATAAGACAATTGTTTAGTGATTTCTTCCCTATGGCAATATTCTTCTCTGTTGATCAGTGTACTATTTCTCTCAAAAACTGCTATAATTTATTTTTGCAATCCACACATGATTTTCAGCTGATTGATACAAACTAACCTTACAGTTAGATTTAATGTTTGCAGTGAGGTTTATAACTACCATGGCATTTCCCACTTACTACTCAATCAGTGATGTCTGACCTAAGAATTTATTACTTCTCTTTATAATGGGTAACCAAAGAATTATTGAGCTAAAAATCTCGTTGTAACATTTCAGATACAAAAACTCAATTAATACAATTTCTAGTAATGAACTATTTATGACCTCCCTCAACTTTTGCTTTTACTAATACTTTATTTTTGGAATATTTTTAAAATCACAGAAAAATTAAGGACAGAGATTAAGTATAGAGATTTCCTATACACTCTGGACCTCCATTACCAACATCCCCCATCATAGTGGTACATTTGTTACAACTGTACATTTGTACATTGAATGAGTTTGGACAAAATATTTAGGGACATGTATACAGCATTATAGTTCATACATTATACTTCCTTAAAAATACGCTGTGCTCTGCCTATTCATCCCTTCCAACACCTGGGAACCACTCATAATTTTTCTGTATCCATAGTTTTGTATTTTTTCAGAATGTCATATTATTGGAATTATGCAGTATACAGCCTTCTCACATTGGCTTCTTTCACCTAGTAATAAATAATTCCTTTCAAGGCTTAACTGTAGGGAGATCAAACCAGTCAAACCCTAAGGAAGTCAGTCCTGAATATTCATTGGGAGGAAGGACTGATGATGATGCTGAAGCCCTAATACTTTGGCCACCTGATGTGAAGAACTGACTCATTAGAAAAGACCCTGATGCTGGGAAGATTGAAGGCAGGAGAAGGGGACGACAGAAGACGAGATGGTTGGATGGCATCACCGACTTGATGGACAAGCTCCAGGAGTTGGTGATGGACACAGAAGCCTAGAGTGCTGCAGTCCATGGGGTTGCAATGACATGCAGTCACTCAGACATCACTGAGTGACTGAACTGAACTGAACATGCCTTCATAACTCATTTATTTTAATCACTGAATAATATTTTATTATCTGGTTGTACTCCAATTAGTTCATCTATTCATCTACTGAATGACATCTTAGTTACCTCAAAGTTTTTGTCATCATGGATAAAGCTGCAATAGACATTTGCATGACAGCTTTTCTGTGTATGTAAATTTTCAACTTTTGAGAGGTAAATATCAAGGAGTGAAATTGCTGTATCAAATATTGGGACCATTTTATTTTGTTAAAAAAAAAAATCAGTCTTCCAGAATGGTTGCAACATTTTTCGTTATCTTCACCAGCAAGGAATGAGAGTTCCTGTTGATCCACATCCATGCCAGCCTTTGTTGTTGTCAGAGTTTCATAGTTTGGCCTTTCTATTAAGTGTGTAGTGATATTTCATTATTTTAATTTGCAACTCACTGATGAGATGTGATGAGGGGCATCTTTTCATATGGTTCTTTGCTATTTGTATATCTTCTTTAGTAAGATGTCATTAAGGTCTTGGGTCTACGTTTCAGTTGGGTTGTTTGCTTCCAGATTGCTTAGTTTTAACAACTATTTGTATATTTTAGGTACTAGTTTTTGTTGTTTAGTCCCTAAGTTGTGTCTGCTTCTTTTCATGGACTGTAGTCCACCCGGTTCCTCTGTCCATGGGGATTTCCCAATCAAGAATACCGCAGTGGGTTGTCATTTCCTTTTCCAGGGGATTTTCCCAATCCAGAGATGAAACTCATGTCACCTGCTTGGCAGGCAGATTCTTTACCACTGAGCCACCCAGGGAGGCTTATTTTAGACAGCAGTCACTTATTATGCATATCTTTGGCAAATATTTTCTCCCAGTTTGCGCCTTGTCTTCTCATTCTGTTTACACTGAATTTTGCAGAGCAGAAGTTTTTAATGTTAATGAAGTCAGCTTATCAATGATTTATTTCAAGCAGCACATCTTGTTGTTACATCTAAAAAGTCATCAAAATACTCAAGGCCATTTGGGGTTTCTTCTAAGTTATCTTCTAAGAGTTTTACCCCTTTGCATTTTACATTTGGGTCTATGATCCATTTTAAGTCAATTTTTCTGAAAAGTTTAAGGTCCGTGTTTAGATTCAATTGTTCTTCTGGCCTCCATTTGTCATCATGGGGTTCATGTTGTCATTTCCTCCAAATAATTATGATACCATCTTGGAGGCAAGATGGAATAAGAACTAGATGGTGGAGGGTGGTCATGGGAACTAGTGGGGATTGGCCACCATTTCACTCATTGTCCAATTGCTAAAGGGAATCCAGGTCTTTTAGAACTGTGGCTATGAACAGTAGCTTGGGAAATTTTTTAAAGATTTAAGAGATATTAGACTATCAATCAGAAAAGTATTTTCTGGAAGTACTTGGTTTTAATTTGTTGTAGCAGCGAGTTATAGAAAAGAGGATTTCAGAACTGAGCAATAGAACACTAGATAATGATGATGACATGTTTATTCAGAACATACTATGTTTTTATTAGGCCATAGTCTTTCAGAGACTAATATCTGTGCCAAGTGGTTTACACAGTTATCTAAGTAAATGAGAGCAGCTGTGGTTGGCAACCACAAGACATATTTATAATCAAGCTTATTAATCTTTTAAAATAAGTGAATCTCAAAGAGCTTATGTATTTGGCTCAATGGTATACAATCGGTGAATGGCAGAATAGAGATTCCAAGTATGGTAGTTTAATGCAAACCTGCACTAAAACATATTCCGTGTACAGCTTTGACAGTATAGCTCTTTATTCCTCAGCAGTAAATGAGACTACTTATAAAAACAATACTCAATTATTTGGATTGGGACAGCCTCAATCATTGATTTGCTCAAGTTCCTTATTTTATAATCAGAAAATTAGAGATCAAAGAAGCCACAGGTTTACACAGCATCTATTGCTAATTACAGAATTCTGACTCTTTTTTTACTCAGAACTTACCTTCTTTACCCAGAAAGTTTCTAGTATCACTTTCCTAAAGTTTGCCAGTTTCTCTCAATGCACAAGGTGTTTACTAATGGGCCATGGCTATAAATGAAAATGATTACGCATTTTTTGGTAGTTTCTCTGTTTGAACCCCCAAAAGTGCAAAAAACATTTACCTGTAAATAAGGAATCACTTTACAGAGGGACTGTCCGAAGAACCAGGTCTCAGTAATGTCCACAACTAATGTGGCTGGAAGGCAGGTGATGGTCACAAGCACATCAGCCAGAGAAAGGTTGACGATGAAGTAATTGGTCACCGTCCTCATGTGGTGGTTCTTCCACACAGCCACACACACTGATTCGGAAAGAAAAAGGAACAGTCTCTGTTATAGACTAAATGTCCATGTTGTGGAAGGTGCCATGAAACAGAAATTCATGTATTAAGATCCTACCCCCTGTAAAGAAGATGCGATACATATACACAAAGGAATATTACTTAGCCCCGAAAAAATGAGATCGTGTCATCTACAGCAACATGGATGGAACTAGAGATTATTGCATTAAGTGAAGATAGTCAGATAAAGACAAATAATGCACAATATCCATTATACATGGATGTCTAAAATCTGACACAAATAAACCTATTTTTGAAGAAGAAACAGGATCACAGACGTAGAGAACAGACTGGTGGCTGCGGAGGAGAAAGGGGCTGAGAGCGCGACAGACTGGGAAGTTGGGATTGGCAGATGCAAACTTTAAATATAGACCGAATAAACAACAAAACCCTACTGTATAGTTACTTGCATGCTCAGGCACTCAGTCGTGTCCAACTCTTTGTGACCCTGTGGACTGTAGCCCGCCAGGCTTCTCTGTCCATGGGATTTTCCAGGCAAGAATACTGGAGTGGGTTTCCATTTCCTACTCCAGGGGGTCTTCCCAACTGAGGGATTGAATCAACCTCTCCTGTGTCTCCTACATTGGCAGGTGGATTTTTTAACCACTGAGCACCTAGGAAGACCCACCTACTATATAGCTTAGGGAACTATAATCAATATCCTATGATATCATAATGGAAAATAATACTAAAAAAAGAATGTATATGTGTATGTAAACATAACTGAATCACTTTGCTGTACTACAGTAATTAACAAAACATTGTAAATCAACTATACTTCAATTAAAAAAATAAAGGATCCTGACTCCTAATGTGATGGTATTAGGAAGTGGGCCTTTGGAAAATGAGTTGGTCATGAGGGTAGAGGCTTTGTGAAGGGCAGTAGGTCCTTATAAAGGGAGCTAATATAAGGGATCTCTCCTTATATAGAGAGATCTTTCACCTCTTTCACCATGTGAGAATACAGCAAAAAAAATGCCTGTTGTTTATGAACCAGGAAATGGACTCTGCCCAGACACTGAAACTGCCAGAGCCTTGAACTTGCACTCTTAGAATCCAGAACTGAGACACAAATTTCAGTTGTTTATAAGCCATTCAGTTTACGGTAATCTGTTAGAGCAGTATTGACAGACTAAGGCAGTAACTAAACAAAGAAAACAGGTCTGATGAGGGAATCCTGTCAAGCTGGCTAGTACCCCTGTAATGCCACAAATAAATATTGCCAAAGGGAGATAATTTAAGGCTGCCCTGGGTTTTCACTGAATCAGTCAGTCTGTGTGAATTCTCAATATATGCTTAAAATCAGTTCCCTTACCTTGCAAGACATTGCTCAATGGCTCATAAAGCTGTGTTTATTTTACTTGATTTTGAATTTCATTTTTCAGAAATTAAAGAGCAATCTTTGATTTATCATTTTGTCTCCTCAGTGGGGCAGCATGTAGTAGATACTTAAGAAATATTGATATTTGCTGAATTGAGATGAATAAAGAGCTTGCTATTTTTCAATGAACTGTGGTATTGCCTCATCCATCATATTGACCCATATCTGCTCCCAAACTCTGCCTTTAAGACTTAAAAGAGATGAAGACACTTAAAGACAAAAGTCTACAATTATTCAGTCCCTATTACTGCCAGATATTGAGGTGGATAGTTCATACCCTTGGGTTATTTAATCTCAGTGACAATCCCAAGGGAATTCATCATTACTGATGTTTTGTATATTATGATGTCATTGACACACAGGGGTTTTGTGGAACTTGTTGAGGACAAATGGCTTATAAAGCAGGGAATCACCATCACAGTTGGGCTTATACACCAAGTGAAGCCCTGGTCGTTCCACCACATTGGTTACCTTCTTTTGTGAATAAAAGAGTTATTTAAAAAATTGAAAGAGTTATTTTAAAAAAGCACATCTAAATTCTAGAAACGCTTTCCTTTCTACTACCCTTGTTGACCTCTAGACTTTGCCTCAGATCAAACATATGCTCACAGCCAAGCCTCCCTCATTTTCTCAGAGCATCCCCCTCTTTAAAACATGTGCTGTGTCACTAAGCAGCTCACTCTGGAAAGAGCATCTAGTTCCTTGATTCTCTGTCCTCCCTCTGATGTATCCAAAGGTTATGTAATCACTGGTCCCAGAATTATATAGGTATAAGCATTGACACCCACATCTGTTGATGGATTTACTTCATGGAATGTAACTAAGTAACTGTGAATTTACCTGGAGTGTTGTTAACCTGTCAGAGCTGTCATCCATGCACCCAAGTGATGCAGTGATTAGTAACCTTCCATAGTGAAGAAGTAAAAGTGTATTCTGTTAAATTTGAGTCACTTAGTGAGGATTTCTTTTTGACAGTTATGTACCAGTTATTATGAGTGTCATACGCTGAAAAAGTTTTTTACTAGCTCCTGAAGCTGAAATTATACTCCAGTCACCAACAGATGCTCATTTAATGAAATATCTGAATTTCTGAGGATTCAATTGTGAAAACTTCACATCTTCCTCCAACTCTAGCACATAAGTACTGAAAACTCAGGAGAGCTTTGTTAGGATAAACTGTAGTCTTTATTGTCTGAAAATGCTGCTGCTGAATCATTTACTTCTCAGAAATGCTTGAAACACACACACACAAACCCATCTTATCAGTTGACAAACACATTATAATGGCTTGTTATGAGAAAACTGGAAAAAGAAAATCACGCTTCAGATACTTGGTCAATAAATGGTCCAAATGGTGCAACTTGGGATCTAGAAGAGAAAATAAGACTTAAAAACATACAATCAGTTCTAGTTTGACTCCAAATTCTCCATATTTTGGGAGTGAAGAATGGCAGTGATGGGAGGACAGTGCTAATGCACAATGTCTAAGTAATGTGAGAGCAAGTAGACCAATCAGCATGTATTTCCTGTGTCCTGTTATAAACAATTTAAATTATTAACTAGTTTAATCTCCATAGTAACACTATAAAGTGATTACTATTGAGAACTCTGTTTAACATGTGCAAAACTGATGCAAGGGAGGTTATGGAATCTACCTAAGAATGAATAGCTAGTAAATGCTGGCTTTAGATTTAATCTTATACACCATGTATACCATTCTATTATATATCAGCCTTTATCAGTGAAGCAGAAGGTGAAAGGCAGCTGTCTACCTCTCTTTGGCAAGACTTTAATGCCTGTCCATTGAATTCTAGAGTCGGAGATCATCGGTTTAATCAGATGCATAAATCAGCTCTGCAGTATTCCTGATTCATTTCTGCTTGCACATTTTTAATAGTGGGGAATTTGCAACGTAGGACTTCCCTGGTGGCTCAGTTGTAAAAGAATCATCCTGCCAATGCAGGAGACCCAAGTTCAATCCCTCAGTCAGGAAGATCCCCTGGAGAAGAAAGTGGAAATATACTCCAGTATTCTTACCTGGGAAATCTCATGGACAGGGGAACTTGACAGTTTACAGTCCATGAGGTTTCAAAAGAGTAGGACATGATTTAGGAACTAAACAACAAAAACAACAATAATTTATGACTTGCTTAAGGCCTTGGCTTCTATTTTGTGGTGAATTTACCTACCAGCAAGTTCTTATTCATGTTGAGTTGATGTCTGTTTCCCCTTCAGTTCTGTTCATGGGTTCTTTATTCGTTTCTGGAACCCAAGGAATAAAGTTATCTCTTTTTTCTACATCATACCTGTATTAATTTCCCAGAGCTGCTTTAAGAGTACCACAGGTTGGGTGTTTTAAAGCCACAGAAACATATTTTCACAGAGTTCTGGAGTCAGACGTCAAAAGTCAAGGTCAGGAGGGTCATGTTGCCTCTGAAACTTGTAGATAATTCTTTCCTCGCTGCTCTCATGGCTTTAGGCGGTTGGCTATTAACATGGCCTTGCCCGCGTGTGGCTCTGTGCATCCAGTCTCTTTCTCCTCCATCATCACATGGTCTTTTCTCCTGCCTCTCTGTATCCACATGGCCATCTTCTTACAAGGACACCAGTCCTGTTGGATTAGGGGCTCACTGTACTCCAGTAAGAATACTGAGTGGTTTGCCATTCCCTTCTCCAGGGGACCACGTTTTGTCAGAACTCTCCACCATGACCCATCTGTCTTGGGTGGCCCTACAAGGCATAGCTTATAGTTCCATTGAGTTAGACAGCACTGTGGTCATGTGATCAGATTGGTTACTTTTCGTGATTTTTGTTTTCAGTCTGTCTGCCCTCTGATGGAGAAGGATAAAAGACTTATGGAGGCTTCCCAGGTATGGATGTGACTGGTGATGGAAGTAAAGTCTGATGCTGTAATAGCAATACTGCATAGGAACCTGGAATGTTAGGTCCATGAATCAAGGAAAATTGGAAGTGGTCAAACAGGAGATAGCAAGAGTGAACATCAGCATTTTAGGAATCAGTGAACTAAAATAGACTGGAATGGGTGAATTTAACTCAGATGACCATTATATCTACTACTATAGGCAGGGATCTCTTAGAAAAAATGGAGTAGCCATCATGGTCAACAAAAGAGTTTGAAATGCAGTACTTGGATGCAATCTGAAAAAAGACAGAATGATCTCTGTTCATTGCCAAGGCAAACCATTCAATATCACAGTAATTGAAGTCTACGCCCCAAACAGTAATGCTGAAGAAGCTGAAATATACAGACTTGATGTACTCCTTTCCCAAATTAGAATCAGTCCATTGTTCCATGTAGAGTTCTAACTGTTGCTTCTTGACCTGCATACAGATTTCTCAGGAGGAAGGTCAGGTGGTCTGGTATTCCTATCTCTTGAAGAATTTTCCAGTTTGCTTTGATCCACACAGCCAGAGGCTTTGGTGTAGTCAATAAAGCAGAAGCAGATGTTTTTATGGAATTCTCTTGCTTTTCTGATGATCCGATGGATGTTGGCAATTTGACTTCTGGTTCCTTTGTCTTTTCTAAATCCAGCTTGTACATCTGGAAGTTCACAGTTCACCTACTGTTGAAGCCTGCCTTGGAGGATTTTGAGCATTACTTTGCCAGCATGGGAGATGAGTGCAATTGTGTAGTAGTTTGAACATTCTTTGGCATTGCCCTTCTTTGTGAATGGAAAGAAAATTGACCTTTTCCAGTCCTGTGGTCATTGCTGAGCTTTCCAAATTTGCTGGAATATTGAGTGAAGCACTTTCATAACATCAACATTTAAGATTTGAAATAGCTCAACTGGAATTCCATCACCTCCACTAGCTTTGTTCATAGTGATGCTTCCTAAGGCCCACTTGACTTTCCATTCCAGGACGTCTGGCTCTAGGTGAGTGATCACATCATCATGGTTATCTGGGTCATGAAGATCATTTTTTTATAGCTCTTTTATGTATTCTTGCCACCTCTTAATATTGTTTGATTCTGTTAGGTCCATACCATTTCTGTCCTTTATTGTGCCCATCTTTGCATGAAATGTTCACTTGGTATCTTTAATTTTCTTGAGGAGATCTCTACTCTTTCCCATTCTCTTGTTTTCCTCTATTTCTTTGCCTTGATCACTGAGGAAGTCTTTCTTATCTCTCCTTTCTATTTTTGGAACTCTGCATCCAGATAGGTATATCTTTCCTTTTCTTTTTTGCCTTTTGCTTCTCTTCTTTTCATAGCTGTTTGTAAGGTCTTCTCAGACAACCATCTTGCCTATTTAAATTTCTTTTTGTTGGGGATAGTCTTAATCACTGCCTCCTGTACAATGTCATGAACCTCCATCCATAGCTCTTCAGACACTCTATCAGATCTAATTCCTTGAAACTATTTGTCACTTCCACTGTATAGTCATAAGGGATTTGATTTAGGTCATACCTGAATGGTCTAGTGTTTTCCTATACTTTCTTCAGTTTAGGTCTGAATTTGGCAATAAGAAGTTCATGACCTGAGCCACACTCAGCTCCTGGTCCTATTTTTGCTGACTGTATAGAGCTTCTCCATCTTTGACTGCAAAGAATATAATTAATCTGATTTTGGTGTTGACCATCTAGTGATGTCCATGTGCGGAGTCTTCTCTTGTGTTGTTGGAAGAGGGTGTTTGCTATGACCAGTGCGTTCTCTTGGCAAAGCTCTGTTAGCCTTTGCCCTGCTCATTCTGTACTTCAAGGCCAAATTTGCCTGTTACTCCAGGTGTTTCTTGACTTCCTACTTTTGCATTCCAGTCCCTTATAATGAACAGGACATCTTTTTTGGGTGTTAGTTCTAGAAGCTCTTGTAGCTCTTCACAGAACCTTTCAACTTCAGCTTCTTCAGCATTATTGGTCAGGGCATAGATTTAGATTACTGTGATATTGAATGGTTTGCCTTGGAAATGAACAGAGATCATTCTGTCATTTTTGAGATTGCACCCAAGTACTTCATTTCTGACTCTCTTGTTGACTATTATGGCTACTCCATTTCTTCTAAGGGATTCTTGACCACAGTAGTAGATATAATGGTCATCTGAGTTAAATTCATGCATTCCAGTCTATTTTAGTTCATTGATTCCTAAACTGTCAATGTTCACTCTTGCCATCTCCTGTTTGACTACTTCCAATTTAACTTGACTAAAGATTATGACTATTCCTATTTCCTGAAACTTAATTTCTCTTGGTGAAACATTGCCAGATCCTTCATACATGATAGCAAGGTTATCCTTCTCATGTCCCTGGTCTCTTTATTGAGACAATACTGAAGATAACCAGCAATTCTTTTAAAATGAGTTAGCTATTCAGAACTGAACACACATTCGGGGGCACATCTCCTCAATTTGGATTGAACAAATATCCATATTTTGTTAATTTATTCATTGCACCATTCAAAATATTAAAGATTCATTGGAAACACAGACTTCTCCTTGTAAGACATCAAAATTATACAGAGCTAAATTCATTATCTTTTCCTATATTCTCTTGCCTGGACTTTATACTTCTCTGAAGTATAACATTCTTCTTTTTTCTCCTCTGTAACCTATGTTTAAAATCCTCCAAATACCCTACATCTGTAATTGTCTTTCTATTCCCACTACAATTGCTTGGTTAGATTGTGATAGCCATTAGCTGTAGCATTGCAGTGGCCTCCCTGCACCCTGCTCTGTACTCCTGTCCACTTTATCCATTGGTACCATTCACATCAGTTAGATTTTCTCTTTCAACAGGAGTCTCTCCTTTCCTTTAGGATTAAATGAAAAATCCTCAGATAGCCGTTCTACCACCCATCTTGTTGAACTTTCCCTTACATCTTGCAATTCTGTCCATACTTCAGAGCTGCAGGATTAGTTAGATATTTCACTTTATATCAAGCATATTCCACATCAAAGTGCTTGCTAATGCCATTCCTCTATTTAGAAGGGACCACACTCCATTTCAATCCCATATTAAACTTAACTAAATACTACTCCCTCAAAAAAAACAAAAAAGAAAGAAAGAAAGAAACAAAAACCAACAACTCAAATGATAGAGTTGGTTTCATGAAATTTCTCTTGCTTAGTCTAGCTCTACATGACTTTTTTCTCTTTTGAAACTATATTACATCATCAAAAATGAAATAATGCCATTTGCAGTAACATAAATTATTTTGACCTACATATTATCAGACTAAGTGAAGTTAGAGAAAGACAAATGCCATACAATATCACTTCTATGTGGAATATAATAAAAATGATACAAGTGAACTTATTTTAAATAAATAAAACACAACAAATGGAAAAAAAAAATAAAATAAAATAAAAATAAAAATAATTTAAAAACAAACAAACAAACAAACAGACTTACAGATCTCAAAATCAAACTTATGGGCACCAAGGGGAATGTGGGGAATGAAGGGATAAATTAGGAGATTTGGATAACATATACTCACTACTATATATAAAATAGATAAACAACAAGAATCTATAACATAGCACAGGGAAGTCCACTCAGTATTCTGCAAAAACCTATACACATACATATAAATATAACTGATTCATTTTGTTGTATCCCTGAAACTAGCACAGCGTTGTAAATCAAATATACTACAATAAAATTTTTTGAAAAGAAAAAAGCAGTGTAAATTAAGAAAAGAGCATTACTTATACCTTTCCTGATCATGAATCATATTCTAAAATTATTATGGGCTATTCTGGGTTTTGCATTTTTTGTTGCTATTTTCTTATTGGTACAAAGACTCTTTCTCAATTTGAGCTGGGCTTTTTCTTTCTCTTACACTTCTTGGTTTCAACAGCTTTTCTCCCATTGCAAACACTGCTCAAAACTTTCTTTGCAATAGCTAAATATTCATAGCATTGCTTTGTTCATACACTTACAGTGTGTTGCTGCCTTGATATTGTAAAGAATCATGAAATTCTTTAAAAGGAGAGGAAAAAACCCAGCGGCTGAATGGAGCATTTATTTTCCTCTTTTAAGTAAAGTCTGACACTTGGCAGGGAACTTGGCCGTCTGTCAGTTATTTTCCTGGCACTCAATTCCCCATATACAGCCTTTTGATGAGCCTTGGTAGGTCTGAGACATGAACCTGGTACTATTTTTGAAACTGGTTCTCTGAATGATCATGATCCACCAACATTAAAGTTACTTGGTGATTAGTCTGCATTTTAAAGTGGGCCTGAATTAACCAGGAAGAGGTGAGGGTTGGTGGTATACATAAGGGTGAGAGGGGATAACAGAGGGTGGGGGTGTAGATTGAGTGAAAGTCTATTAATACCTCTAACATGGATTTTTTTTGAAACAGATTTTTTGAGATGATAAGATAAAAGTCCATTTATTCCTTTCTCTTTCACCCCTCATCTGGTCTGTTATCTCTTCTCTGTAAGCATCTGATGATTCATACCTTGCATCTTTTCCCTGCAGTGCTGACAGATGGTACATGACTCCAGTTGCATGAGGGCATCTGTAACCAGTGACGTAGAGGGGGATTTAAACTATAATATAGACATGCAGCTTTTAAGAAGCCAGTTGCCCGTAATTGGATGGGCCAAACTTAAACTGACTTTCAAAAGGGAAAAGAAAGTATTAACACAAAAAGCCCATTGCAACTTTAATCTGTATTTATGGTGAACTGACTTTTTGTTTTAATAACCATCAGACTATATACGGACAAAGTTAATTTATTTCTATTTTTTTAATTTTTTAAAAATTTATTTCTCAAATTAGTCCTTGCACTTGGACAAATTTAAACTATGGTGATACACTGTTAATCTGTTGGTGAGACTGCATCTTTTATTAAACATACATGTAGGTCTTGAACTATATATGTCAACTTGCAATTGATTATGATATAAAGAGGAGACTGTATGATATATAATTAGCATGCTGTGCATCTTGAAAGATCTGCACTAAATATTTCAAGTTATTTTAAGCATTTTCATATTTATTTAACATTAAAACAATATATAGATGTTATGCTAACTGAAATAAGCCAGACACAAAAAGACAATGACTATATAATTCTACCTATATGAAGTACTTAGTCAAATCCCTAAGACAGAAAGAAGAATGCTAGTTGCCAGGGTCTTGGCAGGGGGAGGGGAGAGTGGGTTGTAATCGTTTAAGTAGAAAGAATTTTAGTTTTACAAGAGGAAAAATGTTCTGGAGATATATAATGGTGATGATTGAATGATAATGTGAATGTACTTACTGCCAATTAAGTGTACACTTGAGAATGGTTAAAGTAAATTTTAAAATATGAATGCTTTATCACAATTTAAAAAATCACTTTCCATGAAAACAAGTAGTTATAAAAAATGGGAAACAAAATTTTTGACCCAACAATGTGAGTGAGTGAATGAAAGTCGCTCAGTCATGTCCGACTGTTTGCGACCCCATGGAATAGTCCATGGAATTCACCAGGCCAAATACTGGAGTGGGTAGCCTTTCCCTTCTCCAGGGGATCTTCCCAAGCCATGGATAGAACCCAGGTCTCCCACATTGCAAGCAGATTCTTCACTAGCTGAGCCACCAGGGAAACCATCAATAACATTCCTCTAAAATCTTAAGCATAGAATGAAAATTCTAGGGAACAATCTTAGTTGCTCATTTTTGATTGTTAAAAAAATTAGTGAAAAGCTAAAATAATGAAAGAAAACATAGTTATTCAAATGCACCTCAGTTCCAATGTATTAATAACAGTGTTAAAGATAGTCAACACATGATTTTTTAAGATATAATTGAAATTATTTCTTTGTGAAATCGAAATGCTGTTTGTAGTAGGTTGTAACATTGTAATTTAGATAGTGTCTTAATGAATAACCCTGCAACTTCTGAATTTTTCTTTAATGTATATATGAATGTATACTGATGTGTAACATGACAATTTCTTGATTGTTATTTGTTATATCACACATATAAAACATGTCAGAAATCATCTTAAGCAATACTGTAGTTCCGCCGTTTGCCACAAAGTGTCAGTGAAAGACTGAAACTGCTCACCCTGTAACTTAAGAGATGAGTTTGAAACATTACATGAATTGTAATATCCTTTATAATATAAACATAAATACACACACACATGGTTAACATCTTTTAAATTAAATACTTAAATAAATGAATGAATCAAGATGAAATAAAATTTTCCTAAACGAAAAACAATAAAAAAGCAATTGAATACACATAGAAGACAGCATCTATTTAACTCCCATGAGCAATCTATCTGGAAAGCAGGAAAGGAGTCATTCAGAATCATTACAGTGAGCAGATTTATGAAATAGGAGAGACCATCGGTGTTGTCCGCAAAGGGTAAAACCCCCGAGATACTTTCCTCTTTCTCATATTCGTTACACCTCACCCCCTGGCATTGGCCCTCTTTCCTATTGTTAGTTTTGCTTCCTTCTCTTCCTGGGCAAACATGCCAATAATTCCTGACTCAACCTCCCATCTCCAGCCACACATCCGGGATGGCTGTCTGTGCTCAGAAGAGCGGTGGGCTCAGGGCCCACTTCTTTCCTGGCAAGTGTGACAGACGGGACACTGACCAGAAGCACACCTGTGCTGTGAAATGCGCCCCCAATGGTTATCAACACTCAGGCAAAGAAAGCTTCAGAAAAGTTACTGTGGAATCACAGATAGCAATGCTTGCATGGTATTTCAGTTTCCGCGAGAAAATAGAAAAGTCTGCAATCTGACAAAGGCTTTTTCATTCAGTTCAGTTCAGTTCAGTCGCTCAGTCGTGTCCGACTCTTTGCGACCCCATGAACTGCAGCATGCCAGGCCTCCCTGTCCGTCACAAACTCCCGGAGTTTACTCAAACTCAAGTCCATCGAGTCAGTGATGCCATCCAGTCATCTCATCCTCTGTCGTCCCCTTCTCCTCCCGCCCCCAATCCGTCCCAGCGTCAGGGTCTTTTCCAATGAGTCAGCTCTTTGCATGAGGTGGCCAAAGTATTGGAGTTTCAGCTTCAGCATCAGTCCTTCCAATGAACACCCAGGACTGATCTCCTTTAGGATGGACTGGTTGGATCTCCTTGCAGTTCAAGGGACTCTCAAGAGTCGTCTCCAACACCGCAGTTCAAAAGCATCAATTTTTCAGCACTCAGCTTTCTTTATAGTCCAACTCTCACATCCATACATGGTCACTGGAAAAACCATAGCCTTGACTAGATGGACCTTTGTTGGCAAAGTAATGTCTCTGCTTTTTAATATGCTGTCTAGGTTGGTCATAACTTTCCTTCCAAGGAGTAAGCATCTTTTAATTTCGTGGCTGCAATCACCATCTGCAGTGATTTTGGAGCCCAGAAAAGTAAAGTCAGCCACTGTTTCCACTGTTTCCCCATCTATTTGCCATGAAGTGATGGAATCAGATGCCATGATCTTAGTTTTCTGAATGTTGAACTTTGTTGTTTTTTCTCTGTTCTCTAGAATTTTATTAAGTTGCTAAGCTCCCTCTTCCTCTTAGTGATCCCCTAATTTTCTTATTTTTTCTTTCTTATTCTCTTGTCCTATTCTCTAGAAGAACTTTCTCACTTGATCTTAGCCAAAAGGCTGAGAAGTGATAGAAGAACTTTCTCAACTTTATTTTCCAATGTTTCTGTGGAATTCTTCATTTCTGCCCTTATAATTTTTCAATTTCTGGGATCTCCTTTTTGTTCTCTGATGGTACTTTGTTCTTTAGACTCCAATGTATCTGTATATTTTAAAATTTATTTTTAATTGGAGGATGTTCACTTTACAATATTATGTTGGCTTCTGCCATACAGTGTGAATCAGTCATAAGTACGAGGGTCCCCTCCCACTGAACCTTCCCCCACACCCCACTCCCTTCCATCCTTCTAGATTGTCGGAGTACCACACTGAACTCCCTGTGTTATATAGAAAATTCCCATTAGCTATTTGTTTAACATATTGGCTTCTCAGATAGTGCTAGTGGTAAAGAATCTGCCTACCAACATGGGAGATATAGGAGACACAGGTTTTATCCCTGGGTTGGGAAGATGCCCTGGAGGAGGGCATGGCAACCCACTCCAGTATTCTTCCCTGGAGAATTCCATGGACAAAGGAGCCTAGCAGGTTACAGTCCATAGGGATGCAAAGAGTCAAACATGACTAAAGGGACTTAGCATGCACGCAGTGTATATTTTCAGTGCTACTCTCTCAAGCTGTCCCGCTCTTTCCTGACCCCACTGTGTCCACAAGACAACCTTCCATATCTGCATCTCTCTTCTTGTCCTGAAAATGTGTTCATCAGTACCATTTTTCTAGATTCCATATATATATGTGCATTATTTAGTTTTCTCTTTCTAACTTATTTCACTCATTTAACAGACTCTAGGTTCATCCACCTCACCACAACTGACTCAAATGTATTCCTTTTTTTGTGACTGAGTAGTATTCCATGGTATATATGATCCACAACCTCTTCATCCATTCATCTCTTGATGGGCGTCTAGGCTGTTTCCGTTTGTATTGTAAACAGTGTTATTGCAAATAGTGTCAGTTATGGTTTTCTCAGAGTATATGCCTAGTTGTAGGATTGCTGAGTCACATGGGAGTTTTATTTCTCATTTTTTTTAAAGGAATCTCGATACTGTTCTCTATATGATTGTATCAATTTACATTCCCACCAACAGTGCAAAAATTTTCCTTTTTCTCCACATCCTCTTCAGCATTTATTGTTCGTAAATATTTTGATGATGGCCATTCTGATCAGTGTGAGGTGATCCCTCATTGTAATTTTGATCTGCATTTCTCTAATAATGAACGATGTCATTATTTTAACAAAGTCAGTAATTCTCATGTTAATGCCAGTGAAGTAGTGTGGGGAATAATTGTGATACCACATTTAGTAAATCATCGGGAAGGGATTTAGAAAGACAGTGTCTTCACATAAGCACAAATGTACCAGGAGAAACCACACATAAGAAGGACTATACAGCAGAAATGCAAGGGAGATAATAATTCACAGGAATCAAGTCCAAAGGAAACTCTTCAGAGGGGCAAGCAGCTTGACTTCCATTGCCTGTGAGAGGTCAGGGAGGGCTCAACTACTGAGCATAAGGAGGTTCTGTACTCAAGGTACCAGAGAACAGAGCATCCTAATGTTAGGTAGTATCCTTAGGCCTTTGATGCTGGCCTGGAGGGAAGGGGGAGGGGGAGGAAGACTCCAGGGTCTCAGCATCTGCAGTTCTATTAATGGCTACATCTAGTAGACATCAAAGGAATTTATTTGGGGGTATGTACCAACTTCTTGGTTATCCACGTCTTTTTACTTATTACAGATAAATCCCTATGTTTGTTCCCAGGCCAGCCTCTCAAAATTCCATCTGGATCACTACCCTATTCTCAGAGCTCTTCAGAGACATTTGGTCTGTTCTCATCTTTGACCCATTTGCACTAATTAGGACACACAAGTAATCTATCCTTTGCCTGACAGTTGAATTCTATTTATCTTACTGCCTGCAATAAACTTAAATTTTTGGCCTCCTTTGTAGAAATACTTTGCCTCATTCATTTCATGGATATCTTTAATCCTCTTGCATTTTTCGTCCATGCTCTTTCCTTCTTTGTTATTATTTACACTCACAACTTCAATTCTCATCTCTAGGAGACTAATTTCCAAAGTTTTAATGCCAGTTCTTGGCTCAGTCTTGCTTTCCATACCATAATTTCAAACTTCATTTTTTCAAAGATGACTTGGGGGAGTGTGGAAATTATATATGCTCTTAAACTGGAATCAGGAGAACCAATTTTTAGACTTTTATAATTCCAAGGAAATACATGAGGACAAAAGAATACCGAAAACAAATGAATTCAAGAAATAATAATGAAGTTGAAACATAAAACCATGGTGAAGGATTAGATATGAGGATGAAGAAGGTATAAAGAACTGAGGATGATCACCCAGTATGTTGCTCAGCAGGTAGGGGGATCTTTTTGCTCACCTTATTGCTTATGGGTTATGAAACAGAAGAGAATGAGCTGGATTCATTTGGAAGTAAAGATAGAAGATGAAAAATTTCATTTTCTTTCTGTGAATTTGAAACATTTGTGAGTTATTTTGCTATCAAAATATCCAAGAGGGATATTTTGGTATTTGGATTTATGTGTCTATATTTCAGAAGCTATATTTCAGTTACAGGTAAATATTTGGGATTCATTGGATTAGTGATAAAGATTAAAGACAATTGAGCAGATAAAATCAACCAGGGATAGAAATAGAATGAGAAGGGGGAAGACCTATCATGTTCAGAGAATTATGCAATTTCAACCAAATACTCTTGGTTGGCAAATATCCAAAGGTGCCTCTTTTCTTTTTGGAATACTAACTATTATAGTACTGAGCAGTACATCAGTTTTACTCTAAGAAAATAGTTTATATTTCTGGTTATGACAGATAAGCTTGCTACAGAGCAAACCCCCCTTCCGAAACAACCAGGAGTGTCACACATCTCTTTACAACTCTGAAAGCTTCCCAAGCAGTGAGGACTTGAAGGGACATTGTCCTGGAGAAAAGCAAAGAGGACAGTTGCTCGCTGATATTCAGCACCTCTTTTCTTCTCAAAACTTTTGGTAGTTTGCAAGAATCAGCTGACTGAAAATAAACATCGCAGCAAGCGATGTGAGTAGTTGAGCAGGAATTTGAGCAGACTTATTGAACAGAGGGCGATCTTTGTAGCTCAGGATCCATCAACGCGGGAAACAAGCCTGGCTTTCGGTGGCAGAAGAGCAACCTCTAGCAGAGTTGGGTTTGGAGGAGACAAGCTCCCCTGAAGTCCAGCCACAAATGCCTTCACTTAGTGACTGGAAGGAGGTTTTCTGTATCAACACTAACTGCCTGCCAAAGCAAACGCAAATTCTTTCCAGAAGAAGATACCATTAGCCAGAGCATCAAATGATGTCTACAGTTTTTCATACAAAATGTCATTCATTCAATAAAAAGATCATCTGGAAGACACAAAGCTAATACCGTAAGACCAAAGTCTATAGGAAAAGAAAATAATAAATCTTCCAGAAATGTTAAAGCAATTAGATTATTAAGCTTAAGAAATTATGTGGTATTATGTGGACTATTAATAAACAATTGAGAGTGGTGACTTAAATGGGAAGAAAATCCAAAAAAGAAGGGATAAATATAGATATGTGTGTGTGTGTGTGTGTGTGTGTGTGTGTCCGATTCACTTGGCTGTATGGTAGAAACTAACACAACACTCTATACTTTATACTCCATTAAAAATTAATGAATAATTAGAAAATATTTAAGAGGGAGTTTTAGACTTAAAAATACATTAACTGGAAACACAACAATGAATTCAATAGATGATTAGATGGATAGAGCTAACCAATGGAACCATCCAAACTAATAGTAAAGTATCCAAACTAAACAATACAGAGAAAACAATAGGAAATACAGACAATAGTATGAATAACATATGCTTTAAATTCTAAAATACATGTATGAAGTAATTGGATTCTGAATATGTGAGAAGTAAAATGAGGCAGAAACAATATTTAAAACATATTAGCCAAGGATATATGCTATCCAATATTTTTTTGTGTGTGTGTGAATGTTGGTTTTCTAATTTTATTGTAGAAAACCTCAAACATAGACAAAAGTAAAATAATGCAGTGAACATCTAATTATCCACTAACTCAGCTTCAAAAATTATCAGTCTCTGGATGTTCTTACTTCAGTTAATGCCACCCACTTCTCCGTCTCCACGTCATCACTTTATGAAAGAGTGTTTCAGTGTGAATCACTAAAGATAAGGAATTCCTTATTTACACACAAGCAAAATAGTTCCATTACATCTTAAAAAATGACACCAATTTCTTAAGGTCAGTGTACAAATTTCTCTGATTATCTCATGCAGTTTTTGGTTGTTTTCTTTCTTTCTTCCTTTTTTTTTTTCATTTATTTTTATTAGCTGGAGGCTAATTACTTTACAATATTATAGTGGTTTTCGCCATACATTAACATGAATCAGTAATGGATCTACATGTGTTCCCCAACCCGATCCCCTCTCCCACCTTCCTCCCCATCCCATCCCTCTGGGTCTTCCCAGTGCATCAGCCCTGAGCACTTGTCTCATGCATCCAACCTGGACTGATGATCTGTTTCACCTTTGATAGTATACTTATTTCAATGCTATTCTCTCAGAACATCCCACCCTCGCCTTCTCGCACAGAGTCCAAAACTCTGTTCTGTACATTTGTGTCTCTTTTTCTGTTTTGCATATAGGGTTACCATTACCATCTTTTAAAATTCCATATATATGTGTTAGTATACTGTATTGGTGTTTATCTTTCTGGCTTACTTCACTCTAGACTCTACCAGAAAATTACTAGAGCTAATCAATGAATATAGTAAAGTTGCAGGATATAAAATTAACACACAGAAATCCCTTGCATTCCTATACACTAACAATGAGAAAACAGAGAAATTAAGGAAACAATACCATTCACCATTGCAACAAAAAAATAAAATACTTAAGAGTATATCTACCTAAAGGAACAAAAGACCTATACATAGAAAACTATAAAACACTGATGAAAGAAATCAAAGAGGACACAAATAGATGGAGAAATATACCGTGTTCATGGATTGGAAGAATCAATATTGTGAAAATGAGTATACTACCCAAAGTAATCTATAGATTCAATGCAATCCCTATCAAGCTACCAACGGTTTTCTTCACAGAACTAGAACAAAGAATTTCACAATTTGTATGGAAATACAAAAAACCTTGAATAGCCAAAGTAATCTTGAGAAAGAAGAAGGGAACTGGAGGAATCAACCTGCCTGACTTCAGGCTCTACTACAAAGCCACAGTCATCAAGACAGTATGGTACTGGCACAAAGACAGAAACATAGATCAATGGAACAAAATAGAAAGCCCAGAGATAAATCCATGTACCTATGGACACCTTATCTTCAACAAAGGAGGCAAGATTATACAATGGAAAAAAGACAACCTCTTTAACAAATGGTGCTGGGAAAACTTGTCAACCACTTGTAAAAGAGTGAAACTAGAACACTTTCTAACACCATACACAAAAATAAACTCAAAATGGATTAAAGACCTAAATGTAAGACCAGAAACTATAAAACTCCTAGAGGAGAACATAGGCAAAACACTCTCCGACAATATTTTTTAAAACTAAACAAAAGTAGAGTCCTGTGATATATCACTAGAGGACCTCATTCCAGACTAATATTAACAATTAATATTATATTACATATATTTCATTATCCAGATTTTTAACAATTACTTAAAGATGAAATTGAAGGGCATATTTGTTAAACTTGATGGCACAAAGTCATAGAGGTTAGAAAGAATGCAATAAAATCTATTATTATTCATAGAGTACATAATTCTGTAAGTAAAATTATGGAAAAATCTCCAGATAAACTACTAATCCTACTGAATGAATAAATCACATTTGCTGGCAGTACACACTATACAAAGTACACAAAATGAATCTCCAAAATATGCAACATACATATAGAAATCAATTGCTTTTATTAAAAAAAGATAAATAACTAGAAAAATACAATTACAAAGATGATACCACTTGTACAATAAAAATATTCAACATCTAGAAAAAATTTAATGAGAGTTGCATATAACTTCTACATAGAAAGATCATAAAATATGAAAATATTGAAAAATAATATAGATGAATTAAAGCATAAGCCATAGTCATTGAAGAATTAATATTATATGAATGTAAATCTTCTCTAAAATTGTTGTAAAAATTCTATGTAGCCCTAGTCAAAATCTAAGCTTTTTTTTGGTAAAGATTAATAAGCTGATTTTAAAATTTGTATGAAAATGCAGTGGGCCTAGCCAAGATGATATAGAAGAACAAATTTAAAGCATCACACTTTACTATATATCAAATCTTACTATAAAGTAAATAAAAAAATACAATATGGCACAAAGAAAAATAGGTCAAGAAAACAAAATTTAAAGTTGAGAAGATGACCTACACCTATACGGACTCCTGGTGTCCTTGAGAAAAGGGGTACTTCTGCATGATAAATGCACACCACCTTTCTTTGCTATAAATGGTTCTGAGTAAATTGATATTTACATGAAATAAATGAAATTTTATTTCTACATCACACAACAAGCAAATATTAATCCCAGGTCAATTATAAATGTAAAAGAGGAAAAATAAATCTCCCATCATATGACCTTTGGATAGACGAGCATTTCTTGAGCAAATTTTCTAAAAAATATTAAATATAAATGGAACATTTGATAAATTAAATAACCCTAAAATTAAGGCACATCAAAAGAGTATGAAGAGAATGCCACAGAGTGAGCGAAGATATTTCCAGTGCATTTATTTTTAAAGATCAATTTGCATAACTGTTTCTTAGAGTTAATGTGCTTTGCTTTTGCTGTTATTTTTGCTGCTTTTAACTTATTTTTTATTGAAGTGTCAAACATGTAGAAAATATGCAAATATAACACCAGAAAAAAATGTACACTATCTGTAACCAAAGGAAACTGGTATCCTGATTTGTAACAGCATAGGCTAATTTTTCCTTCTTTAACTTAAATTTAAATGGAATCAACATGCAAGTTTTATTTTGCATCTGACTTCTTTCTCTCATCATTATATTTATGAGGTCTTTTATGTTGTATGTGTAGCTGTAGTTTTATAATTTTCCTTGCTATATAGTGTACCAATCCATGATTAGATTAATATTTATTTATTATCCATGGACCTTTTTGTTGGTTCTAATTCAAGACTCTTGTAAACATATTTGCACATGCTTTTGGTGGACATATGTATGGGTTTCTGACACTTACAGATCTGTCTGAGACAAATTGCTATCTGAGGTATGCATATGACCACTGCTATTACAAAATTGCCAAATGTTTTCTAAAATGCTGATTATACCACCAGTTATTGCTCTAGTTAGCAGGTGAGAGTATCCTAGTTGTTCTATGTACTTGTGAACACTTGGTAGTTCAAGTTTTTTCTTTTTTTTAATGTTAGATATTTTACTGAGTCAAGTGTAGCATATTTTATATGTTTATTGGCTATTTGGAAGTGAAAGAGAACATTACTCTTCAGAATTTACATTATTTTAAGGAAGTCTTGTTAAAAATTTTATGGGGCAATTTGATGGACACTTTAGGATGTGATTTCCTTCAAAATTAACATTATCATTCCCTGGTTTTAGTCTGGGCTTGTTTTAAACTAGATATTCTTCAAATTAAGCCAGTCATTTATTTCCCCTCTTCCTATAGTACTTTTAAACTTTTGAATTTTTGACTACTTTATATAGTTTCTCGGGCCTTAAATTGTATGTCATTTTACAGAATCTGTATTTGCTTTTTTTATTTTTCAAAGTCAGGACCTCATTTCTGAATAAAAAAATGCCTAATTAATTGTTACTAAGTGACAGAATATATGAAATTTGCACAACTCATTTTGTTCTTGACATTAGAGACTTTGTCATGACTATTTCATTCTTGAGAGAATAAAAAGGAATTCAATACAGGTAAACCATAGTACCTGCTTCTCCTTTGGCACTTTATATCACTTCTGCGTACATAAATTCCTGAAATCATGTCTTTGAGTGTCTTAAATGAAGACTGAAAACAGCAGAATGACCATTTAGATAATAGGATGGACCACATTAAATGTGTTTGCAACTAAGCTAAAGACTGAAGGAAAATCTTTCTGTTTGGGCATGGACATTACAATTATGAAACGTTCAATCTCTTGCAAACTATGTTGATTTCTATTTTATGGTAATTTATATTTACTGATCATAAGTGGGTTTTCTACTTATTACGACATGTTTCACTTTACTACATAATTTTAAATCATATTTCCTTTCCTATCTCTGAATATATCAATATGTGCAATAACTGAGCAACTATAAGGAAAGATTGCATTTCCCCCAAATCTTACTAATTCTAAACTTATCCAAGATCATGGCATTTCCATTAAGTTTGATAATATGGTAATAAAGTGTTTTTAAAAATAGCTTTATTAATTTTCAAAAATGCATCTTTGTCTCCCACTTGGCCTATAAAATGTATCTCACTTTTCTTGAATCATAAGACATTCAATTCTCCAAATCAATGCTGAAAATGTGGAGGTGTGAAAGCATTGTTTTCTGAAAGAAAAATTTAGGAGAGCTTAGTTTTAAAAATCTTCAGTTCATTTGTATTAAAATTATTCTCGCAAACATAAATAGATTCTATAGAGGTAAAGATCATATCTTGTGGAGTTGAAAAACCCAACTTAAATTTCAGCTTCAAAATCCTTTAACCTCGGGCAAGTCACTTAACCTCACTGTGCTTCAGTCTTGCATGGTGGCTCATACAGTAAAGAATCTGCCTGCACTTTACCCCTGGGTTAGGAAGAATACTTTGAGAAGAGAATGGATACCCACTCCAGTATTCTTGCCTGGAGAATTCCATGGATAGAGGATTCTGGTTGTCTATGGTCTGTGGAGTTGCAAAAAGTCATACACAACTGAGTAACTAGCTCTGTGCTTCAGTTTTGAAGCTTGTAAGAATGAGATCCTTGTACTTATTTCATAGGCTTGTATTAATGAACACAAAAACATTTGGCCTGGAGTCTGTAGCATGAATGAATGATATACATGTGTGCTAAGTCGCTTCAGTTGTGTCCAACTCTTTGCAGCCCTATGGACTGTAGCCTGCCAGGTTCCTCTGTCCATGGGATTCTCCAGGCAAGAATACTGGAGTGGATTGCCATACTCTCCTCCAGGGGATCTTCCCGACCCAGGGATTGTCTTCTGCATTGGCAAGCAGGTTCTTTGTCAGTAGCTCCACCTGGGAAGTCCCATGAATGCCTAATAGATGTTCACCAAAAATTACAAATTTTCAACTGAGTGAAGCAGTAAAATTTGCCATAAATTTTCTCTGTTTTACAACAGCATAGACTCCTAGCCCTGGGTATTTAAAAAATTTCACTGGAGATTGTGATCTTTACTCATTAGATAAACATAATTTGTAATCAATGATCAATAAACATTTCCTAGTTTTAGGGATCACACTGGATAAGGTAAGGGAACATCTTTATAAATAGCACATTGGAGAATGTGAGATTTTTATTCTCAATTCAGAGAAAAAAAATTTTAAAGAATGTGTACCTGGCTCCTCTAGACAAGAAAAGCAATGTTATAAACAGCCACAGTTGTTCAAAATTCACATGCCCATAGATCCAGTGAGAAGTCCCAAGTAAACAGCAGTTGTGTAGTGCATTTTAATAAGTGACTATGTAAAGATTATATTAATTAATTGTCTATTTGACTAAGTAATGTTCATACCCTAGTGAATGGATATGAAAGTGAATTACATGCAAATTATTGTAAATACTTGCACACTGACAAAGAGAAGACGCTCTTTGAAACAGCTATTAGTATTCTTAAGTTTTAAATTATATGCTGAGGCCAAATGTTTCTGTCAGAATAGCTCTTTGAAGTAAAAAGGAAATAATTTGATATGCAAAATGGGTTAGGACACATCTGTTCTATGTAAGAGGGTGGACAATTAACAAAGATGGAGAAATTAATCAGTAGGAAGAGCAGAGTGGAGGTGAGGAAATTATGAGTTCCATTTGGAACAGGTTAAATGTGATGTGCTTAAGGAACATCCATCAGAATGGTTAAATTTAGAGCCACAAGAACAGAATGCATGATTAAAGGTACAAAATTGTCTAAGATGATGCAGCATTTATTAAAGGGAAGTCTTGTCAAAATAGCCCACATTTTCTTGTCTTTAGTTTGTCATTCACCAGCTCATAATTTTGCAAGTTGTGGGAATCTCCGGTAATGGCTGGGATCTTTACTTTTTCTTCTTTTCCTCTCATGCATTTTGTTGTTGTTGTTCAAACAATACTTTAAGTAAACATGCTATAATAGGGTCATGCATTTCTAACTGAAAAGCCAGGAAGTAGACATTTGTTTAGAAATGAACAACCCTGACACTTCTAGTCATGAAAATGGGAGTTTTTTTAAATTTTGTGACTCATTAAAACAAAGGAAATGGTCCACTGTATACTTTTATATGAATATTTTTTCCTCGCTTCTCTTCTTATTTACTCTATTATGCATAAAATAGATAACTAACGAGAGCCTACCACACAACACAGGGAAGTCTACTCAATGCTCTGTGGTGACTGAAATGGGCAGGAAACCTGAAAAATAGGGGATATATGTATACACATTGATGATTCAGTTCATTATACAGCAGAAACTAACACAGCATTGTAAAGAAACTATATTCCAATAAAAAGTTTTTATAAGTGTATTTCTCTCTCCATATATGTCTAATTTTGTTACCATAAATTAAAACACTGAAAACTGATATTTAAATTTTCTTAATCAAAGTTTAAAAAGTGCCCTTTACATAGCATCTTAAGACTATGCCTATTACATTATACATAAAGGTGAAAGTGAGGTCGGTCAGTCATATCTGACTCTGCGACCCCCCTGCCAGTCTCCTCCATCCATGGGATTCTCCAGGCAAGAATACTGGAGTGGGTTGCCATTTTCTTTTCCAGGAGATCTTCCCAACCCAGGGATTCAACCCGGCCTCCCGCATTGCAGGCAGGAGAGCCGCCAGGGAATCCCATATTATACAAAAGGGACTGCTATTTTTCAATTTCATGCATTTAGCTTAGTTTCAGAAGTATGTGTAGATTGCTAGCGTAAGTAGGCTATTTTGACTGGACCATGTTTTTCAGAAAAACTGTGTCTTTTTCTCAGTGTTTACACATACCAAATCCTGGAAATGACCCTCTTGTCTAGTATGAGAAAGAACCTAGCAAAGTGGGAGTTATGAGAAATATCGTTTACCTGGGTTAATCTTGGAGAATATGAAAGGACCGATTCTTCCTCACTGACGCAACTCCCACTAACAGATGCTGTACAGAAGTGAACTCCCTGGCATTCCAGGCAGGTGGGTAAGGAGTGAGCAGGTTCTGAAGCAGGGAAAGTACTCAGGCTACTCTGTAGTGTGGACCTTGGTCTGGCCGGCTAGGCATGACCTAGAGAGGATCCTCTGAGATATTTCTTTGGATGATGATACTCAGATGACTGAGCCACTCTTGAGTTTTTGCTGAATTTTCACTCATTAATTCATTCTTTCAATATATATTTATTGAAGGCAAATCTTGTTTACAAAAATAAGTTACATGTTTTAACATACACTTGTTCATTTTGTGAAAAAAATACAAAACTATGTATTGTGGTTTAGCTTCTCATCTGCTTCCATATATCTTGCACACATTCATATTAAGTAGAAACTTACAGAGAAATACTAGATGTCAGTCACTGTGGTAGTTGATGGGAAAATGCTCTGATGTCATTCCTTCAATACTGCCCCCTCCACATTTTGGAATAGATCAATCCAGGAGAAACGATTTCCCTAACTCATCTTTTTGTTAACTTATATTAGACATTATAAATTCATTTAAATTCATGTACAGGGATTTCATTTAAATTCATGCAAAAACTCTTTTTATTTTATTATTACTTTTTTTCATTTATTTTTATTAGTTGAAGGCTAATTACTTTACAATATTGTAGTGGTTTTTGTCATACATTGACATGAATCAGCCATGGATTTACATGTATTCCCCATCCAATCCCCCCTCCCACCTCCCTCTCTACCCAATCCCTCTGAGTCTTCCCAGTGCACAAGGCCCAAGCACTTGTCTCATGCATCCAAATGATTTGTTTTTATAGGTGGTATTTGCACTAATATCAGCATTTCTACTGCTGATCTATAAACCTATAGTAATGAAGTTGCAAGGATCTCAAATTCCTTTCTGTTGCTGACTTCATTGTAATTAGTATTATTAGAGATATTAGTGCAAATACCACCTATAAAAACAAATCATTTATTAAGTTTATGTTTGTTAAATCTTAGTAGCTGTTTACATCTAGATCTAAATACTACAGAACTTAGAATGAAGAAAACTTGAAGTGTTCAGCTATTTTATTGTTAAAGAAAGTTATTTTAGAAAAAAAGATGAAGAAATTGAAGTGTTTAATCCAAAATGGTTTAAGAATACAAAAGAACTTATTGTCTAAGAAAGTTGTTCCCACTTCATACAGCAAGTTGAACTAGATCTCAATAGAAGAATGAAATGTAGATGAGATCTCAAGGGCCATTTGTTTGATGGTTGCAAACAATGGAACTTGTCATTGGGAAAAAGTGACACTTATAATGTTCACTTACAATGTTTATCAAGTTATAACTAGCAATTTACTGAGGAAGTCCCTGTGGTTCCATGGAAAAGAATGGCCATAATGAATATTTAGACCCTGAACTCTCAGCGGTCATGGACTATAAGGTGCAGGACACCCTACCTTTTCATCTACATTGTGAGTTAAATATGCTGTGAAACAGCATCACAGACTGAATTCATAAGCTCAGGGTGACCAAATCCTGTAATATTACATAGTGAACTTTTACATTTTAATTTTTGCTTGTAAAACTCATATCCTTTAAAATTGAGACTAAAAATTATTTGTTCTCCAGGCTTTAGTTTTCTTCTTTGAACTCTTAAATAAAAATTTCAAACATGTTTTCTGCCCCTACTCTGCCTGATTTACTTCCCCCCAGCCCTATCACTTTTCATGCTGTGCCCTGAATCTGCATGTATTTCTGCTGTGATTCTGATATTTATCACTGTCCTGGTAAGCCCTCTGTACTTCAGCCATGGCTTTTGCATTTCTCTAAATCTTACCTAACTCCTCCCTCACTGCTTATTTGCATCACAGCACAGTAGGCTCAAACAAAGTCACTGAAGCATCTTACAGACACTAATTGGTGTCCAAATAATGTCCTGTTTTCCAAATGTCAAGTGACTACTTATCTGGTTAAGTAGTCTGGTTTAACTTATCTGGTTAAATGTAATTGCCATGTCCATCTTCATATGTCTTCTCTGAATTCTCTGTCCTGGAATGTCGATGCATTCATGATATAGATTTATATATACTCCTAAATCTCACTTTCATTTTATTTAGTTCCATAACTGACTTCTCATTTTCAGCTTCCATTCCTAGGGTAACCAAGAACACCTACCCTGAGTCAAGGACTACCATGAGGAAATTAGACAGTCATACAATGCAGTATTTGTCCTCAGAATAATATCGTTTCCATGGGAATAGATTACAACTATAGGAACATGCAAGGACATAAAAGGACAGTAGATAGTCAAATATTTAATTCTGTGTGATTGGCTAAGTAAACTGTATAAAAATAGATTTTCATGTAGTATGAAATTCCTCATTCAAACACAGTTCTAAAAAAATTACTCATGTTACAGAAAACTGGGATGAGTTTTTATATGTGTATGTGCACATATACACAATATAAACACATTCAAAATATGGGGGAGAGAAACTGGAGTCATATAGAATTGGATTCTAATTCAGCTTCCAACATGTGATAGCTCTGTGACTTGAATTAACCTATTTGAGTGATAAAAGCTAATAAAGACACTGATCCCTACTCCCTGAAATTATTGTAAAAATTAACTGAAATACACTTGTTGATATTTCCATGCCCGACTCCCAGTAAATAATCAATAATTATTGCCCAATCGAAAGAATGTCAACAACTTACTATTAGTATATAACTTTGTTTAGTCATTTAAACCTTTCTTAAGCCCTAACTGTAAACCTGGAATAAAAATATTGATAATACTGACTTCACAGAGAACTCTAAGAGCTAAGTGAGAAAATCCAAGTAACAGACCAATGCTTGGTGTCTAACAGAATACTCAGCAAGTATAAATTATAATTATTAATAGATTATGCTGATTTCCCCTTCTTTTACTTCATCCAAATACTTCAAAATTTTAATTTCACTACTTTTTATAAAATACACATATTACATTAGAAATAAGAAAAGTTAGTTTCTTCATTAATAAAAAAGCTTCAGTTGTCTTCACATTTGTTTTCATGAGTTCTTTGATATTGCAGAGAATCTTCTAGGATTTGATATCAAGCCATAAGCTCAAATGGCTCAGAGAATGAACATAAGTACAGTTAATTTTGGAAGGGGGACATGGCAACCCATTCCAGTATTCTTGCCTAGAGAATCCCAGGGACAGAGGACCCTGACAGGCTATAGTCCATAGAATTGCAAAGTGTTGGACACAACTGAAGTGACTGAACAGGCACATAGTTAATTTATATAACCTTAAACTTCCCTTATGCCATAAGGATCACTTGTTTTCTTTCAGATTCCAATTTAAACAAATAGAAAGCACTTTAGACACTTGGATTCATATATTGTAACAACCAACTGTAACAATCAACCAAGGCCATTAAGCCACAGCAAGAAAAAGAATAGTCAGGAGGAAAGGTGTCAGGATCAGTACACTCTCTAAAGATATACGCATTGACGACATTTGACAACTGCAGGTCTTATAAATCTCCCAAGGATTCTGTGACCTGATGCTCCTGAACTTAACACCATCTTCTTGGCCCATCCCACTGGACATTGATACCCAAGTAGGGGAGAAATGTTTCCTTGGGAACTAAACAAAAATCTTTTTTTTTTTTTTCCCATGATAAGCATATGAATTGGTGCTTACCAAATATTTCTGTACAAATACATGTATGTAAGTGTGTCTCTGTTAGTTGCTCAGTCATGTACAACTCTTTGGGACCCCACGGACTGTAGCCTGCCAGGCCCCCCGTCCATGGAGTTCTCTGGTCAAGAATACTGGAATGGGTAGCCATTCTCTTCTCCAGGGGATTTTTCTGACCCAGGTCTTGAACCCATATGTCATGAATTGGCAGATGGATTCCTTACTGTCTGAGCCACCAGGGAAACCTGTATGTAAGGCAAATAATGTCAAAGGCATTTAATAGCAGTTATACTTAGAAGCTATACTGAACATAAATTATACTTTTAGTGTCTGTTGATGAAGAAAATACTAATTACAATTTCAATGTATTATAGCAAAATGTTTAAATGCATTTACAGTGTATTAATTACATCACTCTTCATATATCCAGAAAATATATGCATATGGAATTGTAATACATTGCTTGAACACTGTTGAATGAATGAGAGTGAATGAATTACGTTCACCTTTTTATTTCTCTATGCTTTGCACATTTTCTGGAATATGTCATAGTAGAACTTTTCAAGAAGCATTTACTGAGTTATTTTCTTTGCCTACACAGACCATCCTTGCAACAACTCGCATACCTTAGGCTTACCCTTTGGGACTGGAGCATTATACCACTACTCTGGTTTATCACCAGTAATCCAGCTCATAGAAAGCTAGGAACAAAGATGTGAAGAATAAGTCTTTTTTTTTTAAAATAGTACTGGACAAGGTCTTTTCAGGGTGGTGTGTGGAATCTAAAAAAATGGTACAAATGAACTTAATTACAAAACAGAAATAAAGCCACAGATATAGAAAACAAATTTAAACCAAGGGAGAACTGGGGGAGGGATAAATTAGGAGATTGGGATTGATATATACACACTACTATACATAAAAGAGATAACTAATAAGTATGTACTTGCAGCACCGGGAGCCCTACTCAATACTCTGTAATGACCTATAATGGGAAAATAATCCAAAAAGAGTGGATGTATGTATATGCATAACTGCTTCACTTTTCTGTACAGAAAAAACTAACAAAACATTGTAAATAAACTATATTTCAATAAAAATTTAAAAAGTTATTACTGATAAGGAAAAAAGTACTGAAGTAAAAAACATAAGGATGAGGATTAAAGAACATATGCACCATTTTCTAAGGTCCTTTTCTGTTTGCATATTTGTAAAATAAAGGAAACACTTACGTGAATATAGACCAATAGTATACACTATAAGTAATTGCCACATCTAAATTCCTAGTTTCCTTTCTTTTATCTAAATCAATGTCTAGAAATCAAAATTTACTTAAGAAAGTAGAACACTTTAAACTAATTAAAATAAGACTAAAGAATACTCACAAGATAACTCTAAATCTGCAAAGATACGTCATCATCTAAATAGAGGTTAAGATCACAAACTTGAAATAATGCCAACTGTCTCTAAAATGTGAATTTCAGAAAATGCAGCTACTTGATAATATGCATTTTCTTCAATTATATTGCTTAGTATGTGGAGATTTGGCTTAGAGTTTGCTTCTATTGATGGTGCTTAATAAGAATAGTTTCCTCTTTACTCATAATGAATTAAGCTATTTTAAAATGATCCATTATATAACAGTGAGTATGTGATGCATGTGAATTACATGTGATTGCATTTTATGCCAGGTGACCTGTTGGAGATCCTTTATTTAGCTTTCTCCATGACAGCCAAATTTTAAATTACTGTTAATTGGAAAGGGTTAAACACCATATAGAAAGTTAAAAAAAATATAGTATAAAAAGTATTCAAGTGATAAAATATCAACAGGTAACAAATTTAGAGTTAATTTTAGAAATTAATTAAAATGTAAATAACAAAAGTAATGACTGTCAAAAAAAAAAGACCCTATCTAACCTCCATCAATTAAAAATGACTTTGCAGTATAATTTTTTCCTAGAAGTTAATTAGGGTCAAGGATACCAAACCAAGAAAATATATCCCATTCAGTGGTGTTAAATATTTCTTCAAAGAAGTTCACTAACAATGCTGTAGTTTTAATTCATGTTTACTGGGTAATGATAATTCAGAGAAAGCATAAAGGAGAATTGAGCAAGGACCTCTTCACCAAAGTAGCCAGATGGACCGTTGTGACAGGGTTGACCACGTCTGCTAATAGCTTGGCAGCACATGGATACAACTGAAAGGTTCCCAGCTGCTGAGAGAGAATTTAGCAAAATGTCAAATACAATGTCAATAAATTAGGCAAATTAGCAGTTACCAAAGAAAAAGGGGAACTTACTAGAAAAAAATGGGTCATATAAAAAAACACTTTATATACTTTGCTTCTATAAAATTCCCTGAAATGATAAGAGATATATTGACAAATTTTACAGACTACACTCTCTCTCTCTCGTTTTTTGGTAGCCTCTTAAATGAACTCAAGTTACTACATTTGGCAAATTCTCAAACAATTTTTTTTTTTAATATTAAGCCCAATATTGTGACAAACACAGGAAACTATGAAACCTCTTCTCCAAACAAAATTTTAATGTACAGTGTTGTTAAATTATGCTCATAGTTGTAGAGTAAATATTTAGAATTTTTCATTTTGCAAGATTGAAATTTTATACCCATTGAGCCGCAACTCCTAATTTTCTCCTTTCTACCATACCTGGTACTCACAGTTCTATTTTCTGATACTATGAGTTTATTTAAGAGACATCATATAAGTGGAATTATGCAGTATTTGTCATTCTATGATTGGATTATTTTACTTTATATAATGTTCTCAAAGTTCATCCACGTTGTATCACATATTAAGGCTGAGTACTAAGTATATGTATGCACCACATTTTTTTATCTACCACTTGGTTCTCCTGAATAATATTGCGATGAACATGGGAGTACAAATATTTCTTCTACACTTTGTTTTCAATTCTTTTGGAAAAATACACAAAATTATGACTTCTGTATTATATGTTAGTTCTATTTTTAATTACTTGGGGAAACTCCACTCTGTTTCCCATAGCGGCTGCACTATTTGACAATCACACCAACAGAACACAAAGGTTCCAATTAATCCAAAATCTTGCTGACTCTTACTTTATTCTTTTTTAAAAAACAATGGTGTGAGATTATATCTTGTGATTTTGATTTGAATTTCCTTAATGATTCAGTTCAGTTCAGTCACTCAGTTGTGTCTGACTCTGTGACCCCATGAACTGCAGCACGCTAGGCCTCCCTGTTCATTACCAACTGCCGGAGTCTACCCAAACCCATGCCTGTTGAGTCTGTCCAACCATCTCATCCTCTGTCATCCCCTTCTCTTCCTGCCCTTAATCATTCCCAGAATCAGGGTCTTTTCCAATGAGTCAGCTCTTCTCATCAGGTGGCCAAAGTATTGGAGTTTCAGCTTCAGCATCAGTCCTTCCAAAGAACACCCAGGACTGATCTCCTTTAGGATGGACTGGTTGGATCTCCTTGCAGTCCAAGGGACTCTCAAGAGTCTTCTCCAATGCCACAGTTCAAAAGCATCAATTCTTCTGTGCTCAGCTTTCTTTATAGTCCAACTCTCACATTCATAAATGACCACTGGAAAAACCATAGCCTTGCCTAGATGGACATTTGTTGACAAAGTAATGTCTCTGCTTTTTAATATGCTGTCTGGCTTGATCATAACTTTCCTTCCAAGTAGTAAGCATCTTTTAATTTCATGGCTGTAATCACCATCTGCAGTAATTTTGTGATGTAGAAAATTTTTTCCTATACCTGTTGGCCAATCATATGTCTTCATTAGCAAAATGTTTACTCAGATGTTTTGCCCATTTTCAAATTGAATTATGTATGCTTTTTGATATAGTCATAGGAATGCCTTCTATATTTTGTATATTTTCCACTTAAAAGATATACAGTTTGCAAGTATCTTCTCCCACACTTTTTTTTCAGATGATTTTTTTCAGGGAAAGTTTAGGTTCACAAATTGGTGAGAGGAAGGTACACAAGTTTCCCATATATGCCCTGCCTCTATTCATACAGAGTTTCTCCACCTTCTCAAAATGGTATAATTTTAACAAGGATGAATCTACATTGACACATCATAATCACCCAGAGTCCACAGTGCACTTGAGGGCTCACTCTTGGTATTATACATTCCAGTTTTGACAAGTGTATAAAGGATCTACTGTCATACAGAATATTTTAATCACCCTAAAATTTTCTGTACTCCACCTGCTCATCTCTCCTTTCAAGTTCCTGGCAACTACTATTGTTTTGCTGTCATCAAAATTTCACCTTTACTAAAATGTCATATTATAGGAATTATAATATTTCCATAATCAAAAAGTATTTAGCCTTCCAGGACTGCCTTCTTTCTCTTACAAATATGCATTTTTGAGTAAACCATTTATTTTCATGACTCGATAGCTTCTTTTTTTAGTGCTGACAAATATTTCATATTATATTTCATATATCCTGATTGTCAAATTCAGACTGAAATTGAAGAAAGTGGAGGAAACCACTAGACCATTCAGGTAAGACCTAAATCAAATCCCTTATGACTATGCAGTGGAAGAGAGAAATAGAGTTAAGGGACTAGATCTGATAGACAGGTCCAGAAAAACTATGGATGCAGGTTTGTGACACTGTACGGGAGACAGGGATCAAGACCATCCCCAAGAAAAAGAAATGCAAAGAAGCAAAATGGCTGTTTGAGGAAGCCTTACAAATAGCTGAAAAAACAAGGGAAGTGAAAAGCAAAGGAGAAGAGGAAAGATATACCCATTTGAATGCAGAGTTCCAAAAAGCAAGGAGAGATGAGAAAGCCTTCCTCAGAGATCAATGCAAACAAATATAGGAAAACAATAGAATGGGAAAGACTAGAGATCTCTTCAAGAAAATTAGAGATACCAAGGGAACATTTCATGCAAAGATGAGCTCAATAAAGGACAGAAATGATAGAGACCTAACAGAAGCAGAAGTTATTAAGAAGAGGTGGTAAGAATACACAGAAGAACTATACAAAAAAGATCTTCACGACCCAGATAATCATGATGGTGTGATCACTCACCTAGAGCCAGACATCCTGGAATGTGAAGTCAAGTGGGCCTTAGGAAGCATCACTGT
This sequence comes from Muntiacus reevesi, assembly GCF_963930625.1. Classification (NCBI taxonomy): domain Eukaryota; kingdom Metazoa; phylum Chordata; class Mammalia; order Artiodactyla; family Cervidae; genus Muntiacus; species Muntiacus reevesi. The sequence goes on from NC_089268.1 coordinate 7,440,927, forward strand.
GAGCAAAGGTAGTGGAAGTGATGGAATTCCAGTGGAGCTATTTCAAATCCTGAAAGATGATGCTGTGAAAGTGCTGCACTCATTATGCCAGCAAATTTGGAAAAGTCAACAGTGGCCACAGGACTGGAAAAGGTCAGTTTTCATTTGAATCCCAAAGAAGGGCAATGCCAAACAATGCTCAAACTACTGCACAATTGCACTCATCTCACATGCTAGTAAAGCAATGCTTAAAATTCTCCAATCCAGGCTTCAGCAATATGTGAACCATGAACTTCCAGATCTTCAAGCTGGTTTTTGAAAAGGCAGAGGAACCAGAGATCAAATTGCCAACATCCGCTGGATCATCGAAAAAACAAGAGTTCCAGAAAACCGTCTACTTCTGTTTTATTGAAAATGCCAAAGCCTTTGAGTATGTGGATCACAGTAAACTGTGGAAAATATAAAAGGGATGGGAATACAGACCACCCAACCTGCCTCTTGAGAAACCTGTATGCAGGTCAGGAAGCAACAGTTAGAACTGGACATGGAACAACAGACTGGTTCCAAATAGAAAAAGGAGTACATCAAGGCTGTTTTTCTCACCCTGCTTATTTAACTTCTATGCAGAGTACATCATGAGAAATGCTGGGCTGGATGAAGCACAAGCTGGAATCAAGGTTGCTGGGAGAAATATCAATAACCTCAGATATGCAGATGACACCACTCTTATGGCAGAAAGTGATGAAGAACTAAAGAGCTTTTTGATGAAAGTGAAAGAGGAGAGTGAAAAAGTTGGCTTAAAGCTCAACATTCATAAAACTAAGATCATGCCATCTGGTTCCATCACTTCATGGCAAATAGATGGGGAAACAGTGGAAACAATGGCTGACTTTATTTTTCTGGGCTCCAAAATCACTGCAGATGGTGATCGAAGCCATGAAATTAAAAGATGCTTACTCCTTGGAAGGAAAGTTATGACCAACCTAGACAGAATATTAAAAAGCAAAGACAGTAGTTTTCTAACAAAGGTCTGTCTAGTCAAGGCTATGGTTTTCCCAGTGGTCATGTATGGATGTGAGAGCTGGACCATAAAGAAAGCTGAGTGCTGAAGAATTGATACTTTTGAACTGGGGTGTTGGAGAAGACTCTTGAGAGTCTCTTGGACTGCAAGGAGATCCAACCAGTCCATTCTAAAGGAGATGAGTCCTGGGTGTTCATTGGAAGGATTGATGCTAAAGCTGAAACTCCACTACTTTGGCCACCAGATGTGAAGAGCTGACTCATTTGAAAAGACCCTGATGCTGGGAAAGATTAAGGGCAGGAGGAAAAGGGGATGACAGAGGATGAGATGGTTGGATGGCATCACTGACTCAATGGACATGGGTTTGGGTAAACTCCAGGAGTTGGTGATGGACAGGGAGGCCTAGCATGCTGCGGGTCATGGGGTTGCAAAGAGTCGGACACGACTGAGCGACTGAACTGTACTGAATATTTCATAGTCTGGATGTACTACAATTTATTTATCCATTCACCAACTGAAAGGCATCTTGGTTGCTTCCAAATTTTGATAATTGTGAATAAATTTGATGTAAGTATTTGTGCAAGATTTACATGGGTATAAGTTTTCAGGTCATTTGAGTAAACACCAAGGTATACAAGTACTCTACCGTATGGTGAAATATTAATCCCTTATAGACACATCATTTGCAAATACCTTTTTTACATTCAATTGGTAGCCTTTTACATTTGTTGATAGTTTCCTCTGATGTGCAAACAGTTTGATCTGGTACTTTTGCTTATTTTTGCTCCTGTTTTCCTTACCCGAAGAGACATTTCCAAAAAATATTGCTAAAGCTGATGTCAAAAAGTGTACTGCCTATGTTTTTTTATCAAGTTTTTGTCTTTGGGGTCTTATATTTAGGCCTTTAATCCACTTGGAGTTTGTTTTTGTGTGTGTTAGTTGCTAAGTCATGTCTGACTCTTCTGTGACCCTATGGACTGTAGCCCACCACGCTCCTCTGTTCATGGAAGTCTCCAGACAAAACTACTGCAGTGGGTAGCCATTACCTTCTGCAGGGTATCTTCCCAACCCAGGGATCAAACCTGCGTCTCCTGCATTGCAGGCAGATTCTTTACCATCTGAGCCACCAGTTTATAGTGTGATAAATGTTCACGGAATGAGAAAATATTCTAATTTCATTCTTTTCATGCAGCTGTCCAGTTTTGCCAACACCAATTATTGAAGAGACTTTCTTTTCCTCACTGTATTTTCTTGCTTCCTTCCTTGTAGATTAATTGACCACATGTGCATGGGTTTATTTCTGGGCTCTCTATTTTGTTTCATGGATCTACATATCTGTTTTGTGATAGTACCATACTGTTTTGACTACTATAGCTTTTTGGTATAGTCTGAAGTTAGGGAGCATGAAGCTTTTTTCTTTTTTCTCAAGATTTCTTTGGCTATTTGGGCTCTGTTGTTGTTCCATGCATACTGGAGTCTGTGCATTAGTTACTGTCATTGGTGGTGTTGTGGTGGTGCACTTTTCTAATTAGAGACTTTGTGCTAAATAGAGGACAAAAGAGCTCCGTTGTCACAGCACTCATGGGCTAACTGGTGAGACACCATTGGACAAATAATAAAAATAAAATAAGAGAACAAAATGACGGAGGTGTAGGTGGATGTGGACTACACGGATACATCAGGAATACACCTTCAGACACAGAAGTGCATGCAGAACACCAGCAGAGAGCAGACAGGAGGACCATATATAGAATCATGCAAAACTCGGTAGGATGAAGGAACTAGGGGGAATAACAGGAGTATTATAACAGGAGTAGAACTGGACCTACCCTTGGCAGGTGGGGGAACTGAAGTGGGGGTCTGATCCCCACCGTGGGGTGGTTGTCTGAGTCAGAGGAGAAACGTTTAACGCTGAGAATGAAACAGCTGATCTGTGGCAGCCTAAATGGAATGAGAATCAGACAGTCCTTGCTGCAGCCGTACATATACCGGGCAGGAATGTGGGTCTCCTGGAAGGGACAGTGGCTGGGAGCTGGAGTTTAGGGATTGTGGAGCAATCCCAGAGTGAGGGCTGCTGTTGACTGCGGAGAGATGGATCAAGGGGTTGTGAGGGAGGAGATCGTGGTGGGAAATGCCTGTGGAGGAAAGCCAGGCAGCCATGGAAGCAAGGCGATACTGCTGAGTCACGCATAGGGGCTGAAGCCATCACCATAGCCTCTCTCTTCACCTGCCAGCATTGGTAGGTGAACAATAGACAGGCTGTCCCATCAGATGCCTGATGCACGGATCTACAGAGTAGGACCCCACCCAGTTCAGTTCAGTCGCTCAGTCGTGTCCGACTCTTTGTGACCCCATTGACTGCAGCACGCCAGGCCTCCCTGTCAATCACCAACTCCCAGAGTTTACTCAAACTCATGTCTTTTGAGTTGGCGATGCCATCCAACCATTTCATCCACTGTTGTCCCTTTCCCCTTCCACCTTCAACCTTCCCCAGCATCAGGGTCTTCTCAAATGAATCAGTTCTTCACATCAGGTGGCCAAAGTATTGGAGTTTCAGCTTCAGCATCAGTCCTTCCAATGAATATTCAGGACTAACTTCCTTTAGGCTGGACTGGTTGGATCTCTTTGCAGGCCAAGGGACTCTCAAGAGTCTTCTCCAACACCACAGTTCAAAAGCATCAGTTCTTCCGTGCTCAGTTTTCTTTATAGTCCAACTCTCACATCCATGCATGACTCCTGGAAAAACCATAGCTTTGACTAGATGGACCTTTGTTGGCAAAGTACCATCTCTGTTTTTTAATATGCTGTCTAGGTTGGTCATAACTTTTCTTCCAAAAAGCAAGTATCTTTTAATTTCATGACTGTAGTCACGATCCGCAGTGATTTTGGAGCAGAAAAAAAAATAAAGTCTGCCACTGTTTCCATTGTTTCTCCATCTATTTGCCATGAAGTGATGGGACCAGATGCCATGATCTTAGTTTTTCTGAATGCTGAGCTTTAAGCCAACTTTTTCACTCTCCTCTTTCACTTTCATCAAAAGACTCTTTAGTTCTTCTTCACTTTCTTCCATAAGGGTGGTGTCATATACATGTCTGAGGTTATTGATAGATCTCCCCACTTCCACTTATACTTCATTCAGCTCAGCGTTTCTCATGATGTACTCAGCATATAAGTTAAATAAGCAGGGTGACAATATACAACTTTGATGTACTTCCTTTCCCTATTTGGAACCAGTGTTTTGTTCCATGTCCAGTTCTAACTGTTGCTTCCTGACCTGCTTATGGATTTCAAGAGGGAGATCAGGTGGTCTGGTACTCCCATCTCTTGAAGAATTTTCCACAGTTAGTTGTGATCTACACAGTCAAAGGTGTTGGCAGTCAATAAAGCAGAAATAGATGATTTTCTGGAACTCTCTTGCTTTTTTGATAACCCAACAGATATTGGCAATTTGATCTCCTGTTCCTCTGCCTTTTCCAACTCCAGCTTGAACATCTGGAATTTCACAGTTCACGTACTGTTGAAACCTGGCTTGGAGAATTTTGAGCATTACTTTACTAGCCTGTGAGATGAGTGCTAGCTATTGTGCGGTAGTTTGAAGATTCTTTGGCATTTACTTTCTTTGGGATTGGAATAAAAATTAACCTTTTCCAGTACTGTGGCCACTGTTAAGTTTTCCAAGTTTGCTGGCATATTGAGTGCAACACTTTCACAGCATCATCTTTTAGGATTTGAAATAGCTCAACTGGAATTCCATTACCTCCACTAGCTTTGTTTATAGTGATGCTTCCTAAGGCCCACTTGACTTCACATTCCAGGATGTCTGGCTCTAGGTGAGTGATCACACCATCGTGATTATATGGTTGTGAAGACCTTTTTTTTGTATAGTTCTGTGTATTCACCCGCCCAAGGTGCTCCTTTTAGTGACTGATGCCCCAAACTACAGAGGAGGACTCCAGTCTGGGGGCCCCCTCTATGTGCCTGGTGCACGAACAACAGAAAAGGACCCTAGGCAAGGGATCCCTCCATGTGCCTAAATGGGCAGAGCTTCAGAGAAAGACTGACCAAAGAGGCCTTTTGATCACCAGATATAAGAGGCTCAAAATAAGACTCTGATAGGGCCATAACTCCTGCCGCGGAGGCAGTTTGTGTCCCTGAACACTTTGCACCTCCAGGGTCCCTGCAAGCCAAGCAGCTGCACCCCCTTCACACTCAACTCTCACTGGGGCACAGCTGCCACAGACCAAAAAAAAAAAAAAAAAAAAAGAAAGAAAAAAAAGTCTTTTGTTTATGTGTGCAGGGTCACTTTGGTCCTGTCCAACTCTTTGCAACCCTGTAGACTGTGGCCTGCCAGACTTCTCAGTGAGAGAGTTTCTCCAGGCAAGAATACTGGAGCGTATTGGCCAATATTGGTTACCATACCCCTCTGGAGCACTGTATTTCCTGCCGCCCTAGCCTCCAAAACCCCTGGGTACCTGGTGCTGCCAGAACCCCTGTGACCCAGGCAAGTGCACCACCTCCATACCTGGCCCTCACCGGGGCAGACCCAAGTCCTCCAGGGCAGTCTCAGGAGCAAACCCCAGTGGAAGACCCACATGCAGAGGTGGAAATAAAAGCACAATTGAAACACAGGGGCAGTGTGGCTAAAGAAGAAGACCCAAAACCTTCCCATCAGCTGTGCAAGATGCAGATTAAATCCACATCACCAACTAAACAAACTCTGTGTGTGGAATATATAAAAGGCCATTGAGAGCTCCCACAAAAGAAAACGCAATAGCTCTGGTAGCTGTGGACACTGGGGGAAAGAACACACAGGATTAGGACCAGATTAGATCCTGAGCAGCCCCCATGGCAGGTCCAGAGATCAGTACAGTGTTGGAGGGCATCATAGGGATTTGAGGTGGACTGTGACTCCCATAGAGGAAAATGACTCTGACAGCAGTGACTCAAGAAAAACATTTTTTATTCTTACTTTTTGATTTTTTTCTGTATATCTTTTGGATTTTTTCCCCTCTTTTCCCCCTTCTATTGTACTTGTCGATTTTATTGGCACTAAGTAATCCAATTAAGCTGTTGAGCTTTTCTTTTTCTTTTTCCTCAATCACATTTTTCATCATTGTCATAAACCTCTGCCTCTATGTTGGACTTTCACAGTTCTGTGAAGTTTTCCTCTTTTTTTAATTTTAATTTTTAAACCTATTATTATTTTTTCTACATTTGTTCCTTTGTTTGTTTTTCCTATTGTTCTTTCCCCCTTGAAGTTAATCTTTAATGTATATAAATCTTCTTCATCTACATCTATTTAGCTTTGCATATCTATTCTTTCTTTCTTTTCTTATTCCTCTCATCTCAACATATTTGCTAGTTTTATTTTCATTGCATTATTCCCCAATTGGCACCTTGTTTTAGTTTAGTTTTGTAGTTTGTGCTTTAATTAGTTTTCTTCTGGTAGATATAATTTTCAGTTTCCTTTGTTCACTGGGTCAATCTATTGTACTTAATTTTTGTTGGACTGTCTTGATTTTGCTTATGGGTGTATATGCATATGTGTATATTCAGTCACACTTTCTTCTGTTGTTATAAACCTCTGTCTTTATATTGGGCTTTTGCCGTTCTGTGGAGTTTTCCTTTTTTACCTCTTTTTCTTTCTTCTTCCATTTTTTTCTCTTTTTTCTTTTTCACAATTTTAATTTTTTAAACCTATTATATTTTTTCTGTTTATTCCTTTGCTTGCCTGTCCTACTATTCTTTTCCCCTTGCAGTTAATCTTTAATGTATATAAATCTTCTTCATCTACCTCTATTTAACATTGCATATTTATTCTTTCTTTCTTTCCTTTCCTCTCAACATAATTGATAGTTTGTTTTCATTGCTTTATGCCCCAGTTGGCACCTTGCTTTAGTTTTATGTTCCAGTTTGTGCTTAAATTAGCTTTGTTCTTAACTGGTAAGTATAATTTTTTATTTCCTTTATTCACTGGATCAATCTGCTGTACTTTATTTTTGTTGGATGTTTTCACTTTGCTCATAGGTGTATATGTATATGTGTACATTCCATTAGTAATTATTATTTGCCTGATTTTGTAACTGCTATTTGTCTGGGGTTCATCTCTGGTTTCTCAATTTTGGACATTTGTTTTACTCTCCCTTAATGCTATAACAAACCACTTGTGGAATTTTCTTTCCTGACCAGAGATCAAATCCTGAGCCTTTGGAGTGGGAGCACTGACTCCAAGACCCTAGACTACTGGAGAACTAATCCTAGGGAGTATCAAATAGTGAGAACCCACACAAAGGAAACCACTGGAATTCAAGACCTGGCATCACCCAACCACCAGTAGCACCCTGTGCAGAACGCCTCATCTAAACAACAAACAAAACAAAAATGCAAACCCTATCATCAGCCGACAGGATTACCACCTCACTCATCCTTGTCCATCAGAGGAAAAACAAACAAACAAAAACTCAGCACAAATCTCACCTTAAATGAAGCTCACACAAACCACTGGACCAACTTTAGGAGGGCAGAAACCAAAAGGAAGAAAGAATTCTACCTTCTTCAAGGAAAGAATTCAACTTTCCTTGAAGCCTGGGAAAAGGGGACCTCAAACACAATAAGTTAAAAAAAATGAAAAGGCAGAGAAATACTGCACAAATGAAGGAACAAACTAGAAACATAGAGGTCCAAATATAAAGAGGAAGTAGGAAAATTGCCTGAGAAAGAATTCAGCATAACGATAGCAAAGATGATCAAAAATCTTGAAACCAGAATGAAGAAAATGCAAGAATCAATTAACAAAGACCTAGAAGAATCAAAGAATAAACATACAGAGACAAAGAACACAATTAATGAAAGTAAAACTGCTCTAGAAGGAATCAAGAGCAGAATAGCTGAAGCAGAAGAATGAATCAGTGAACTGAAAGATAAAATTGTGGAAATAAATTCTGAAGAGCAGAGTGAAGTAAGAAGAATAAAGAGAACTGAGGACAGTCTCAGAGACCCCTGGGACAATATCAAATGCACCAACATTCGAATTAAAGGGGTCCCAGAAAAAGAAGAGAAAAATATATAGTTGAAAATTTCCCCAACATGGAAAAAGGAATAGTCAATCAAGTCCAAGAGGCACAAAGAGACCCATAAAGGATACACCCAAGGAGAAACACACCAAGTTACATACAAATCAAGCTAACAAAGATTAAACACAAAGAAAGAGGAAAGTTTATAGCAGTACAATCCTACCTCAAGAAATAAGAAAAACATTGAATAGACAACCTAGCTTTTCGTCTAAAGCAACTGTAAAAAGAAGAAAAAAAAAATCCCCAAAATTAGTAGAAGGAAAGAAATCATAAAGATTAGAGCAGCAATGAATGAAAAAGAAATGAAAGAAATAATAATAAAGATGAATAAACCTGAAAGCTGTTTCTTTGAGAAAATAAACAAGATTGACAAACCCTAAGCCAGACACATCAAGAGAAAAAAGAGAAGAATCAAGTCAACAAAATTAGAAATGAAAAATCAGACATTACAACAGACAATGAAGAAATGTAAAGGGTTATAAGAGACTATTATGAACAACTATATGGCAATAAATGGATAACCTGGAAAAAATGGACAGATTCTTAGAAAAGTTCAATCTTCCAAGACTGAACCAGAAAGAAATGGAAATTATGAACAACCCAATTACAAGCACAAAATCGAAGCTGTGATCAAAAATCTCCCAAAAAACAAAAGCCCAGGACGATGTGGCTTCACAGGAGAATTCTATCAAACTTTTAGAGAAGAGTTAATGCCCATCCATCTAAAACTCTTTCAAAAATTGCAGAGGAAGGAACACTTCCAAACTCATTCTACAAGGCCACCATCATTCTGATACCAAAGCTAGAAAAAGACAACACACACACAAAAATAAAACTTCAGGCCAATGTCACAGATGAACAAAGATGCAAAAATCCTCAAGAAAATTTTAGCAAACAGAATTTAGAAACACATCAAAAAGCTCATATACCATGATCAAGTTGGGTTTATCCCAGGGATGCAAGAATTCTTCAATATGCAGAAATCAATCAATGTGATACACCATATTAACAAATTGAAAGATAAAAGCCATATGATCATTTCAATAGATGCAGAAAAAGCCTTTGATAAAATTCAGCACCCATTTATAACTAAAGCTCTTTAAAAAATGGGCATAGAAGGAACCTACCTCAGCATAGTAAAGGCCATATATGATAAGCCTACAGCAAACATTATTCTCAGTGGTGAAAATCTGAAAGCACTCCCCCTAAGATAAGGAACAAGACAAGGGTGTCCACTTTCATCACTATTATTCAACATAGTTATGGGAGTTCTAACTACAGCAATCAGAGAAGAAAAAGAAATAAATGGAATCCAGATCAGAAAAGAAGAAGTAAAACTCTCACTGTTTGCAGGTGGCATGATACTGTGCATAGAAAAACCTAAACATAGTATCAGAAAATTACTAGATCTAATCAGTGAATTTAGCAAAGTTGCAGAATACAAAATCAATGCACAGAAATTACTTGCATTTCTATATACTAACAATGAAAAATCAGAAAGAGCAACTAAGGAATCAATCCCATTCACCATTGCAACAAAAAGATATAAATATTTAGAAATAAACTTATCTAAGGAGACAAAAGAACTGTACACAGAAGATTATAAGACACTGATGAAAGAAATTAAAGATGACATAAGCAGATGGAGAGATATTCCATGTTCCTGGGTAGGAAGAATCAATATTGTGAAAATGACTATACTACCAAATGCAATCTACAGATTCAATGCAATCCCTATCAAATTACCAATGACATTTTTCAGAGAACTAGAGTGAAAAATTTTCACAATTCATGTGGAAACACAAAAGACCCTGAATAGCCAAAGCAGTCTTGAGAAAGAAGAATAGAGCTGGAGGAATCAAGCTTCCTGACTTCAGGTTACACTACAAAGTTACAGTCATAAAGACAGTATGGTACTGGCACAAAAACAGAAATATAGACCAATGGAACAAGATAGAAAGTCCAGAAATAAACCCATGCACCTATGGATACCTTATTTTGACAAAGGAGGCAAGAATATACAATGGGGGAAAGACGGCCTCTTCAATAAGTGGTGCTGGGAAAACTGGACAGCTACATATAAAAGAATGAAATTAGAACTACTTCCTAATACCATAGACAAGGATAAACTCAAAATGGATTAAAGACTTAAATGTAAGACTAGAAATTATAAAACTCTTAGAGGAAAAGATAGGCAGAACACTTGATGCCATTAATCAAAGCAAGATCCTCTATGACCCACCTCCTAGAGTAATGGAAATAAAAGTAAACAAGTGAGACCTGATTAAACTTAAAAGCTTTTGCACAGCAAGGAAACTTAAGCAAGGTGAAAAGACAACCCTCAGAATGGGAGAAAATAATAGCAAATGAAGCAACTGACGAAGGGTTAATTTCCAAATATACAAGCAGCTCATACAACTCAAAGCCAGAAAAACAAACAACCCAATAAAAAAGTGGGGAAAAGACTTAAACGGACATTTCTCCAAAGAAGACATACAGATGGCTAACAAACATGAAAAGATGCTCAACATCACTTATTCTTGAAGAAATGCAAATCAGACATAATGAGATATCACCTCACACTGGTCAGGTTGGCCATTATCAAAAAGCTTAAAAACAACAAATGCTGGAGAGGGTGTGGAGAAAAGGGAGCACTCTTGCATTGTAGGCGGGAATGTAAATTGATACAGCCACTATGGAAGACAGTAGGGAGATTCCTTAAAAAACTAGGAATAAAACCACCATATGACCCAGCAATCCCACTCCTAGGCATATACCCTGAGGAAACCAAAATTGAAAGAGACACACATATTCTATTTTTCATTGCAGCACTATTTACAATAGCTAGAACATGGAAGCAACCTAGATTTCCATTGACAGATGAATGGATAAAGAAGTTGTGGTACATATACACAATGGAATATTGCTTAGCCATAAAAAGTAATGCATTTGAATCAGTTCTAATGAGGTGGATGAACCTATAACTTATTATACAGAGTGAAGTGAGTCAGAAAGAGAAAGATGAATACCATATTCTAACACGTATATGGAATCTAGAAAAATGGTACTGAAGAATTTATTTACAGGGCAGCAGAGGAGAAACAGGCATAGAGAATAGACTTATGGACATGGGGAAAGGGAAGGAGAGGATAAGATGTGTGGAAAGTACTCTTACATGGAAACTTACATCACCATATGTAAAATAGGTAGCCCACGGGAATTTGCTGTATGGCTCAGGAAATTCAAACAACGGCTCTGTATCAACCTAGAGGAGTGGGATGGGGAGGGAGATGGGAAGGAGTTCCAAAGGGGAGGGGATGTATGTATACCTATGGTTGATTCATGTTGAGGTTTGACAGAAAACAGCAAAATGCTGTAAAACAATTATCCTTCAATAAAATATAAATTGAAAAAATAAAGAAAAATATAACAAAATGAGGTGATGTGACATATAGTCCAGCTTGCTGTGGGACTAAACATCCCAGTTCCTTGGAAATCACAGCAAACTTCCCAGAGGAAGTGATGTTAAAACTGAGGCCTAAAGGAGAAGTAGAAGTTGGCCAAGCAGCTACACATCAAGAACACTGTTAAGTCCAAAGGCTGGAAGGTCAGAGAAAAGTAATGTATTTAGAGATCTAGGGAAGTGCAAAAACAAACAAACTAGGGAACATAAAAAAAAAAAAAACGATATTTTATTCATCATAGGGATTGGAATGCAAAAGTAGGAAGTCAAGAAATACCTGGAGTATCTGGCAAATTTGGCCTTGGAGAACAAAATGAATCAGGGCAAAAGCCTACTGAATTCTGCCAAGAGAATGCACTGGTCATAGCAAACACCCTTTTTCAACAATACTAGAGACGACTTTACACATGAACATCAATATCAAATTTATTACAGTATTTGTAGCAGAAGATAGAGAAGCTGTATACAGTCAGCACAAACAAGACCTGGAGCTAACTGTGGCTCAGATCATCAGCTTCTCACAGCAAAAAACCAAGCTTAAACTAAAGAGTGTGAAAACCACTGGACCAGTCAGGTATACTTTAAATCAAATCTCTATGAATATGCAGTGGAGGTAATCAATAGATTCAAGAGATTAGATCTGGTAAACTGTACCTGAAGACATATGGATGAAAGGTAGACCTTTCATCCATATGAACTATAGACAAAAATATCTTAATGAACCAGAAAACTAAGATTGTGTTATCAGTCATCCAGAACCAGACATTCTGGAGTGTGAAGTCAAGTGGGCCTTAGAAAGCACTGCTGTTAATAAAACTAGTGGATGCCATGGAATTCCAGTAAGAGCTATTCAAAATCCTAAAGGATAATGGTATCAAAGCATTGCACTCAGTATGTCAACAAATCTGGAAGACCCAGCATTGGGCACAGGAGTGGAAAAGGTCAATCCTCAACCAAATTCCCAAGAATGGTAGTAATACAGAATGTTCTAAGCATCATACAACTGCACTCATCTCCCATGCTAGCAAGGTCATGCTTAAAATCTTGCATTTTAGAATTCAGCATTATGCAAACCAAGAACCTCTAGATGTCCAAGTTGGGTTTAGAAAAGGAGGAACCAGAGATCAAATTGTCAACATTCACTGGATCATAGAGAAAGCAAGGAAATTCCAGAAAAATATCTCCCTCTGTTTCATCGACTACACTAAAGTATTTGACTGTGTGGATCACAACAAACTGTAGAAAGTTTTTAAAGAGATGGGAATACCAGACCATCTTTCCTGTCTCCTTATATACGCGGGTCAAGAAGCAACAGTTAGAACCGTGTATGGAAAAACTGATTGGTTCAAGACGAAGAAAGGAGTATGATACGGATGTCTGCTGTCACCTTGATTATTTAATCTATATGCTGAGTACCATGAGAAATGATGTGCTGGATGAAAAGATGGGGGAAACATCAATGACCTCAGATATGCAGACAATAACTACTCTAGTGCTAGAAAGCAAAGAGGAACTAAAGAGCATCTTGGTGAGGATGAAGGAGGAGAGTGAAAGAGCTGACTTAAAACTAAATATTAAAAAACCAAGATCATGGCATCCAGCCATGGCAAACAGAAGGGAAAAGGTGGAAGTAGTGACAGATTTCCTCTTCTTGGGCTCTGTGGACGGTGACTGCAGCCATGAAATCAGAAGATGTTTGCTTCTTGGCAGGAAAACTATGACAAACGTAGACTGTGTGTTGAAAAGCAGAGACATTACTCTGCTGACAAAGTTCCATATAGTCGAGGCTATGATCTTCCCAGTGATCACGTACAATTGTAAGAACTGGACTGTAAAAAAGGTAGAGTGCCAAAGAATTGATGCCTTCCAACTATGGTGCTGGAGAATACTCCTGAGAGTCCCTTGGACAGCAAGGAGATCAAACCAGTCAATCTTAAGGGAAATCAACCCTGAATACTGATTGGAAGGACTGATGTTGAAGCTGAAGCTTCAGTATTTTGGTCACCTGATGCGAACAGCTGTCTCATTGGGAAAGTTCCTGATGCTGGGAAAGATTGAGGGCACAAGGAGAAGAGAGTGTCAGAGGATGAGATGGCTGGATGGCATCACCGATGCAACGGAGATGAACTTGGGCAAACTTCGGGAGATGGTGAGGAACAGGGAGGCCTGGTGTGCTGCAGTCCATGGGGTCACAAAGAGTTGGACTTGACTGGGCGACTGAACAACAAAAACAGGAAACTCAAACACGGCTGGAGGACAGAGTTGGAGAGGAAAGACATAAAAATGGGACTAAATCATGAAGGGCTTTAAAAAAATACCAAGGCATTTAGAATTTGTCCCCACTCCACAATAGATAAAGTAGGCAATACATAACTCCCAAATTAAATAAAATACTGAGCAAAATGGAAATTAGAGGAATAGACCTATGTTTTCCTGTCAATATAGAGTATTAATCCAGGTGTTTTGGCAGTGATATGAATTACGCTGTTTATACTTTGCATAATACTTGTGAGATTGAAGGTCTAGGACATTCACTGTTTGAAATTTACTGAAATTTTAACATTTTAATTTATTTTCAGTGACCTTTTGATTAAATGCCATAAAATAAAACAGATTTTATAATATTCTTAAGACATTGAAAACAATGTCAATTAATGTTCAAAGTCCTTTTAAATCTGGGAGAACATGGCAAATTCAGGTTGTACCGGTCTTTCTGTTGCAAGTGAAAGAAAACAATGCTAGCTTATGAAAAGAAATGAAAATATGATGTAAGAATAAAGGCATGCCTTACAGAGCCCAGAGGCTGGTTTATATCTGGCCAAGAAACGCAGTGTGATCAGGAAGTGGAAAACCATCTCTCTGTGTCTCCTCTTTCCCATCATCACTTAACTATTCTTCTCTTCTGCTTTCCCCATGAACTGGGTTTCTCAAATCCCCACTGTGGCAGTAGAGCATGAATAATAAGACAATAGAACTGTCTTGTTCTAATGTAAGTGATGGCAAAGATAAGTGACAACCTCTTAGTTCATGGTATAAATTTTAAGACAAAAACACCTGACTGATCCCAGGGCAGATGTCCACACTTGGTTCATCCAGTGAGCATGAGAATTATAGGGTTAAAGAGTTCATATCTGCTGGCCGTCCCAGACTATGTATTTGGAGAGCAAATCTCTATAAAAGATGTCACTTTGAGTAAGGAAGAAACCTCAAAATTCTATTACAGCAGTAATAAACTAAAGACTTCTAGAAATTATGCCATTTAAAGTGTAACTGTACTATGTCTACCAACATTTCTTCCTAAGATGTAATGCCATTTTAACAATCCTCTTTATCAATGTATTTTATTTGTTAACATGAGAAAAGCTATGCTGAGTTAGGTAGTTTTGGGTGTCTCCTTGACTGTCCAGTGGTTAAGACTCCACACTTTCATTACAGAGAGCACGGGTTCATCCCTGGTCGGGGAACTAAGATCCTGTATGCCATGCAGCACAACAAACAAACAAAAAAATAGTTTTGAATGATACCATTCTGAAGCAAAAAACATAGGATATTTTGTGATAGAACTGTCCTGTTCAGTGAGGTATTCTATAATTCTTCTGTAAGTAACATTTCTTAATGAAACTTTTTCAATGACATTTAAATCACATGACTAAGCCTCCTTTATTATATGACTCATTAATATGTGAATTTAAGAAGCCTAGAGTTTAAATCATTTTTCAAACATGACAACAACATAATATAATCCCATTAGGAGGCTTTAATGGATTTAGAAAAGAGTATGGTTGACCTTAAGTGGATCACATATCACTGTATGATCCACAAAACCTTTGATTGTGTAGATCATAATAAACTGTGGTAAGCTCTTAAAGAAATGGTAATATCAGACCATCTTTCCTGTCTCCTTAGAAACCTGTATGCGGGTCAAGAAGCAACATTTAGAACTCT